>NC_064032.1:4285025-4627538 GCF_917208135.1 Athalia rosae | reverse complement strand
TTTTCTTTCCGTTTATTTCGTTTTTTTTTTTTTTGTTTTTTTTCAACAATCTTTTTCTGACTCCGAGCTGTTGTTGCCCCTGATAAATCTTGCGACATTGCGAGTGACCTGCCTCAACCCCGCTAAAATTAAAACTCTTTCCGTCTATATCATCTACTCTTCCCCCTCCCACATCTTTTCGTCCTCATTTCGTGTTTTTTTTTTTCTTTATTTTTATCATTATTTTTATCATTATTATTGCTATTATTATCGCTATTATTTCGACTCTGATCTATTCACGGAACACGCTCGCGTTGGTGATATTTTTTTCATTTATGTAATTATTATTTTTTTTCGATTCCGATTTATTTTTATTTTATTTATTTATTTATTTTTTTTTTTCTCTTCTTGTCGTCGACGATAATACATGTGTATTACAACCGCGGAATTTTTCCTCGATTTTTTTTCTCCTCCTCATTCCACTCCGCTCTCTTTCTCTCTATCTTGTCATTATCTTCGAACCGTTATCGGACGTTTGAATACATATTCTGCACTTTTTTTTATACTAACGGAAAATTATTACATATCTGACGTCTCTCTTGTGTTTTATATTTTTATTTTACTTTTGTTATTTTATTCGTGGATTGGCCATCGTCTCTCTCTCTCTCTCTCTCTCTCTGTCTCTCACCGAGACATTCGCAGAGAATACGCGACGCTGGAATAAAACGAAAGAACGCGGCTTTCGATCGCTTCCTCGATTCCGGTGTATAATAAAATTATATGCACAGCGTGTTTTATCGATCGTTGCAGTTTCGCTCATCAATTACTTACTTCCGTATTTGATATCGTACACACGTCTAGGAGGTTACGGTATACAGTGTACGTACGTACGTACGTACGTATGTCGTACGTACATAGTTAAAAACCAGACGAAACAGTTTATGCAAATCGATATCTGTTGCGTGTGTTACACGTTGGCGGGAGTGCGAGTAAGATGAAAAATAAAGAAAGAACCAAACGAGATATATTTAAAATATTCCGCCGCCAGACACTCCACTTATTATCACCTATGATTATTATTATTATTGTTGTCATCGACGCCGACGCCGATCGTCCGTTGGATACAAACGATTTTTGTTTAGAAAATTTTTCAACGACGAAAATTCGAAGTTTCTACCATTTCGGGGGGGGGGGCGATAAATTCTCTTCGGCGTAGCGTAGAACGGCGTTCGTGGGTTTTAACCCTTTTCGTGCGTTGTAATATGTACTTGTAATATTTTCGTCGGTGTGAGATTAAGGAAATTTTAGGGAAATAGAAAGACCGCCCAAGAAGTGGGAACAACGAGACCGCTCCGGGGTATTTTTTCCCCCCCCTCTCTCTCTCTCTCTCGCCCTCTTTCCTCCCTTACTTCCATCTTTCTCTTTTGGGAGAAAGGGGAGAAAGCTCTTTGAAACGAACGGGAAACAAATTCGTTTACTTCGGGGCGTAAGGAAGTTGTAGAGAAAGAGAAAGGAAATTTCAAAGAGAGGAGAAAAAAAAAAAAAAAAGGAAAGGAAAGGAAACGGTAGCAAGTAGCCGGGTAAAGCGACCGCCTACACCCCGGAACTAAAGTTTTAGGGTAGTTTTCACAATTTTCGAAATTTCTCATTTTAAAGACCCCCCCCCCCCCCCCGAAGAAAGGGGAAGTCGGGGAAGCGAGATGGAGATAGCCGCTAATTTTTCAAAGGCCAAGGTTGTCAACCCCCGTAAATAGAGAGAATTATCTAATTGTGAGTAGAGTAGAGAGAGAGAGAGAGAGAGAGAGAGCGCTAGAGGAGAAGAGAAAGTTTTCTTTTCAAATAGATTTTCTAGCCGCTCCGCCCCCTCCTCACCCCTCACATGGGTCACCGCCGCACTTCTGTTGGACGGAATTTCCAAAAATTTTCACTCATTTTTCAATTTCGTCACACCGCTTTTTCCCCCCCTCCCCCCATACAGTTTCCAACCCCGCTCGCTCTCCGTATCTCTGTTTCGAACCGTTTAACGTATTCCGAATCGTAAATTTAAACTAGAAAAAGCAAAAAAAAAAGAAGAAAAAAAAATTTCCAGCGCACGACCTACCCCACGTAACGCGATATCGATACGTGTTTTACTCACTTTCACTCCTACTGTGCGGTGAAATTATATTGATATTGAAAAATTATTTTGGTACCCTTCGGGGTATATAAATGAGAAAATCAAGAGTGCCTTCTGTCGGCCCTCCATCGAAAGGGTTGCCTTCGGATTTTAGGTTCGGTCTCGACGGTCAGACTTTAAAACGGTACTTTTATATACCGAGAACTAAAGTCAAAGGATCCATTTAAATCCTCTCGGAGGCCAACCGAAATGAGAATGAAATACATAGAGAGAGAGGAAGATAGAAAAAAAGGAGAGAGAGATGAAAAATTTTCAAAGGGTTGAAAAATCTGGCTACTCGTTAAACCGGAAGAGGGATTAGAGGGGGGGGAGGGTGGGGAATAAGGATTCGTCGATTATTATATCGCTTGGTTTCGATTGATACGTAAATTTACCGATACTGTAACGCAATATCCTTGAGCGACGCGATCCGATCGTTTAACTTTTCGACCTACTTTCGATTATCATTATCGCCGGTAATTCGATCAAAGTTGATAAAACAAAAATTGTAAAAAAAAAAACACAGGGGGGAAAAGGAAAAACAAAAAATTGGTTTACCTGTTTAACACAATTTTTTTTTATTTCACAAATATGTACACCGTGTATATGCTTATACCTAATAAGGATAAAACGTGGCTTCTTACTCAACAGTTGTGCAAACCGAAAAGAAGTAAAAATTTGAAGAAGAAGAGAAAAAAAAAAGCGAGAATTTTTCGGTCGTCTACTACGTGTGTGTCTGATCGACGAACGAATAAATGGGAACACCGAAACCAAAATGAAAAAAAAAAAAAAAAAAAGGCAAAAAAATTTTCTGCACACCGAGAAAACTTTACACTCCTCAAACATTATACGTTTACTTTTCTTTTGCTCGTTCCGCAATTAAATAACTCACGCACATACACGCTTAACCTTATGTACTGAATTATTTTGCACACAATATTTCACGTGTACATATAATAATGTTTACATAGTATTTCATTCGACACCGTTCTCTCGCGTTCCAATTATAGTAAAACGCAAACGTGTGTATATATAAATTTATTATATCGCGGTGTACACGACGGTTTATAATTCATAGGACTTCTTTACCTATAAGCGACTCGCGTAACGCGCGTACACGTCTCAACTGCCGACGTATCTACGTTATTTTTATTTGTTACGTACCCCCGCAATCCCATGGACGTGCGACGAATAGCTCGAAAAATCAATATGAGCGGAAAATATCGGAAATTTATATATATAGGTTTTTTCTTTTTTTTTTTTTTTTTTTCTCATTTTCTTCCCCTCCCCCGTTTCGAACAACGCAATTTCATTGTGATTATCCATATATATGTATATATATATATTATATGTATATCGAATCCGTCCGCGAACGAACGCGATGATTACTCACCTGTAGATACATATCTCAATATTCATGTGTCGTTGTTCGTCGGGATGATTTTAAAACGCCGCTGTGTTAACTTTCTTGGCTTCATTTTTTTTCCACCAAGTTTTTCACGTCCTCTCTCTCTCTCCCTCTTTATCTCCCATTGGAGAAGCCTATGGTAAAAGAGAAAAAAAAAACATAGAAATACACGCGGTATACAAATCTATACAGTGTTTCTTTTTTTTTTCTGTTTTTTGTTTCACCAATTTAAATAACTAATGATTCAAAGAATCCTGGCGTAGACGCGCTCATTACCATTCAGGATATTATCTCGGTGCGGAAGGAAGGAAGGATTCCGTTTCCTGTGTCTCCTCTTCATCGCGCGCGCGTCATTTTCCATGTGTAATACAACGACGATAATTTCTTTATCTTCTCTCCTTTTCAACTCTCTCTTTCTCTGTTTATTTATTTTTTTTTCTTTATTTCCATTTTTATAAATTTTCTACGTTTCATTCGCGTTCGAGGCGAAAAAGTGAATCGCTCGTGAAATCGAAGCGATTTTTTCATTGCGTCGATATACCCGCGCCAGGTTTCCACAGAGTAACAAGTTCGGCTTCGATCGAACCGTGTAGAAGTCATCGCTGGTGTGTTTCGAATCTCAGTGGGGGAAACTAGGGTAGTCCGTCCTTGTGCCTAGTTCTTCGTTTGTAGAGCATTGGCACCGGTGGCTTCGTGCGACAGCATCGTTTCGCGATGCTGTCGCCATATCAAACGCGGTTGAAACTATTCGCCCGTTATAGAAGTTGATCGATTTCAATTTTCAATTTTCATTCGAATATTTTTTTTTCTTCCTACTCATTCGACGGGGAAAAAATATTCACGTTCGACGCGTACGTTACGCTACGCGCTCGATACATCGACCGTCGAGCGATTTTTATCCCGATGCATTTGACATTTTTTTTTTTTCTAATTATTTCTTAAACCGGATGACGATTTTTTTTTTTGTTTTTTTTTTCTCTGTAAATCAGAAATTCTTCCGAATCGACGCGTCTGGATAGAAAAAAAAAAAAGGAATCCGTAATATTCGTCCCGTCATTTGTTATCTATAAAATGATCGACGTCATTTTATAGACATGTGTATATTTTTGATAGCGCAATAGTCGAAGCGTGTTCGACTTGGCAAAAGATTAAGGACGAGTCTCTGCGGTGTAGTAGGTCGTGCACTCGAAGTACCCGTTAGCTATTCATTCGATTATTTGATAACCGAACGTTCGAAGGGTGAAATATTCTTTTTTTTTTCTTGCTCCTCAACGAAAAACTACGCCGTATGTACCTGTGGGTGGAGAGTCTGCGACGACAATTGCGATAATTAAGCGCGAGAGAGTGGCGCGTCGTCGCTCGTCTCCGTTATTCATAAATCGCTGCCCACTGCTACTCCTCGTTCGTGATATGAGCGTGAAAAAATTCATCGTTTCGAGTCGAATTAACGTCGACGTCGACGTTGGGCGTCTCGACGCTCGTTCCGTCATATATCTATATGTATAATACACAGTGATATCGGCCGGTATATAAATGATGAGGAAGACCCGGACGCGCTCGATGTGCGAGCCCTGACCTACATAATCGGCAAGGCGTACCTACCTACGTGTGTACGTAAAATGTATAATAACCCCCAACCCCCTCCCCCGATATTTTCCCCTATTTAAGTTTTTTTTTTTTTTTTTTGTTATTCGACATTTTCCCCGTTCAACGGGATAACATTCACCCCGTACAACCTTATATAGCCGCATTTCCGCGATCCGCCGTTATTCTGCGCGTCCCGTTTTATTCCTTGAAAATTTTCGAAAGTGTTTCTTCTTTTTTTTTTTTTATTTTTCTAGCTTTGTAGTTTTTTTTTTTTTTTTCGATAAGTGGCGACTGCGGGTTATTATTATCATTGTCGCGTTGTGCCGGAGATCAGGAAACACGAACAGGTGTTAGATTCTGATTTTTTAGGTCACCTTATGTGCGTCCATTTTTTGTCTTTTTTTTTTGTTTTCTTTTTCATCGGTTTCTTTATTTTCTCCCTTCATTTTTCGATAAAGGTATACCATTGAGGATGAGAATAAAAAACATCTGCGTGCGTCATCATCATCATCGTCGTCGTCGTCGTCGTCGTAGCATCCCCTTCGGAACGCGGTAAACCAAACGGTATATATTTATATTATAGATATATACACACGCATACAAAACGCCTACCTGATGCACCGACGGATTTTATTTACCGTTATATACCCCGGAGAAGAAGAGAGCAAAAAAAAAAAAAAAGCTTAGAAACGCATACAGAGATACAGAGATCGCCCCCGCCCTTGGTTTTCCTTTTCTATTTTCTCCTTTCTCCTTTCATTTTCCACCGATATTTGTGTGCGTGTTTTTTGGGAGAGGGCGTAGATCCATTTTATACGCGTGTATATCCTGCGGGATAACCTAGATTTTAAACTTCGGGACGCTGCTGCTGCTGCTGCTGTCCTGCTGTTGTCCGTGTATAGGAAATTCTGAAATAACGGTACCGTCGTCCGATAACCGTCCCTAAAAAATGGAAAATACCACCAAATGGGCCTCATGTACTATACACACGTATACAGGACCCAATCCTACACCCTAACGAGGCGAAAGGGTTAAAATCTCCCCCGTATTTCCTATCCTACGTTTAGACCTATATTTATCCACTTTTTTTTTTCTATTTTTTTTTCTTATTCATCTCATCCTATTTTCTCATAGTCTTCCTCTCTCTCTATCTTTTTCTCTCCCCCACCCCGTGCCTATTTTCTACGATCGAGTTGCGTGAGAAAAGAATTTCTTTTTTCTAGTTTTTTTAATACCACATTATGTCCGCGCCGGTATGCGGGGGTACACGTTTTACACATGGGTGATGAGAAAAAGTATGATTTTTATCATTATGATTATTGGAAACGATCGATATCGAAAAATTGGCGCGTCCGTTGATGATTATTTTTGTATTTTATATCCTTAATTTTTTGTTTTTTTTTGTTTTTTTTTATCGTTTCCTTTGTTCGTCCGCCTGCATAGTTTTCATTGATTTTTTTTGTTTCCATTCGCATTCTTTCTATGTCCTCTTTACTCGTCGGCGTATACAACCGTTCGTATCCATACGTACGCGCTTATTTCTAGGAATTATTTTTTAGTCCTGCGTTTTTTTTTTATACCTCCCGTAGTCCTGCACCTCTGACGGAGGAAGTGGGCGTGCATAATTTTCATCTGATTTCCGATTCGGAGAGATGTATCGGTCGGTCGAAGTAAGCGTACGTGTACATTTTATGGATAGATCGGTATATATCGAAAGAGATATTATACATATATGTATGTATATATATATGTATATTTTATATATACGTATATACCGTTTCGATTTTCTATAGAAATCGATATTTTTGGGTCATGGCCAACGGTTCGCGCCTTTCCTCCTTCTCGGTCTATAATATCATACATCCATCCCCTCTCATACACGTGCACATGATTGTACAAATATATATACATATACGTATATCTATCCTATGTTCTTTTTACATTCATACGTACACACGGGTGCATAATACCCGACAACCTATACACGCCTACACCTTCTACGTAATTTTTTTTTTTTCCATACCTTTTTATTATTCTTTTTTTTTTTTTTATCCTCTTCTTCTTCCCTCATTCTTTCCATTGAAAAACTAACGTTAGTCGTCGTCGTATAGGTGTGCACGTACGAATTGTAAAAAGTATACACCGTAGAGAGATTTCAATCTCAAACTCATCTAACGCCATATGCTTATTTTTTTTTTTTTTTTTTTCCTTCTTGCCCTCTTCTTCTTCTCTCTATTCTCATTCTTCCCTTTTTTTTTTGATTCGTCTCTAACGGACGTCGGTTCAGAGGTTTCGTACGGACGGCTACGATGACGACCGATCGGATTGGAAAATTATTATCATTTTCCAATCCGATTCTTATTTCTCTCTTAATTAGTTTGACAAAAATTCGGATTCGCTGGGATTCTAGTGTACATTGGGATATAACGTAACGGTGCAGATATCCGATGGGGTTTCGGACGGGAAATCGCACAGGTATGACAACCGACCCGCCAATTAACCGAGTCGCGGAATAGATCCCAAGTTGCTGTTGGTTTCTTTTTTTTTTTTTTTCTTTCTTTTTTTTCTCCTACACGAAACGCGCGAATACATCCTTACGTCGTGTGTACGGTATTGTAACGTGCGGCAGTTCGCGAGTATCACTCTCGATTTCAACGCGTAAAAGTGGGTCAATATACACACTCCTGTATAAACTTAACACGGTGTGCCTCGTCGTGCGGTACCGCCGTAGTATATCGCTGTGTACTCTTACTTACTTACTTACGTACGTACGTACGTACGATTCACGTGTACATACGTAAGTACATATATGTATAATGTACATGCCGCGTAGAGTCGACGAGCGAACGCGCATCGACGGTTTCTCACAGTACACGCTTACGGGTGTATAATATCTCTCCCTATACACACTCGTGACATTTTCTATCCATCTCCGTCCGTCCCGTCTCTCTTTCTACTAATGCACGCGTACGATACGTGTGCATTTTACCTACGTACGGGTAAAACTCGATTCGTTGGTATTGGTAACGCTACTCGAGTCTCTGTACCAAGTGAATCTTGAGAACGCGTGTAATGTGTTTAGCGCGAGGTATGTATACATAGAAGATACATACTTCCTGTGCAACGAAATTTCCGGTTATGAAAATTGAAAGTTTTTTTATTTATTTTATTTGTTTTTTTTTTTGTTAATTTTTAATCCGTGAAAAAATATCGGCGAGGATATCGGAAGAGGATAAAAAAAAAAAGAGAGCGAGATTTTTCGAACGTTATTTTAGACGCGTTATTCAGCCGGTTAATTGGTCATTCGGACGGCCCTCTTTGACGTCAGATAGAAAGAGAGAGTGACCGTGTTCCGCATATAATATGTATGCGGTGGGGGGGGGGGGGGGGGGGGGGGTTATAGCCGTGTGTCGTATATATGCAACGATTGATGTCGTTAGTCAGACTTTTGATTATGCAACAAAACGACGAGTCGAAAAAATTCAACGCACGAGCGTTTGTACTCAATACGTACGAAGTTTCTGTTATAACTATAAAGTTTTTATTCCGTAACAACGGACGGGGACGGATGATTCTTCTTCTTCGCGTTAAAGACCGGTGAGAAAGTTGAGTCGACCGAATCGCCGAAATGCTGACCTTACTTCATACCCGTTATATATACCCCACGAGTGTAACTACGGATACCTATATATATATATATATACCGACGTGAGATAAATTTAGATACCTGCTGTCCTTTTTTTATTTTCTTCTTTTTTTTTTTTTTTTCTTTTTGAAAATAAAAAAGACGCAGCGATAATCAGTAGAGCAAATTCCGCACTGCCGATTTCGACACATTCGTGAGAAAAGAAAGAAGAAAAAAAATTAATTAAGTAATCGATTTTTATTCAACTGTTAATCGATCCGTTTTTTGATGTTTTTTTTTGATTTTGTTTCTCGTATCTTACGCAGATCGCAGTTTCGCTGGCTATATAATAATGGTGGTTTTATTTATTTATTTATTTATTTATTTATTTATTTATTTTTTTTTCAAGTATTCAAACTTTTTTCCATCCTTCTCTCCGTTAATTAGGTCTCTATAGACATTTAACTTGTACTCGATACGCGTTCGACGACCATGTTTCTCCGCATACTTTTGCTGCCCCGACAACGGCATCATCATCATCATCATCATCATCATCATCATCATCATCGCCATTATCATTATCATTATGATCATCATGATGATGATATACATGTGTAAAATATACCCAAGTCTATATATATCGATGTGCTTTCGCGTGACTCTTACTGCAACTAGGACGTGAGCGCAGAAAATTGTAGTTTCTCTCGATTTTCTATATAACCCCATGTATGTATTATATTTACTCGGACGAATTATATACGAGCGTGAAAACGAATAGATTTCGTTTATAAATCGTACACAATTTTACCGCACCCCTACGCCCCTGCGAATCGGTAATAATTCCCAACACTCGACAATCGTAACCGTCTGGAAAAATCGTCTAGAAAACTGATGGATCACGAGATACCATTTTTTTTCTAACACGTAACTACGAAATCGAGAAAATTCTCGGGGTTTTTCCTTCGAACGAAAAACTCGACGAGGTTTCGCGAGAGTGCAAGAAGGTCGTAAACCCCAGAAAAGTGTCGTTGCGCCTGTAAATAACCGATACGCTACACATAACATGTAAAAAAAAAGTACATAGTCCACGTTGAATATATACATATATATATATATATATATATATATATATATATATGTATATATGAAAACGAACAGGCGACTCTTTTAAACAAAACGCGTATCTACGTCGGCCACGTACTCCTCCCATCCCCCATTCCCTCCGTCGACGTTGGTGGTGGTGGTGGTGGTGGTGGAGGAGGTGGTGGTTCGTTCTCTCGGTCGATGCGGCTAGACGTTTTCTGCCTCTCTGCCTCCTGCTCTCTGCGCGAGACATTGCGAGCCGGATTCAAGGTCGTTCAAGGTCATACCCTGGCCGCCCCCGCCGTATTATAACCGACGGCTGTACCCCGCTACGTGTACATATATTATTTTATTTATCTACACCGCCGCGTATTATATTTCTTTTATCATAACCGACGAGAGTGAAGTAGAGGTGTCTCGTTTTTGCCCGACGACACATCTCACGCGTCCACCTGAAATTTGGAAGCAACACCTTTTTTTTCGGGTTTATTTGTTAATTCTGTTTTCGATCGAGCACGGTTTTGTGCCTTCTTATCCGTCGTGAAGCACCCCGAGGTGAAATTTTTCGAACAATTTCAAAGGGAAATAATTATTTTCTTAAGATTTTTCTAATTTCGTTCAATGCATGATCGGTTGTTTTTTCGTTTTACAATCGGTAGATCGGGGGGTAGCTCGTGTAACGTGTCAGAGTTGATGAAAAAATTCTTTTGAAATTTCTTCTTTTTTTAATTTTTTTTTGTTTTTTTTTTTTTTCGAACATTCGCTCTCTTTCGGTCTCGAATCGTGGGGCAATCGATCACAACCGACCCCGAAAAAAAAACCAATCCCGCTAGGAGTGGTCGCGGTCACGAATACAAAATCTGTTCGGAAAAATTGTTCCCCGTTTTTTATTATTTCTTTATTTATATATATATATTTTTTTTCTTCTTTTTTACTTTAACAGAGTTACGAAAATGTGAAATCACGCGGTGTAACTGTAAAAATTGTACGTGGAAATGTCGTCTACACCAAATTCGTAAATTGTTCAGAGATAAATGGAAAAAAAGGTAAAAGAGCAAAATTGAAATTTTGCTCAACCCTTTTCGGCACGTGCTTTCATAAATATTATACATACCTATATATGTATATATATATATCGATTGGTATGTGAACGAAAATTTGTACATAAAAATCTCTTTTAGGTACACGAATTTATGCTCTTTTATATATACATACGTATATATATATATATACCGTTATATACCGTACGGATACGTACTGCAAAATCGTTCAGGGGTGGTTGTTGCCAGGCAGGTATTTCGACGGGACGAAAGCTCCTCCATATGTGGAGGTATCGCGTGTATGTGTACATGTACATATACCTCTTATATATACATATATGTATAACCGCTGGTCTTTTCTCTCTTCCACGTTTTATCGTATAACGCAAAAAAAAAAATAAAATAATATACATATCTACGCGTTACACGAACGCGTTTCGATACATGTGACCGAACGACGAACGGCGACGAGGGTTAGCGCGCGCGAGGCCTCGAAAATGCCTGGAAATTCGCTCGAACGTTCGCGAACACAAGCGGCATGATGTTACATGACACGGTTTTTAGTTAATTTAGGCACACGAATTATTATGTACAGTAATTCGCTCCTCGCCTACGGTCGTCATGCGACGATTGCGTGTATGGAAAACGAAGATACTCTCCGCGGTACGTGTTTTATTATACTACCAGCCGGATACGCAGGGGTGTTACACGCACACACGCGCACTTGTTTCGTATAGGTATATATATATTACAGCGGTGACGTACCTATGTATTTGAAAAGTGAACGGAACGCGACGATATGTGTGTTCGTCGGGTTGGTTGGGGGTTGGCTAGGTCTGGGCGATAGGTCGGCGTAGGTCTGGGTCGATCGATAATAACGCGCGGACGTGAAAGACGGAAACTCCGCGGGGATTATACAACCCGTATGTATATATATATACATACATACATATGTAACGGGTACGTACCTATGTACTTCCTCATCTGCGATAGATACGTCCTACTGCTACTACTACTACTACACCACCTAGATCGTAGAATTTATCCGCTTCACAGTTTCATTGACGCTGGCGAATCTTTGTTCCATTTATACGGAATCGTCCATCTTGTTTTTTTTTTTTTTTTCATTTTTTTTTTTAATTCTCTCATTTTTTTAACGGGGATAAAAATTTGGAGCCTGACCGGCGTTCGTAGCAGTTTTTTTTTCAGCGTTATAACAACGCGATGGCGATGATGAGGAAAAAAAAGGAGAGAGAGAGAGAGAGAGAGAAAAAAGTATCTCTATTTCGAAACATCGAATATCTATAATAATTTATTTACGTATTATACGTATAATGTGTTTTATAAAAATTGCGGAATAATCTACGAACACTTGGACGTGCGGTATATATTTATATATATATATATATATATATTTTTTTTTGCAACAAGGATATGATATTTGGAAAGATAAGGGAAGGTCGTTTCTGTTTTTTTTTCTTTTTTTTTTTTTTTTCTAAATAAAAATGACGATAACGATCGCGTTGGAAACATATACGGGAGGAGCGACGAATCCGTTTTATGTGTTCGATTGCTCAATGAACCTGACGCGATTTTAAAAATCTCACGTCGGCATTCCTAACGAACCAAAGCTGATTCCGACTACCCACCGCCACGATCTACGTCGTCACCACCTTCCCTTGCTCTTACCTACCTGCCTCACGGTTGCGCTCGCCTTCCTTTTGCCTCGAGGAAGGGAGAAATATTGCATTAAAAGAGAGGATTGAGTGGGTCAAGGAGAATCGCACGGGCGGCTTTCACTTCCTCTACGATTATTACACGTATATACGCTACACGTACATATATATATATATATGATACATAAACTCGCGGGTTTACCGCTTCGTCATGGGTATATATATACATATACATACATACATACCTATGTATATGCATGTATAATTTGAATTCGTATAGATTGCGGAAACCGAAGCCGGATTAAATAATATTACACAATTTAAGAATCGTTGGCGGAGTAAAGTAAGAGAGAAACGAAACGTCTTAAATGTTTTTTTCACAATCTCGATGATCGTGTTTCATTCGGTTTTTAATTTTTATTTATTTATTAATTTTTTTTTTTTTTTTTGTCGTCACGTTGCAGTCGACACGAGGGAAGTGCAGCCTCACGATACGGGAGAGAAGGAAATTTTGGGACTGGCCACCGTCAAAGCCGAGCCAGGATCCACGACGGGGGCGAGACTACTTCACGGCATATTGTCGCAACATCCACAGCAACACGGTATCGGATTGCAAAATGGATACGGACGTCACCTGAACAATGCTCACGGACAACTCGGACAACAGTCTTATTCCGGGGGAACTCTGGCCACGACAAATACACCCGGTAAGTTCAGCGGAATCCCATTTTTCATCGCGTCTTTGTGTTTTTTGTTTTTTTTTTCTTTTTTCTTTCTTTTAATTGCCACACGCAACGATCGATATGTTTGATTTATTTTACATTCCTTCTATCGCCGACTGTACGTCGTCGACGGTTTGATCGAGTTGACCGTGTGCGCGATACGGGGAAGTTTTTTTTTTTTTTCAAATTTGAACCCTCTGAACTGGTTTTTAAAAAATGAAAAAAAAAAACAAAACTACCTCTTACGTGATACGTAACGGTCGGTTCGTACACCGTGGGAATATTTCCGGTCGGTGCAGTCGAACGACCGACTGCGTGAACGTTTTTTTCGATCTCGGAATCAAAGTTCCGGATTCTTTTCCCCGTTCGTCTCTCTCCGTTTATTCGTAATTTGTTTAAAGAAAAAAAACAAAAAGAAGCGGATCATTTTTTGGACGGTTATAATCGTTGTTTTTTTTTTTCTCTTTTCTCTCGATTTCCGTCGGACCAGGGGGTGGCGGCGGATCCCTGCCAGCCAGTCCGGCCGACAGCGGAGTCAGCGACGTCGAGTCCAGCACATCGTCCGGCGGCAACGACGACGCAAATCTATTGCTCAAAGCCCGGCTAAATCCAAATTCAGCTTTACAGTCGACACTGGCGTCCCACCACTCTCATCTGACCACAGGTAAGGACAAATCGAAGTCCATGTAGAAACGATCATCCGTATGAAAAGAAAAAGAAAATCGCGACCGTCGACAGGTGTTATTTCATTTCTAAATACGTACACCCTCCGTTCGTTGTCGATTTTTTTTCTCTCTTCGATTTCTTCTTTCGTTCGTTCTGTTTATTCGAAAACGCTCCGTTTTTCCCACCCCTCCCCCCCTAGCTTTGGGCAGATCGGCGTGTCACAGTCCCGGCGTTTATCCGACAACAGGGGGATTCTTGGCGCCATCTTACCATCATCATCACCATCAACACTCGGCGGCCCCGTATCACCATACCCACAGAAGCAGCCCGCCCCATCATCATCACGGTAATCACGGTATGGGACCGACCATGGGACCACCACCCGGACACCATCACCATCATCATCAACACCAAAGTCTGCAACATCTTCACTACCGACAGCCACCGACACGTGAGTGGTTTACTTACTTTTTTTTTTATTCGTCTTATCTTATTATCTTGTGGTCGTTACGACGCTATTGCGCTGGATCGGTAAAATTTGATCGATTGCGATGACCTGTTAATCAGAAGCTCCATTTTTCGGATTTCTTTTTTTTTTTTCTCCAATCCATCGACGTTTTCCACTCGCTGGATAATATGGAGGTAAAGAAAAAAAGAAAGAAAGAGAAAGAAAGAAGGAAAGGAAAATGTGAAATTCTCGAGATACACCGTATCTGCGTTACGTAATTACGTTAGCGCGGCGTAATTGTTTGTCTACATAATAACGAGGCGTGAAGAAGTGCGTGGACTTCCTTAACTTCAGGTTTTCGACTGCGGCGGTGCGACGTTCGAACCGTTAGGAGCTCGCGAAGCCGTTCGAATCGGTGATTTTTTAGATTTCGTACATCGCGTTGTTCCGCACTTGATTTTTCTTCTTTTTTTTTTCATTTTTTTTTTTTTTTTGCAACACGTTACGTATTCCGAGTACGTGAATCAGACGCGTTGATATTTTACCCCAATATACGAGAACGTAGGTGTACAAACGAGACTCCAGCGCTGTACGAATATTACGTGTGTGTATATATACACGGTATATTATATATATGTATATGTATACACAAGTGAAGCAGGAAGTAAATCTGGGACATTGCGAGAGTAACTAGATGGTGGTAACGCACGGTGGTGGTAAGTTGCGGCCATAACTGGGTCACGAGCAGCGCGAAACGTCTGTCCCGTGTAGTGAGTAAGTAAGTAAGTAAGTAAGTAAGTAAGTAAGTAAGTATAAAACGCCAGGCGATATATATATTTTCAATCTCTCGGAATCAGATGCGAGCGAATTCATGCTCGCTTATAGATATACATATACATACTTATAGTATACATAACGTATGTAATTTACTCGTATACTTGTACTTATTTCAAGTCGTCGTCGTCGTCGTCGTCGTCGTTGCTCGCCGATCGTGTTCTCCCTTTCACTTTACATTGTAGGTACGTACGTACCGTACGTGTATGTCCCCGTCGTTACCTACGTCGTGTCATAGAGACTAACGAGAAATGATTTTTCAATATTTTCAAAACGCCTTTTAAAGTCCCATTTTTTCTTTATTCCTCTTTCATATCACCTATCTCCGTGTACCAAATTGCGTCGTTAGACGGTACGCAACGGGTACGGATGGAATGAATTTTCTTTTCTTTTCTTTTTTTTTTTTGCCTTTTCGCTCTCGCAATCGAAGAAGAAGACTGCATGCAGTTCGGTGACTGAAACGATGATGCGTCGAAACGGGAGGAGCGATAATATTTTTTTTCCTCACCGGTTGCTTTTCTTTTCTTTTCTGTTTTTTTTTTCTTCTTCTTCTTCTTACGTATTTAATTTTTTGGGACACCGGCGGTGTTATTATGATACAGAATTTATGATCGTCGAGAGAGAGAGAGAGAGAGAGAGAAAAAGAGAGAGAGAGAGAGAGAGATTTGGTGGGGGAAATGGGGGTTACACCTCCCTCTTTCCTTTTTCATTGAGGTGGATTACCAAATCGTTGTTACGCAATTCCTTACGCGCGGCTTATTCACGTTCGATTATACAATCGGGCGGACTTTTACTTGCGCAAAACTCGACTTGTTGCGCCCACCTCCGTACACCACCGCCACCGCCACTGCCGTCGTCGTCGTCGCTCTCGCCTCCTCTTCGTTTCGTTCTTTACGGTTTTACCGTATATTACATTACACATCCCAAAGTCCTCGTTATAACTCGCCGTGTTTTTCCAATTTTTGATTCACCTTTACGTCCGTCTTGCCTTGTCTCGTCTTTTTTTGCTCTCCACATTCCTCGTACTCGTTTTCTTCGCATCATCGACGCGACGTTGATTTACTTTTTTCTATTTCCTTTTTCTTTTTTCTTTTTTCCTTTTTTTTTTTTTTTTCGTCACAATTCGGACGGGACGTATCTCCGCGTTTAGGAATGACGAAAGGAATTTCCTGGCAACGAGCTTATGTTTTTAACCGCGGTTAACGAGAGAATAAAATGAAACGAGAAAAAAAAAAAAAAAAAAACGGAAAGAAAGAAAGAAAATACGTATATATCCCCCGCATCTATTTATTTAGAGTGAAATAAAGATGGAAAACTAAACTTATATTATGCACCGGTTGCTGCGACGTGATACTTCCCGACCCCCCCGAATCGCACGTATGTATACGCATCGAACGAGCGGTGTATGCCGAATGGCGAGAAGATGTGTGGAAAAAAGAGAGATAAAAATGCGAGAAAAAGAAAAAAAAAAAAAGGAAGAGTAACCGAGAGGAGCGTTGCATGTGACGCGAAAGGAGCGGCGGGTGGTTGAGAGAGGGAGGAGGTGGTGAGGTTACGGGGGGAGGGGGTGGGGGGTGGGGGGTGGGGGGTGGGGGGGGGAATGGGGTGAGGTATGGATGTCCTCGTTGCCCTAGATCAAGTATTCGTTGGGTATTTTTAAAGAGCCAAGACGTCAGCCGGCGAGCCGCGTCGTCGTCTTCTTCTCGGCTTCTTAAATGCCGCGAGCTAACGCGCCGGTGTGTATAAGGCGTGTGTAAGACCAACGACGCGGTGCAAAGCAAGCGGCACAACACACCGCGCATCATCGCGTACGGCACATAGCGTCGTTTTTAGGCATAATATAATTCCCACCTATATGTATATGTACACGTCGTACACCGCGGTACATAACGTTTCACTCTTACGTTATCGAGACGTTAGTCTCTTCGTCGCGAACTCGCAACTCGCTTTTTTTTTTCCTATTTCTTTCCATTTTGTTTTTGTTTTTTTTTTCATTTTATTTTTCATTTTATTTTTGCATCGTCTCATTCTTCGCATTTTTTTTTCCCGTTTCAATGAGGAAAAAAAATGGAGATCGCGATCGCGAGATACCCCACAGAGTTCAGGGGGTTGGAGATCATGGGGTCGTTCAAAGAAATAGAGAGAGAGAAAAAGAAAAAATTAGAAAAAAAAAAAACCAGGCACGAATTGCGTATCGGGAGAATTTTTTATTTTTTTTTTTTTGCTACGGGAGGTACGAAAGATTAAATACCGCAGGATAAGCGAGCGGGTGCTGCAAGATTTCGCCGGATCTTCGTACACCAGATACGAGTGTACACCCGTTTCTATGGGCATATATATATTCATGCCAACTATACAGATTTGTTATAGATCCGAGCAAGCAGCAGACACCCGCCCGATACCTTGAGTAAAAAATAGAAAAGTCAGGAGAGCACCTAGAGAGCAAGACTACCTCTACTCGATGTACGAGAATAATAATGAGTCTTTTCCAACATTGTTTCTATTTTTTTTTTTTTTTTGTTTCTTTTTTTTCCGCCGTTCGGTTGGTTTAATTCCGTAGCGGCGACCTGGTCTAGGATAAAGATGTCCGTGGAATGCGCCGAATGTTTGATAATTATATCGATGGGAATACAATAATGCGATGTGATACAATATTATTCATAAAACGGGGTATGTAATCGAAATTTCGTACGTCCCACCGATTCGCAGAGTTGCAAAACTCACGAATCTTTGGGAAATCGACGAGAAACGGAGGAGACGGCGCCTAAGGTGTATCCGTGACTTTTGCCGGTGTGAGAAAATTAACCAATACCTCGGAGTGGAGGGGAAAAAAAAAGAAAAAATCTTGAAAAAAAAAAAAAAAAAAACGAAGTGAAATCCGTTCGAGATCGTGTGTAACATTGCGTAAGAAATTTTTCGTTCCGTGAGAAGTTTTTTTTTTTTTTCTCTCTTTTTCTCTCTTCTCGTGAATATCGCGGGAAATTTATCCTCGAACGATGTCATATCTCATTTTATTTATTTCCCAGGTGTTTTTTTTTTTTTTATTTCGTTCTACTCGTCCATATTTTTGAAAAAATAATTTTTTTCCATCGGTGTGCGTTGAAAATTTTCAGTTATTGAAAAAAAAAAAAGAAAAAAAAAAAACAACTTTGGTTTTTAGCAAAAAGTTCGTATACGAAAAATATCATTGAAATATTTTTCTTTTGTACGAATTTCGATCTGGAAAACCAGACTCGTGTACGCTATGTACGGTATAGATGCAGTTGTAGTCAAACGCGAGTCGTTTCGAAGGAAGACGAAAAACAAGAGGGGGTTATAACGTATTCGACAAAGCTGGGAGATGCCAATACCGCTCGTCTGTTATTATTCTACCTGATAGTCTCTCTTACTTTTACAGTCTGGTTAATTAATTGTTGTACGTTTTTTTTTTTTTTTTTTTTTTTTTCTCTTTTTTAACAACGTGTGCGTTACACGTGTGTGTATTCTGCGCAGATACGCTTTATTCAACGGGTAACATAGAGTGGCGAGACCGAAGAGATGCGTAATAACAAATAATAAAAAAAATAAAAAATATATATATATATATCTGTATAGGTATATCACCCTATATATTGTGTAAATGAAGAGTAAAAGGAGAAGAGGAGGAGGAGGAGGAGGAGGAGGAGGAGGAAGAGGCGTGAAAAAAACACGAAGAAAGTCGCGTCTACGGAGGGGAAGAAACTCTCGAGATGAGTGGGAGGCGAGTCACGCCTACTTTCGGCTCTCCCCCCCCCCCCCTCCTCGTCGGCGACCTAGACCTAGACCTAGACCTAGACCTAGTCCTAGTCCTCGTCCTACGGAACTAGACCTAGAGACGGTGCGGAACGTTGAGGAAGTCGGGATATATGGAGCGTGCAACTTTGAGTAGAAACTCTCATACCGCCGCGGTCGCGTCTGCTTTTCCCTTTTTTTTTTCCTTTTTTTCTTTTTTTTTTCTTTTTTTACAAAAAACTACGACCGAACAGATCACAGTTTTTCCCTATCTATACGCCGCGGTAGCTCTGCAACGGAGACGACGTTACTTTGTCCGTTTATACTCGTTACTAACGAATACCTCCTCGCTCTTCCGAATACACCGGAGTCGTTTTATTTTCAATTTAAACACCTCGCACAACTTGTACGCCGCGCGACGCCGACAGGCAGCTGCCTCCAAGTTGCGTAAGTCGAGGTGAAATCATTCCCTCTTCTTATTTTTCATCTTTTTTTCAAGTATATATTCAGTTTTTCGTTTTTCGTTTTCGTTTTTTTTTTTCTCTTTTTTCCACTCGCCATTTTCTTTCGTTACTCAAATCGGCTTTAATCCCGCGAAATCGATCGAACCAACCCTTTAAGGGATTCGCGAATTCTTTTTTCCAATTATCCTTATTAATGTTATTTACAAAGCACCCTCTCGAAAGACTCGGCTTGTGAGAATTATTATTCGACTGTATCAGACAAATTCTTATCTTAAACGAACAGATTTTTTTTCTCTCAAAGCTCGACTTCTCTTTTTCGAACCCCTTTTTTCATTGCCCTTGTATTTTTTTTTTTTTTTCTCTATACGGGAATTTCTTTTGACGAAGTTTTTTACGCGGCTCGAGATATCATCGTGCACTTTATCTTATACGCCTATTCGAATTGTAATCTTTGATCCGAATCCTTTTAGAAAAAAATTTTCAACGACGACGGTCAATCTTCTTTGAAATTGCAAATGTTGCGAGTGAAAAAAATAATTCTTCAAAGATTGCAAAACGAGAAAAGATCTTCGCCGAATCGTACGACGTGGTATTTGAGATAATCTTAACACCAAAAAAAAAAAAAAGTAAAAAAAAAAAGTCGAAAAATTACGACGGACGGGGAAATAGAGAGGAGAGAAACAGAGCGACTAGGAAGCTCATATTATCCAGACAACGGCACGCGGCGAACGGTGAACTTGAACCGCCATTAGTATAGTCGAACCTAAAAGAAATAACAATAACGTTAACAATAAAAAAAAAAAAAATCGAAAGAGTAAAAAAAAAAGGGAACAACATGTTTGTCGACCGTACGACGAGGTGAATTTTGAGCAACAACAATATCTATAGGCGAAAACGAGTGGGATAGAAGAATAAAGAGGAGACTACTCGGCTTATTTAAACTTCGTTTGGTTTGCTTTTACTCGGTTCGGTCTCGGGGGGCTCGGGCGGCTCGGCCTGCGGTCGTTCGAGTCGCGACCGGAAGTCGATGTGGTCTCTGTGTAGTGTCACGCGGCGGCTGGGTTAATATGCGTAAATAACGATACGGTACACGCCCGTACATTCGGACGAAATAATGCTGCACGCCGCGCGTAAACGAGTGTAGGATCTGTGTGTGTGTAGGTATCAAAGCGTCGGAAAACGAGGAAATGTCCTGGTCCAGGAATGTCCCGGAAACGAAGAAAGAGAAAAAAAAAAGATAAAACAAGAAAAAAAAAATGTAGGTGAAGATAGAAAAGCCATGGTTTCGGATCGATTCTAATCGACTGAATTTTTGATAACTGTTTCCTCGTTGCATTACAACCGAGTTTTTTTTAATCGTGTTCGGTGTTTCGAGTCAGCGCGCCGTTGCTCACGGTTTGAATATTATCGTCGTTATTTGAATTGAAGTTAATTCAACGTTGCTAAATCTGCACTGGTAAACTTTGACCTGTGCAGTCTGCACCACCGACGCCGCCCGGCAGTGTTCCGTTATTACTTTTACTATACACGAAGCTACGCCAAGCTCTGCGTTTCTCTCTCATTGTCAAACGTACATAGTATATGTACAGTACGTTGCACTCGATTTTCATTTCATTTCATTTTCATTTCCGATTACATCGATAATGCGAATCATCGTTTCCTCGCGAGTTGTCAATTATTATTATTTTCGTCCTCTCAATTACATGTTGAACGCATTTTTATTTATTCCGCATTCGAAAATTCGTATGGTATTTCCTTCTATTTTTTTTTTTTTTTTCGTATATATATTTTTTCCATCGCAACGTCCGGATTCCACGATTGATTCGCGACGTATGCATAAAGCAAAAGTACGTTGCGGACGAGGAATAGCCGCTTCGAAAACGAGTAGAGAAAATCCTGTATGCACCGTATATGTAGACATATACATATAATACCGACGGTGCAATCGCGTCGCGAGTATACCACATATTATTATGTGTTCGTATGTATGTATCTATCTATATATATATATATATGTGTATATGTATGTATATAGATGTGTAGCACATGACGCGTTTCTATACGTACAGAGATAAAATATAACCGGCAATACACGCCGCGTACTCGAGTCGTCCTTCCTGGGTCTCTGCCCCCTGTAACGTCGCGACTGAGCGTTGCAGCGGATAGATAGGTTGGTAGGTAGGTAGGTTGAAAGGTGGGTAGGTAGGACGGTCCACACATATGTATTCATATATATATGTACATATACATATATATATTTTGCTACCTTCGTATTATTATCGCGATGGAGTTTTCTTTGTGTGACCACTCGCAATTGAATATATATGTATCTTAGCTGCATAGACACATACATGGGTGTGTTTCGTGTTTGTGTTCACTGTTCGCAGAGAAAGACAGACAGAGAGAGAGACAGAGAGAGAGAGAGAGAGAGAGAGAGAGGAAATAAAAGAGATATAAAAGAAAGAGTGCGTCTCTCTGGTGCAGCAGCAGCAGCAGCAGCAGCAGCAACCAACAACGATCGGAGCAAGCCTTTACCACTCTCTTCTTCTTCTTCTTCGTCTTCTTCTTCTTCGTCTTCGTCTTCTTCTTCTTCTTCTCTGTTATATGTATATCCGCGTGTGCGAGAGTTGCCGCCGGGAAAAATGCATAGCAGCAGCAAACGCGTTGCTTTGCCTCAACTATACAACGAGGGTTCTCAAATGCGAATGGCGAAAACTCTATTGTCATTCCGATTTGACAAATCCGATAGGAGAAAATCATCGACTCGTGAACTGACGTCAGTTTACAACGCGTTGCGATAACTCGTTACTCCCTTCGAACCTTTTTTCGTGCGGATGTCGCCGAGCGAAATCGACCGATCGTTGGTCCTTCGTCCTTCTCGTTTTTTTTCTTTTCTTCTTTTTCATTTTCTTCAAACGAGTCGAGACGATAAAGAAAAAACAAAAAAAAACCAAAATGTGACAAATATCGAATTCATTGCGTACGCCGGTCTATCGGGATAGTTTTTTTTTTTCTAAAATACTCGAAACAATTTTTCACGTTTCAGTTCGTCATCCGCGCTCGTTTTTAACCGCCGCGCCGGTTTGATGAAATTTTTAGCTCGCTCGCTTCGTTTATTAGCTAGGGAATTGTGTGACCCGGGCACTCGCACACTACGTGCCCGTATGTATGTATGTATGTACGTACCACGTGTATACGTACATAAAGGAGATATATAATACGGTACGGGTTTGCTTCTGGTTTAGTTAGTAGAAGACGAAAAGGGCGAAGAACAAGACCAAGAATAATCAAAAAAAAAAAATAAATAAAAACAAAAACAAAAACAAAAAAGAAAAAGAAGAAGAAGAAGAAGAGGAAGAAAGGAAGGTGGCGGTGCAGTTCGTACATTACATACGTGTTGTATAGACATGTATATATATGTATATACATATATATACACACATATATTCGTACGTGTGCGCGCGTGTGTGCGTACACGTTCGCATAGGCCACGCGGCGGCTGAGGTGAAGAGAGGTGGTGGTGGAGGCGTCGGTGGAGGTGGAGAGGTATATGCAGTGACCTTGTCGGCGGCAATTCACCCCGTCTGTTCCTTCCCCTTCTTCTTCTCTTCTCTTCTCTTTCCCTCCCTCGCCCCTCTTCCACTTTTCCCTCAAACTCCGTCCGCCCGTGTGTGTTTCCCTCCGTTCCTCTCGACGCCGCTTCTTCTGCTGCTGCGTCCGACTGCGACGTCGACGTCGACGTTCTCCTCCCTCCCCCTCCCCCCCCCCCCCCCCCCCCTCCCCCTCCCTTATGCCCCACATCCGCGTACACGAATGCACAAATGCACAACTATGTATCCCCCCATGTGCGATGTTAATACGTGTGGTTAGGTACGTAGATGTATGTATGTATATATATATATATATATATATATATATATATATATATATTTAATGTTCGATATCGACCAATGAGGAAGACTGTACACGTACTCGTATTTTTTTATCTATTCTATTCCAGATTTTGACTCGGTTTTCGATTCATCATCATTTTTTTTTATTTTTTTCTTCTCCGACTCGCCAGAGTTTTCTGGGTTCTCCATTTTCCCAAAAATGACGGACATACTGAATTGGAGATGCGAATAGATGCGGGGAATGATTACGAATGACGAGATCCGTCGTTGAATGTTTGATTTGATTTCTTGTTTTTTTCTTTTTTTTTTTGATCCTCTTTCCGCGGAGCGTATTTTCGACTTCCTTTATTCATCGAACGATACGCCGTACAAAATGGTTAGTTTCCGGCTATAGAATATATACCACCGGGAGAGTAACGTCGGAGGGGTACCTACACGTAGTAGCGGTTGGGGTTACGCGTATGTGGGACAGAGGAAGAAGTCCGAAGCTCTCTTTATACCGCCGGCGATGATGATGCGGTACGCGCGCGTCGATATATACCACTGCTACTACTACTACTACTACTACTACTACTACTAGTATACCGCGGTACGCATATAAAACTGCGTGCATCGGTTTACGCGTCCAACGTGATCGCGGGCAGCCTACAGCCTTTGGGCGAATCGACCAACCGAATGAAACCAAACCAAAAGCGACCGAGAACGACCGGGTCTCTTCTTCCACTTCTTCTTCTTCTTCTTCTTCTTCAACTTCTTCGTGTTCTTCTTCTCTTTTATCCCTGCAACGGGCAACAGCGCGCAGCATCGTCGGGGCTGTAGGACGCGCGACGCAACGCGCGTCTTCTAAATATAATACCCCAAGCGGACCGTCGCCGCCGCCGCCGCCGCCGCCGCCGCCGCGACGAGTTTCTTCTACTTTTCTTCGTCCTCTTCTGGTTCTCCTTCCTTTTCTCTTGAGGATAGCCGCCGCATCGAAAACGCAACTAGCTATTTGTTGAGGTGTATTTATACATGCTCACTACGTGTACGATATACATATACATATATATATATATACGTATACATATACATATATACTCGGTGTTTACGTATATTTATCCTATCTCTCTAGGAGTTGCGCTCGTTCTATGCGCCGTGAAACCGTAACTCCGTACCGTACTGGTATGCTAACCCAACCTAGACCTAGAATGCTATCCTAGACCTAGTCAAGAGTCGGATCTCGGTAGGGGCGGGGAGGGAGGGAGAGGGAGGGAGGGAGGGGGAGGGAAATTACGACGACCGACCGACCGACCGAACGACGACGACGACGACGAATACCGCGACGAAAGAGGAGAGGAGATTAAGGAAACGGGGGAGTATTTCAATGTACGCGTTACAGCTATATACATTGAATATATATATATATATTCAAAGTTATCGGAGAAAGTGTGTACATATATATAACGTATATATGTACATAGGCATTTATAACCGTGTTCCTCCCCGTTGTATTCGGTGTTCCGAGTTATTTTATTTACATAGATTATGTACGCGCGGGACGTGTGTGCGCGTGTAGAGAGGTGTGTGTGTATATAGGTGTATCGAAACGGAAAGGCGCAACTGGAGAGGAGACGCGGAAGTAGGTGAGGCCGGAATTGACTTTTAAACGTTATTATTGTGTAACGTGTTCAACGTGCGATACGACGATGTTTAACCTAATTTACGATATACCGCAGTCCTCGGGCTCCGGTCGTTCCTGATTAATTTCAATAAACGGAACGTCGCGGGATCATCGCTTTCCGAACTGTACGTTACACACGTTGAATATTTCGAGCGAGCAAAACGGTCTCCTGACCGAACGAGACTAATCCAATTAAACGAATATCGTTCGCGATTGCGCGGTGAGGATACTTCGGTTAAAAATTCACGAGCATTTAATTAGCCGTGGTTCGCAGCGACCGCTCGCTTCCGATTTTCCTCAATTGAACCACCGAGTCATCGTCGAGCGATGCGAATGATTTTTTTTTTCATTTTTTTTATTTTTTCTCTCTCTCTGAGAAAAGATTCTTTCAAAAATCTGCATCTCGTCGATCGAAGACTTAGGGAAATCGAACCGTGTCGTCGTTTCGTAGTTCTAAATTTTACAAAATCACCGTACTTTCGGCGGGGTTTTCGCGAGCGAAAAGAGAGTTACATACATCGGCGGGGCTAAGGAAGAGAGGAACGGAGCACGCGGCGGCGACGGCGACGGTGGTGGTGCATCGGTTGCGGCTTTAAGCTGCACGACGGTGCAGCTCCGAACGAATGAAGAGGAGAGTAAAGTTGAACAAAAAGAAGAAAGAGAAGAAAGAAAAAAAACGAAAACAAAAACAAAAAAAAGAGAAGAGAAGAGAAGAGGAGAGAAAGAGCGAGAAAGATACGAAAGGGGAAGAGAGGATAGAGCAGTTAAGTTGAGAGTCTGTCGGTCAGTGACTGCCTGACTTTCCCGCCGCAGCTGAAGGTCAACTCCCCTCCCTTTTTCCCGCCGCTCTTCCCTCTTTCCCTCTTTCCCTCTTCAACCCTCTCGTTCCTCTCGTTCCTCTCTCCCTCTCTCTCTCTCTATATCGCGCACGCACGCTATACTCTCTTCTTCTCCGCTGCAACTTCTCGCCGTCTCTTTTCCATCGGCCCGTTGTTGCACTCGTCGCGATGGGTCTCCGCCGATTCCCAACACCGTCGCGGTCTACCGTACATACATACATACGTATGTACCATGCGTTATATACTCGTGTATGTGACGTACCGTATATATATATATATATATATATTTACACGATGCGCCGCTGCAACTATATTTCACACACACTTACGTACCTTTCGAGCTATGGGATGATACAAGAACGATACACGCACATCGACTCACACCACCCGGTACATTGGAAAAATATTGTACATATGTAACAATTTCAGTATACGTACTGTTTGTTTATCCACGTGTTTTATATTTATGTAATTAAAGTGATCGTTGCGTCGTTGTGCATTATTATTATTTTATTTTTTTTTCTTTAAAATTCCTTTTTTGCAAATTTTGCTTTTTCGAGAGTTAAACTTGTATCGATCAATTGATGTAACGTAGCAATCGTTGCCTGAACGTAAATTCAATCAGACGAAGTCAATTTTTGACGTTCGTTATAAAACGTCTATCAATTCCGAAGAGATCGTCCGACCTCGGTTCGATAAAAATTTCTCTTCCACGAGATAGAGGAACCTCTTATTTATTTTTTTTCTTTTTTCGTTTGATTTGATTTCTTTCAATCGGTCGACTCGATTTCTTTCTTTCTTTTTTCTTTTCAATTTTATCTCTTCGACAGTTTTGTGCGTTTGCTCGTACGTACGTACGGTACATACCGTGTGTAATGTAATATATTCGTATGGGGAAAGAAGACAGGAAGTTTGCAAAGTTTGAAATGGTATAACAAGCTGATAGTTAAAAATATCCTGGAAACCGCGAAGGGGGTTTAAAAAGCTATACCGAGCCAACGAGCCGGCGGTTTAGTTTATTTTGCAAGAATTTCGCACCGCTGCCACTTCTGATACTCTTTTATACATATGCGCTACTGTGGTCTCTACGCTCGCCGGAAGTACAAGTATAGCGAAGAGAAGACGGCCGAGAGGGACGACGAGGAGTAAAAGAGTAAAAAGCGAGAGGGAGAGGGAGAGAGAAATAAAGAGAAAGAAGAGATGAGACTCACTTTCGATGTATAGTACTCGGTACTTACCTAACTATATATCTCTCCATATATATATATATACATACATATGTACCTATAGTACGTCTATTCAGCGAAGATGGGGGAAAAGTAGGGGAAGGATATATTTCTACACTCGAGAAAATTGCGAAAATAGGAACACGCGGAATATTATCTTATTTTCTTTCTCCTCTCTTTTATTTTCTTTGTTTTTTTTTTTTCTTCCTCTTCCAGATCCTGTTATACGATGTTACGCACACTAGAAATATGCCACATCCTGCGTTAATTTATTCGCCAATCTATGCACTTGTATTGGCAAATTTTTTCAACGATTATCGACCGATCCGCGAACTGTTCAGATTTTCAGTGGATCGGAGAACTAGATGAAATTGATATAAAGAGAGAGAGAGAGAGAGAGAGAGAGAGAGATGAGGAGACGGAGACGGGGATATCGAAGAAGAGAGAGTGAGAGTGTTACACGTATATAAATATAGCCCGGAACGGAGGTGCGGGACCCGTGTAGGTCAGTGAACAAGTGCTGGAACCTTGCCTCTTCTGTTTCTCTTTATTGCTCGCGTTCTCTACGTCCGTCTCCCTTTTTCTAGCTAGACGCGTCGAGGCTCGGAGCAGGGGATATTGACTCATCTGACTAGTCATAGAAAATGTAAACAGCTCCGACTGACAATGCGAGAGAGAGAGAGAGAGAGAGAGAATGCGAAGAGGAAGCGCGCGAGAGAGAGAGAGGAGCCTCCGTATATTTGAGCAAGTGCATCGATAGCAAAAAGATTGTACCGTACGATTTAATTATAATGATGACGATAACGATAATTGGCGTGTATCGTAACAAACGTGTATTTTAAATTTAACGCACAGATTGCGTTTTTCTTTCTATTTAACGAGTGATACTTTTTTTTCGCTAGCTCTTCACGGTCGGGCGGTACCCCGATGTAAATATACATATATATATATATATTTGCATCGAATTCGTTGGGATTTTGAGGAAGAAAATGGGAAACGTTAACAATGAAAATAATAATTCGAGTCTCCAAGTCGAACCGGCGATAAGTCTCCGAACGTTCGTATAGTTCCTGTAGGAAGTTCCGATATATATATCCAACTCCGTCCGAAGACTCGCCTTCCATATCCCCAGTGCTATTATGCACTACTAGCTGGTGACGTCAGTCGAACAACCTTGGCTCGGGTCAGTCCTCTATCATACGCCGCTGCTGCTGCTGCTGCTGCAGCCTGCAGCTTGCGACTTGGTGCAGCAACAGCGGCAGCAAATCCAATTCAAACTCACAAACTCAACTTCAACTCCGATTCCTTTCTCTTTTTTTATTTATTTTTTTTTATTTTTTTTTTCTATACCATCCGTCCACACGCACACGTTACGTATACGTGTATTTATTTATAATATATGTAGAAAATTAACGTACGTCAGCTTAGGTGATTTTTTAATTGATTCTTCTTTTCAAGCCACATTTTCATTTATCATTTCGTGCTCCTTTTCTTTCATCTTCTGTTCGAGATTGGTATCTTTACAGATTGTGGGAATCGAAACGCTGATCCTGTTTTTTTTTATAGATAATGTCTCAGATTTTGCGAATCGAACAGTTTTACTTCTCCTCCTATTTTGCCCCTATTTTCGTCGTTATTTTTTTCCAACTTTGCGGATGAGGAGGAAAATGATAGACAAGTCGGGAAAAAAAATATGATGAAAATAGGCTGGAATCGAGGTGTTTCGGAGGAGAAAATTTATCGACGTACGGAGACTCGTGTTTTTATTTTCTTTTTTTTTTTCTTTTTCAATTATTCTCAGTCTTCGCGCAGCCGTTAAATACGATAATCGCGGAGTTGTTGTTCTCAACTGAAACTTTATTGCGATTTATATAAAATATATATACGCGTACGCGATTGATTGCGAATAAATTGCGTGTACGGAGACGTTGAGATTATTCGGAACGACAAAATGAAAAAAAAAACCGTAGGTAGTCTATAGGTATGCATACCTATTACAAAACGTTTTAGATATCTAAAAACGCGTTGCGATAATGTAGAAAAAAATTTCATCTCGCTTATTCGATTTTCTTATTTATCGATAAATTTTTGTTTTTTCGCCAATGATCCCTTAACGGGTTACGTACAAACAGTGGAGTTGATTATCGGTTCAAGAATATCGGGTCGGAACTTTTGATTTTTATTTTTCGGTTCATCGTTACCAAATTCGACGACCTTAAACTCGGTTTTTTCATCTCCTCGGAGCCACGTGATATACGTAACGTGTAAGTTTCGAACCAGTAGCAATATCAGAGCATCGGAGTTTATGTTATAAAAAGATATATATGAACTTTTTATTCTCTCTCTCTCTAATTTTTTTCTTCTTTTTTTTTTTTTTCGTCTCTTCTCCATTCAGATGAGATGTACGTACGTACACCGACTTTCCGTCTCACTTTGTAATAACCAGATCTGGTTATTTTTTTAAATTTAATTTCATTCTTTCTCTCTTCCTCACTCTTTTTTTTTTATTTTTTTTTTTTCTCTTCTCAAATATTTGCACAGACTCAACTTGTGCAGATAAAAATGATCACGCACCGCTTGCGAGACAACGCGGCTACTTTATACGTTGTTATATTTTATCCACTGCATTACATACAACGGTGGTGCGGGATGGGGAGATACCGGAACTTTGAAATTTTTCATATACGAGGCAGAGATGTAAATTATTTCTTCTCTCCAAGTACCGAATCTCCGTCTTATATAAATGTGACGAATATAATCTTCGTAATTGGAGTGCGGAACTCGTACTTATGTCGCAATATACACATAATTATATTAATATAACGGTGCATCGTATAAACTCTTATCGCGAATTTGCGGTTTTTTAGTTTGTTCGTTTCTTTTTTCTTTTTCTTTCTTTTCTTTTATTATGCAGCAGGAAGAGTCGCGATTACTGCAACTTATTTCCTTGCGTTGGGGCATCGCAACGTTCGAAGGCGGAACGATACTTTTAGCGCCACCTATGAATCGCCGGGTTGTTGTCATTCAAAGATCGTCACAATTGTGATGATTATTGAAGAGGATGGGGGGGGGGGGGTGATTATTATTATTACGATAAATGCCTCTGTGTAGGTGTCGATGTATTATGACTCTTCGCCGGACTAGAGATAAGATAGAGAAGCTTGCAAATTGCTTCGAGACTTTTTTTCTATATACCAAGGAGAGCGCGGAAGCAGCAGATTCGTATTTGCTCAATTGCGAATTTTGACTCGGACGAGATAACCCCTTTTAAACCCCCGGGATAAGTTGTAATCTATCTACGGAAAACGCAAACTCTTATCACACCGAACGTTATGTATGTTGCATCGGTCTCTCTCGCAAATTTATCGCGCAGTGATTGCGAAATATATTTTATTTTTATACGTTTTCTGTTCTGTCGAAAGTATATATAATATGTAATAGATACACGATCGTACTTATATTTCCTATAATTCGAATCGCTGACTCAAATTTAACCGATCCAGCAATTTAGATATCGTAAGTTGTGATTAAAATAGTTCTCATGGACGGAAATTTAGAGCGTGAAACTTAAACAATATCTTTTCTGTTTCGTTAATTTGCAGTATCGGAAAGCTACAGTAATTACGTAAGTTCTATGTACGGAGGAGGAGGACAATTCGCCACACCTTGTACACCCAGCCCTCCCAGAGGACCTGGCGGTGTACCAACAAGCGTAATTCAGGCAGCGACGAGTTCGGTATCGGACGACCTCTACCTCCTTGAACTTGGTTTCCAACCAAGGCCAAAGAAGAACAAGCTGAAGAAACCGAGGCAGGGCGAAGGCGGCGCGGCTGTTAAGCGAAAATCGAGGGAAGGATCGACGACCTACCTTTGGGAATTTCTTCTGAAACTTTTGCAAGACAGGGAATACTGCCCCCGATACATCAAATGGACGAACAGAGAGAGAGGGGTGTTCAAACTCGTGGATAGCAAAGCTGTTTCCAGACTGTGGGGATTGCACAAGAACAAACCTGACATGAACTATGAAACTATGGGACGTGCTCTGAGATATTATTATCAAAGAGGTATATTGGCCAAGGTTGACGGTCAGCGTTTGGTTTACCAATTTGTCGACGTTCCTAAGGATATAATAGAGATCGATTGTACGGGAGCGTGAGATCAGGCCTCGCCCTGGCGAAAGCTCGGAAAATACGATAATAGAATGAAAATGAGAATTGTTCAAGCGAGATTACAGAGCGATAGGAACTCGACGAATTTGAATACAAATTCGACTAATGGTTCGTCTCGTCGGCAGGATGATTTGCCGACATGGCATATTCCTCAGATAATCTAAGCCACCCTCCCTGACTCTGTTATTCATTGTATTTGTATTATATAATAGGTATAATAATGGATAAGTGGAGATTTTTTATTAACTTTAAATTTTACGTATATAAATTTGTAGTTTATTGATTAGAGTTTTTTAAATTTGTACAAAATTTAGTTCGTACATCGTAAATGGTCGGATATATTTAGTAAGGGACAAATTACTTAACTTATGAAGAAAATGATATAAAAAATGAAGAAAAAATGAAAATGATAATGAAAATGATGAAAAACAAAAAAAAAAAGAAGAAGAAGAAGAAAATTGTACATTTGCAAAATGGTAAATTATTTATTGTACATTAGATGATGATTATACCTAATAAATTGTTAAAGGAAAGTTTAAATGAAACGAAATGAGGGCTGTGAAATGGTTTAGAAGAAGCGTTAAAGTTTGACGGAGCGAGCTCAGGGAGGGATACATACTATATTTTTTTAATAACGGAAAACGCGACTGCTTAAAACTTGCTGAGGGTTATTAATTGACGTATGGTGCTGGCTATACACACGAGGTCCAACAATGTTATTTAGAGAAAAAAAAAAAAAACAAGGAAAACAAGAAAAAAAAACAACACATTTTAAAATAAACTAGCATTAACTAATATGAATAGAAATTACTGAAAAAAAAAGAAAATATAATATACCCATTTATCTCTGTATATATACAAAGTATACCATACCCACATTACACAAATATATATACTTATATATATTATTAAATATTATTATATATATATTTAAATATATATTATATATATGAATAAAAAATTGAATAGGTATATTGTATGTTACGTAGTAAATTAATGGCACTGAAGTGTGTATGAATCTGAAAATTGCAACGAAAAAAGGATTTTCTTGCCCCAGGGTATTTAGGAAAAAAGTAAATAAAAAACAAAACAAAAAAAAAACACACAAAAACTTTGCTCCGCTAAACGCTATTCCATTTATTCGTGGTTTTGTAATTAAGAATCTCGCTAAAATAAATAGTTAAATATAAATTAAATTAATATCGATGTACGCCGGGCGATTATTGGTGCAAAGTTTTAATTCATCGATGGAGTAATCACCGTGCTAATGCTTTATAGCCCAGGGTGTAATAATATTAGATACGTTGATGATGATGATGATGACGATAATGATGTTGAGCAGATGACGATGATGGTAAATAAACGATAGAATTAATAGAGATAATAATAATAATTATTAATTTGTTAACAATTATTATTATAACGATGATGACGATGATGATGATAATAATGATGATATTGAAATATCCAGAGTAAAGAAATTTAACTTATTGTTGCCCCAAGGTATGAAAATCTGAGCGTACGAATATCACCTAGCTTTAGGTTTTGTATATAACAATAGTTATAATATTGATAACATTTAAGAAAAACGAAAAAAAAATACGAAAAAAAATACTAAAATAAAATCAACAGAATTTTTTTTTTTGAGATTTAAATCAGTTGGAAGATCATGTACTGCGATTTCATACATAAAATAATATTACGAACTACCTACGGCTTCCTGAGACAGCCCTGTGGAAATTTATTGAATATATTCATATGATAAAATAGTGCAGTAAAAGAAGTTTGAAAAATAAAATAGTACTAATATCTAAATAGAAAAAACTACAAATACAAAAGATACAAATACAGTAATTGTGTGCTGCCAGTAAATGCCTGAACAGTCCCGTGCATTTGTTTACCGATTTAATCAATTTCGGATATAATAGACGAGTTTGCAACTGGGAAAAATATACAGGAATCATATAAATAACTTATATGTGGTACGAATTATATCGTACGAAGTGTGCATCGGGACTCAGATTGACAGATGATACAAAATACAAATGCCTTGAATTTAATACAAAAAAAAAAAAAAGACGAGTTGCCTTCTGAACAAAACAAATACAAACAAAATAACAAAAATACAAAACGATAGCAACCATTTGTCGTAGCCAGATATCTGTTTTTTTTTTTTTCAATTTTTCTCTGTCATTTCACTTCATAATTTGGTACTTAAAATCACAGTTTGTTAATTACTATAGTATAAATGTATATGTATATAAAATTAAAAGAAAAAAATTATACATGCTCTAAAAATAATATTTCCATCAAGCCGTTGTTTGAGATTTCTTATTGGAAAAAATTTTTAAAATAAAATAAGAACAATTTTTCGTGCCTATTGATATGGAGAAGTTTCGAATAAAAAAAATAATAACTATTATTAATTACACTTATACCGCGAAATTACAGTACAACAAACAGAAGCAAGTACCTATTATACCACTATCCATAAATAACAAATACTTATAAAAAAATGAATGGACATGAAGAAAAATTCTACCGTTAGGGAAAGAAATTGAATTTACATTACACATATTTTATTTGACTACAACTATGATATTTTAGATTATTAAGGTTTTATTGAGATAAGAATAATGATTATATTTACCTGTAAAAAAATATATATATATATTAAGTATGATAAAATTGATTTAACTTTTAAGGAATTATAGTGTAACGTTCTGTGATTCGTTGTTTGTAGGTGAAATTTAATAAATGAATACTGTATCATAACGTATATATGAAAAAAAAAAAAATAATAATTATTGCATTAATATTTGTTATCTGTAAATTTTACCGTTATTGTATAAGTGAAAACTATTTCCCAGAAAATTCCTGCTATCGTTTTGTCCCAATCGTTAATCTTTGTTTAAAATAAGCGCAAGTATGAGATAGGAACAGTGTAATCGTATAACTCTGATATGATGTAATATCTATTTATACAGAATTATCCATCTCGGATCCATTATTCGCCGTGGGCTAAAAATTTATTCTTCTTGTTTTAGCTGGAATCGTTAGAATTGAATAATTATCACTCATTTGGCAAATTCGAATGACCGTCACAGCATTAGAAACCTCGTTAAGAACATTTGGGAACAAAACGCATCAAATTGAAATTTGGAACCCACTTCCACGTCTGCGCCGCGCCCCCCGAGCGCGCTGCGTTCGGCTGATCCCGTCAAACGTCGTGTGCAGACGCCGTGAATAGCTGCATTTAGTATCGAACGCGAACTACGGTAAGGGTGGATCTGGACGTGAACTCTCCTGAATTTTTTGATGGTCGTGCCTTGTTTATCAGTTGAATTTGTGTCATAAGGGTGTTTTATTCAAGAGTTTCAGGCCTTCTTTGGCCACGGTCAAAAACATTTGTTAATATTGTCTAATCGAACTGTGTCGCCGGTTTGATAAATTTGTGTTGGGCCCGCTAGGCCACTGCCACACCCCGCAGCCATTTTGGTGGCTGAAATTTTACTGTTGCCAGTTCAACATTTTGTGGATTTACAATGGATCAAATAACTCCCAAGGAAGTCAAGATACTTGAAAATGCGGAGGATATTCAAGACCGCAGAAAACAAGTATTGGGAAGATATGCTGACTTCAAATCTGAGGCACGATCTAAACGAGACAAACTCGAAGACTCCCGTCGTTTTCAGGTAATAGTTCGATTTTTGACAGATCAACAAGGTGTATTCATTTTTTAATCGGGTCTATTTATTTCAACTTTTTTATAATGCATTAACAAGTCACATCCGCTCTAAAACAACAGAAACGAGCCGACGTCGACGTCAATTAACAGATAACGGGTGATTCACTTCACAAGCAGACACCGTTATCGCATTCTCTCACTTGATCTTTATTTGCCTTACTCGTCAGAAATATTTGTAGCAACGATTACATAATAATTCCTTTCATAGTATTTTAAACGAGATGCGGATGAACTCGAGGGATGGATTTACGAAAAACTCCAGGCAGCTTCAGACGAAAGCTACAAAGATCCTACAAATCTACAAGCAAAGATTCAAAAACATCAAGCTTTCGAGGCAGAGGTAGCTGCTCATTCCAATGCTATCGTATTATTGGATAACACCGGCTCTGAGATGATCGCTCAGCATCATTTCTCTTCAGACGTTATCAGAAAGAGACTCGGTTAGTCTACTTTGAATCGTCTAAAAAATTTTTTGTCTTCATGGAATGCCTTTTACAACTAGTCTGAATTGCAGAGGAGCTTCACCGTCTATGGGAGCTACTTCTTTTCCGTCTTGCCGACAAGGGTTTGAAGCTTCAGCAAGCTTTGGTTCTGGTGCAGTTCCTTCGTCACTGCGATGAAGTGATGTTCTGGATCCATGACAAGGAAGCATTTGTGACCACGGACGAATTTGGACTTGATTTAGAACATGTCGAAGTTCTTCAAAGAAAATTCGACGAATTCCAAAAGGACATGGCGAGTCAGGAGTACCGTGTAACAGAGGTCAACGAATTGGCTGACAAATTACTGCTAGACGGACATCCGGAGAGAGATACCATTCTGCGCAGGAAGGAAGAGCTCAACGAGTCTTGGCAGCGATTGAAACAACTCGCTATTCTCAGACAAGAAAAACTATTTGGAGCTCATGAGATTCAGAGATTCAACAGAGATGCCGATGAAACTATGGCATGGATAGCGGAGAAGGATGTTGTTTTATCGTCGGACGATTTTGGCCGAGATTTGGCCAGTGTGCAAACATTGCAGCGCAAGCACGAGGGCATCGAACGAGATTTGGCTGCCCTGGAAGACAAAGTCGCAACTCTGGGAGCCGAAGCAGATCGCCTAGCTGCTATTCATCAGGCAGATCACTCTCAGCAGATTCAATCCAAGCGTGCAGAAATATTGCAGCTATGGGAAAGCTTGACCGCCAAAGCAAAGGAACGTAAATCAAAACTAGACGAATCTTACTACTTGCACAGATTCCTCGCCGATTACAGAGATCTCGTTTCGTGGATGAATGATATGCGCGCTATCATATCTGCAGACGAGTTGGCCAAAGATGTGGCCGGAGCTGAAGCGCTGCTGGAACGTCACCAGGAGCACAAAGGTGAGATAGATGCAAGGGAGGATAGTTTTGATTCCACAGCTCTCGCCGGCAATCAACTTTTGGACAGAAAACATTACGCTGCTGAGGAAGTAGAAAGGAAACTCGAATCCCTGGCAGCCGACAAAGCGTCCCTATTGAATCTTTGGGAAGAACGTCGTATTCTTTACGAGCAGTGCATGGATTTGCAACTATTTTACCGCGACACTGAACAAGCTGATGCTTGGATGGCCAAACAGGAAGCTTTCCTGGCCAACGAAGATCTTGGAGATTCTCTCGACAGCGTAGAAGCTCTGATTAAAAAGCATGAAGATTTCAACAAGTCTCTCGCTGCTCAAGATGAGAAAATTAAAGTACTAGATGAATTTGCCCGTAAGCTCATCGAAGGTGAACACTATGCTGCTGAAGATGTATTCCAACGTCGTCAACTGTTGCTCGAGAGACGAGGTGCTCTTCTGGATAAATCTGCACAGAGAAGGCGCCGATTGGCCGATGCCTACAGGCTACAGCAGTTCGAAAGGGACTGTGACGAGACCAAAGGATGGGTGAATGAGAAGCTCAAATTCGCTACCGATGACAGTTATCTAGACCCGACCAACTTGAATGGAAAGGTTCAAAAACACCAGAACTTCGAGCAAGAATTGAATGCCAACAAGACACGAATGGAAGAGATGGTGTCCACGGGGCAGAGGCTGATTGAAGAGGGGCATTACGCCAGTGAGCGGGTTCGCGCGCGCACCGACGAAATCGCGTCCCTATGGGACAGTCTGGTTCACGCAACAGAGAAAAAAGGAGCAAAATTGCAAGAGGCTGCCCAACAGCAGCAGTTCAATCGAACCGTAGAGGATGTTGAACTTTGGTTGTCGGAAGTGGAAGGCCAGCTCATGTCCGAAGATTATGGCAAAGACCTAACAAGCGTACAAAATCTTCAGAAGAAACACGCTCTTCTCGAAGCCGATGTCGCGTCTCACACAGATCGTATCGAAGGCATTGCTCAGGCCGCTGAACAATTTGTGAGCTCTGGACATTTCGATGCGGACAATATCCAGGCAAAACAGGATCAGCTCGGAGGTCGGTACGCCGCTCTGCAGAGACCAATGAGCATCAGAAAACAGCGACTGCTGGATTCACTGCAAGTGCAGCAGCTGTTCAGAGATATCGAAGATGAGGAGGCTTGGATCAGGGAGAAGGAACCTGTTGCGGCAAGCACCAACCGTGGGCGAGATCTCATCGGTGTACAAAATCTGCAGAAGAAGCACCAGGCCGTGTTGGCGGAAATCAATAACCATGAGCCACGAGTAGCTGCGGTTTGTCAGTCGGGATCTAAAATGCTGAACGACGGACATTTCGCAGCGGAAGAAATAAGTCAGAGATTGGGGGCGTTGGACGAACATTGGGGTCAGTTGAAGGAAAAGGCCCGTCAACGTAAAACCGACTTGGACGATTCGTTGCAAGCCCATCAGTACTTTGCCGATGCCAACGAGGCCGAATCTTGGATGAAAGAGAAACGTCCGATCGTTCTGAATGCGGATTATGGCAAGGATGAAGACAGTTCAGAAGCTCTGCTAAAAAAACATGAGGCTCTCGTAAGCGATTTGGAAGCTTTTGCAAGCACTATTTCTGCTCTGAGAGAACAAGCGGCTGCTTGCAGGCAACAAGAAACTCCGACGGTTGACATTGCTGGAAAAGAATGCGTCGTCGCGCTCTATGATTATGCGGAGAAGTCACCCAGAGAAGTTTCAATGAAAAAGGGCGATACTCTCACGCTGTTGAACTCCAATAACAAGGACTGGTGGAAAGTCGAAGTAAACGACAGGCAGGGTTTTGTCCCTGCCGCTTATGTGAAACGTGTCGAGCCTGAGGCTGGTCTTAGTGCCTCTCAACAAAACCTTGCCAGAGAGCAAAGTTCCATCGCAGCTAGGCAAGCTCAGATTCAAGCTCAATACGACGATCTGTTGTATCTCGCTCATGAACGACAGAATAAATTGAACGAAACCGCAAAGGCGTACGTTTTGGTGAGAGAAGCAGCTGAACTAGCTACTTGGATCAAGGCCAAGGAAAATCACGCCCAGGTTCAAGACGTCGGCGAAGATTTAGAACAGGTCGAAGTTATGCAAAAGAAGTTCGACGATTTTCAGGCCGATCTTAAGGCCAACGAGGTTCGATTAGCCGAGATGAATGAAATTGCTGTGCAGTTGATGAGTCTAGGGCAGACCGAAGCCGCTTTGAAAATCCAGACCCAGATTCAGGACTTGAATGAAAAGTGGACCAGCCTGCAAACCCTGACCGCGGAGAGGGCCAGTCAACTGGGTTCCGCGCACGAGGTACAACGTTTCCACCGCGACGTTGACGAAACGAAAGATTGGATTCGCGAGAAAGACGCCGCTCTGAACAACGATGACCTGGGGAAGGATCTTCGCAGTGTCCAAGCTCTCCAGCGAAAACACGAGGGGCTTGAGCGCGACCTGGCCGCACTCGGTGACAAAATAAGACAGCTGGACGAAATAGCCCACCGTTTGATGCAATCCCATCCCGACACCGCCGAACAGACTTACGCCAAGCAGAAGGAAATCAACGAAGAATGGACCCAGTTAACTGCTAAGGCGAACAGCAGGAAAGAAAAACTCTTGGATTCGTACGACTTGCAGCGATATTTGAGCGACTACAGAGACTTGATGGCTTGGATAAATTCGATGATGGGACTGGTGGCTTCTGAAGAACTCGCCTCCGATGTCACCGGAGCTGAAGCATTGCTGGAACGCCACCAGGTGAGTTATTCTTCTTGGATAATTTTCAGGAACATAGAACTATTTGTTATTTATGAATCATTCAACTTGTAGAGCCACAGGGCAGAGATAGATGCGCGATACGGCATCCTTCCAGAGGTATCCTAGCGTTTAAGCATGGGAGCAATTCTATAACATGTGTTTAGAGTCGAAAAATTAATGCTGAGACATCACTTTATCAGGCTACAATATTATTGCGCCAAATAACCAATTAGATTAAGAATATTTCAGTACTAAATTGCTAACTGTGTGTGCCACATTTCAGAGATAAAGAAGTAAGCTGATAAACGTTAAATTATTCCATGTAAAATATTGAAAGTATTTTGAGCGAGATTTTGAGTGACTCTCATTAACAGTGTCTTAAGTTTTTGCTTATAATCGTATTTGGACCAAACATGGCTGCTCACTTGCTTCTGATGCAATCGCGTTTTGAATTCATTCATTTAACAAGAGAAAAGAAAAAAATTGGGCATTTGAAAAGTCTAGATATAATGATTTTCAGGAACACCGTACCGAGATTGACGCTCGGGCTGGTACTTTCCAAGCCTTCGAGCTCTTCGGTCAGCAGCTCCTGCAGTCGAGCCATTATGCAAGTGTAGAAATTCAAGAGAAACTGGAAGCTATGGCAGAAGCACGTCAAGAACTTGAGAAGGCTTGGATTCAGCGTCGCATGCAACTCGACCAGAACCTTGAGCTCCAACTTTTCTGCCGAGATTGCGAACAAGCGGAAAACTGGATGAGCGCCAGAGAGGCTTTCTTGGGTAGCGCCGATGCAGTGGACAGCGGTGACAATGTGGAGGCTCTCATCAAGAAACATGAAGATTTTGATAAGGCCATTAATGCCCACGAGGAAAAGATTGCAGCCTTGCAAACTTTGGCTGATCAATTGATAGCCGCTGAACATTACGCCGCTAAGCCAATTGACGAAAGACGCCGTCAGGTATTGGATCGCTGGAAGCATTTGAAAGATGCTTTGATCGAAAAAAGATCTAAGTTAGGAGAATCTCAGACATTGCAACAGTTCTCAAGAGATGCCGATGAGATGGAAAATTGGATTGCTGAAAAACTTCAACTGGCAACGGAAGAGAATTACAAAGATCCTGCCAATATTCAGTCCAAACACCAAAAGCACCAAGCTTTTGAGGCAGAACTTGCAGCCAACGCTGATAGAATTCAGTCTGTATTGGCTATGGGAAATAATTTGATCGGCAAACATCAATGTGCCGGGTCAGAAGATGCCGTCCAGGCTAGGCTTGCTTCCATCGCTGACCAGTGGGAATACCTTACGCAAAAAACTACCGAGAAATCTCTCAAATTGAAAGAAGCAAACAAACAGAGGACCTACATCGCCGCCGTCAAGGATCTGGACTTCTGGCTTGGAGAAGTTGAGAGTCTGCTGACTTCGGAGGATGCCGGTAAAGATCTGGCATCTGTCCAAAATCTTATGAAGAAACATCAGCTTGTTGAAGCTGACATCCAAGCTCATGAGGAAAGAATCAAGGACATGAACGGCCAGGCCGATTCGTTGATCGAGAGTGGACAGTTCGATGCTGCAGGAATCCAGGAAAAACGTCAGAGCATCAATGAACGTTACGAGCGCATTAGGAACTTGGCAGCTCACCGACAAGCTAGACTCAATGAAGCCAACACTTTGCACCAATTCTTCAGAGATATCGCTGACGAAGAATCATGGATCAAGGAGAAGAAATTGCTTGTTGGTTCCGATGATTACGGACGTGATTTGACCGGTGTACAAAATCTGAAAAAGAAGCACAAGCGTTTGGAGGCCGAGCTTGCAAGTCACGAGCCAGCTATTCAGGCCGTCCAAGAAGCTGGAGAAAAATTGATGGACGTTTCCAACTTGGGTGTTCCTGAGATAGAGCAACGCCTGAAACTTCTCAACCAGGCTTGGGCTGAATTGAAGCAATTAGCTGCTACCAGAGGACAAAAGCTCGACGAGTCGTTGACTTACCAACAATTCTTGGCCAAGGTTGAGGAAGAGGAAGCTTGGATAACGGAAAAACAACAACTTCTCTCCGTAGAAGATTATGGAGACACCATGGCTGCCGTACAAGGGTTACTGAAAAAACACGATGCATTTGAAACTGACTTCGCGGCTCATGGCGACCGTTGCAAAGATATTTGCGACGCAGGTGCTGCTCTGGTTGAAGCTGGGAATCACCGAGCTGATGCTATTAGCCAACGTTGTGCTCAGCTCCGCACTAAATTGGATCAGCTATCGTCACTCGCGGCCAGAAGGAAGGCGCGACTGAATGACAATTCCGCATACTTGCAGTTCATGTGGAAGGCTGATGTCGTGGAATCGTGGATCGCTGACAAAGAAACCCACGTACGCTCCGAAGAGTTTGGACGGGATTTATCTACCGTACAGACGCTTTTGACCAAGCAAGAAACATTTGACGCAGGCTTGCACGCTTTCGAGCACGAAGGAATCCAAAATATCGCATCTCTCAAGGACCGACTGGTGGATTCTGGTCATGAGCAGACACCCAGCATCCAAAAACGTCACGCGGACGTTATCGCTCGTTGGCAAAAACTTCTAGCCGACTCAGATGCCAGGAAGCAGCGCCTCCTACGCATGCAGGATCAGTTCCGTCAAATCGAAGAACTCTACTTGACATTCGCCAAGAAGGCTTCAGCCTTTAATTCTTGGTTTGAAAATGCTGAGGAAGATCTAACCGATCCAGTTCGCTGCAACAGCATTGAAGAAATCCGCGCCCTCCGCGAGGCACACGCCCAGTTCCAAGCTAGCTTATCCTCAGCCGAAGCAGATTTCCAGGCTTTGGCTGCCCTCGACAGACAAATCAAGAGCTTTAATGTCGGCCCCAATCCCTACACATGGTTTACAATGGAAGCTCTTGAAGACACTTGGCGTAATCTCCAGAAGATCATTAAAGAGCGAGATGTTGAACTCGCCAAGGAGGCTCAACGGCAAGAAGAAAACGATAAACTCAGAAAGGAGTTTGCAAAACACGCCAACGCTTTCCACCAGTGGTTGGCGGAGACCAGGTAATTTTACCCCCCTATTCGATTTAGAACATTAGTTTTCCCTGTTGATTATTGTAATTCGTTAACCTGAATTATTTTCCGCAAGAACATCAATGATGGAAGGATCTGGATCACTGGAGCAACAATTAGAAGCGACAAAGGTATTTAAATACATCCCTTCTATTCTAGGCATTTCTTCATATTTCATAGCGACTAAATAATCAATTTATTTATAATAACAGCGTAAGGCTCTGGAAGTAAGAGCACGAAGGCAGGACTTGAAGAAAATAGAAGACTTGGGTGCGATATTGGAAGAACATTTAATTCTGGATAATAGATACACCGAGCACAGCACCGTGGGCCTGGCACAGCAATGGGATCAGTTAGACCAGCTTGGAATGCGTATGCAACACAATTTGGAACAACAAATTCAAGCTCGTAACCAATCTGGTGTATCGGAAGATGCGCTCAAGGAATTCTCGATGATGTTCAAACACTTTGACAAAGATAAGAGCGGTCGTCTCAACCAACAAGAGTTCAAGTCTTGCCTCAGAGCTCTCGGCTACGATCTTCCCATGGTCGAAGAGGGTCAACCGGATCCTGAATTCGAAAATATTCTCGGTCAGTGAAATCTCGATGAAGTATTTTTATCCTGCCGTCCAAGTATTTGTCCTGTTGCAGATTGAACATGATTTTCTCCCCTTTTCAGATGTCGTCGACCCGAACAGAGATGGTTATGTGTCCTTGCAAGAGTACATGGCGTTTATGATAAGTAAGGAAACAGAAAATGTCCAAAGTTCCGAGGAGATAGAAAACGCCTTCCGAGCTATAACCGCAGCTGATCGACCATACGTCACGAAGGAGGAACTTTATGCGGTAAGTCATTTTGTACCGAAATATCGGCTTTCGATGGCAAATAGAAATGCAACAATCATCCATTACCATGTTCTTTTCTGTTACAGAACCTCACCAAAGAAATGGCCGACTATTGCGTGGCTCGTATGAAACCTTACGTCGACCCTAAAACGGAACGGCCAATTACCGGAGCTCTTGATTACATTGAGTTCACGCGCACTCTGTTCCAGAATTAATCATAGACATGTAACCTGTATGCATTATTTTAGACAGCTTAATAAGATTATAATATAAACTTCGCTATGAGCTATCCGTATGCTTCTGCGCCACGATCATTCTGAATGAAACTTATAAAAAACAAGCATTTTACAGGCTTCACACGCCACAACGGTAATTGGTTATTTCCTGCTTCGATTAAATTCATAAAAAAAAAAAAAAATTAATAAATGATATAAAAATTAATCACTTGTATGACTTGTGCCGCTATCTTTATAGTCACAGTAATTAAGAAGTGTTTGTTCATCTGCATTAGTGCCAATAAATGATATAAATACGTCGTGTGTTCTATGATAAAACAATAATACGATTTGTAAGTTGCTTTATACGGTATTCAGAAATGTAAACGCGTAGATGCATGGGATTATTTAAAGCCGCAGTAGCCAATATTTATTTAATGGTAAAAGAATTTTTTAAATTACGTTGCACCTGGTTAATAAAGTCCTTGACGCAACTCTCATCTCATAATCCCCTCACCAAAGTTTTCGCGCCAAGATTAATCTAATGTAGAATAACGATGATTAATTAATATTTCAGAGTGTAGAATTTTTGAATTCTATCAGCGCCTGTGCAAGAATAAAATTCATTCATGCTAGTTCGCGCAGAAGTCGGGGGGTCGCCTCTACGCACCCTTATGAATGAATTGACAAAAGAGCAGCAGTAGCCAATCAGCGTTTACTACGAATACCCCTTCCACTACGCGTAGTACTACGAAAAAGGGTTGTAGTATTGCGAAATGTAGGTCAGTGCCTCAGTGGCACGGCCGTCGCCGGTGGGTGAAGTGGTTCGGTCAGGTTATGTCATGGTAATGTCCGATCGGGTGACAGGTGTGTTTTTGGCAAAGCTAAGAGTGATTAAAAGTTGTGCGGGTGAATCTACAGGGATATTTAAATGGGTATGTACGGCGTAGATTGATAACCAAAATGTAGAAAAGTAGATCCATTAATTTATTCATAAATTATTTAATAACATATAATATATATAGCAACGATTCGATATACTGTACACACATGCGTTGTCAAAAATAATTCGTTGTATCAACTCTTGAGGTAAACTGACCCGTGGCGGCTTATTTTTTGTTAGGTAAAAACGCATCTCAATTTAGCGACAGATAAATTATTTTCATTCATACTCATAGGAACAATCTGTCGTTATAAGTTATTACTTTGTTCTGAATAATTGTGTGTGAATTCAGTAGATCTTGGATGTTTTTTTTTTCGCGTCACATCAAAACGCTCTCTCATGTGTAGTTTACAACTGCGTGGAATAGTTTCCTATTTTTTTTTCTTGTCTAATTAAATCAAATTTAATTAGATTTGCGTAAGATCTTCATGAGACTTTTGCTCATGTAGTACGGCTTGGATGCCGATCCGTCGTTTCTTTCACAATCTTCCAGGAAACAAAGGAATAATGTGTCAATTGCTGCGGAATAGACGCCGAAGAATACCGATGCTAGGAAATAGGATCCTATCGCTACAAGGACAACTGGAACTAGCCAATAATGTATATCAGTCAAGTGAGTCGTTGTGTACCACCAAGTCCCCCAAGCTGCGCCAGCCATGATTAATAATTTTCCCAGGAAGAGCAGCCAGTCTGTGATCTGTGGGTGAGATTCTCGGATCAGAAATAGTTAACTTGAATTATTAGTTATCATTGAATTTTGGATAGAGAACTATTCACCTTGTCTAGTACGAAGACTCTCAGAAGATTTCTCATTAACAGATTAAATGCGTTTCTAGCAGAACTGCAAAAACCTTTTCCGTGAATTGCACACATTATGTACGCATTTCTGTTGATGAACTTTAGGAACTTTTCCAACGCCCAGAAGCAACATTTCATACACTTCATTAAAAATGTTACCAATTCATTGTCGTACGATTTTAGTTTCTCGTCGATCCATTCCAATATTCCTCGTATGATGCGACATATTGTTATAATCAATGATCCGAAGGCCAGAGTTCCCAAATGGTACCTGAAATAAGGTACGTCATGAAATATGGGAAACGACAGACCGTGATTTGAAAAACCTTACCTTATCGTTCTCCAAACGCTAACGGTCAATGTGAAAAAAGGGACGTCGGACTTTCTAAACGTCCAATACCAAGCAGAGAAAGTCCCAGCTAGTACCATTTCTCCGAAGGCAGAGGCGAAGAAAATCAGCCAAATTAGTCCGACGATGTTGTAAGTGTGAATATAATTAATGAAACTTGGGCTGGATGTGCGATTCAAGTAGCATCCACCCGATATACAAAAACCACCATTTTCCGTGCAACTCGAATTGAATATATCCGGATCACAAGATTCTCCATCCGTGTAATTCAATGTTGCAGGACACGCGCAGTTACCGCCGAGATTTACCGTGTAAAATGGCACTCTTATCGTCAGCACGTAAACTGCAACTAGTAGGGTGTAGACCATAACTGAAAGTTGGAGCACCCAAGGGACTATCGGGAACAGAAGAGTCGACGTCGTGCTGAGGACGGCCCTGTAAAATGATCAGATCAATAACAGCATGTTCAATATTGTGGGAAGAGTTTGCTCGAGCGAATTTACTTTTCCACTATTGAATCGAACTCACTTGCTCGCCTCTCCGATCAGCTGGCAAGCCAGTCGGATTCTGGAACGCAGGAAAATTGTTACCAGCAGTATTATAGCCAGCAGTACGCCGCATATTATGGTCATGACCAGCCAACCGGTTGCATAGTTTACTCTGTAGAGTAAAAAGAGACGATATGTGGAATATCCGAGAAGTACGCAGATCCCAATGATCGATACGAAAACTACGGGAGTAGCTATCCAACGCATCAGTAATATGTAGATCAGAGAAATCACCGCACTGCAGCCCAGAATCGCTGCAATGGTCCACCTATTGTTGAAAAAATCAGAGGTAAGAAGATATGGAAAATTAATAATTGTCAGGCGAATGATTGATACCAAATAAAAAAAAAAGATAGCATTAAACTAGTTGGGATTAGCAGTTTATGTAGAATAATTTCAAACCTGGTTTTTATAAAGTCGTCGTAAACATTTCGTAGAATTTCTTCCGCCTCTACCAAGAGCTTAACGTATTGCGAGGCCGAATCCAGTTCGGATACGGTCATGGTGTAGTTTACGTAAATTTCGGGAATTGTAACAGGAATACAACGGCGGGCGAGATTTCTGCTCCTGAGATACCATCGAGCGCACACATTATTTTCAACGTATGTTTGTAGCTGTTCGCGCGTCGACCGGCTAACATCGATTTCAATTTTGCACAACATTGATGATCTCAATGTTTCCAAATCTTGAGTCAACGACGATACGTCCCAGACAAAATCTGTGTTCGGACATTCGGCTACACATACTTGCGGAGTGTCGCATCCGTTTGTCGCTGCGGAGAGAGCCGCGCATTTTGTTAGATCAAAAAATACGAGATAAGGTTTTCCCGCTACGTCCGAATCAACTCCGCATTTCCGTCCTTCGGTATCCGTAGGAACCAGCAAAACATTAACATCTCCGAAAGTGAATACTGTAATTCGTGAACAATTGTGTGTTCAGTGTCATTTGAATTTATTTAGTTGAAAATTTCTCACCGTAATATCCAATTCCAGCCCACCCGCCCACGAAGGCCAGGAAAATAATCAGACAAAGCCAGTCCGTGCATGATCGATTTCTTCGAGGTCCTTTCCAATGTGGATCGTATTCCAATTTTGGGCCTGAATTTGAGCGTTTTCACGTTTATAAGTAAGTAATTATCCGCAACACGAACCTCCGCTAACTTGTTAGAAGTTTATTTTATAACTTTCGAACAACAAAGGATCACAGACTGACGAACGACATTCCTCACGGAATTTTTTTGAGCGTTCGAATCGTGAGAAAAACTTTAATTACAAACTTCAAACAGTAGCTTCTCGGTGTCCCGAACAACAATGACTTTTAATTTGAAATCGTCGCCGTACTTCTGGAGAAGAAATCTCCATTTTTAACGTCATATTTTTAATTACAAGTTAACAATACCGTGCGCGCTGAAATTTCATACAACCTGTCACATGATTCATCGTGCGTCAGTAATCGGTAGAGACCAGTAACGCAATAAAAACTAAACTCACCATGCTTGTCATCCATTTCACGTTGGATTTCTTATGTATAAATGTGTTTACACTGAGGCTTTATGCAGTTGCGGTAAAGTCTGCGGAACTGCTTCTTTACACAGACGCTTTCAAACTATATTCAGGCTTTCATTATTTTGCCTCACGTCAGCTATAGTTAGCTTCCTCCACCAGTTCCCACTACGAATGAACGGTAAACGAGCGTTAAGAATTCCCAACATGGTTGACTATACTGATAACAAATTCGTTTGATAAGATGGGATTAACAATGAACTCACAGTCGGAGGAAGTTGTTAATGTTATCAATAAAAAATTATTTTATTAATCAAGGGAACTAATCGGTAAAAAGAAAAAAACGAATTGAATGTCAAAAGTAAACGCGAAGGATTTTTATGAATGTAATTTAAGAAGACGTATGTGATATTTCAGACATCGAGTTCATGAGTAACTCGATACGATGATTCTTGTCTGTTCGCATCATCAGAATTCCCTGCGATACAGCTTTGTGGTTTCCTGTCGTTGAAAAAAAAAAATTTCAAATTGCCAGGAATCCAAAATTTAATTTTGGTTTGGAAATTACGTTTTAAAATTATCGGACTGATAAGGAAGGTAATAACCAAAAATATAACCAATCAGATATCACAAGTTCGACAACAAAGTGCTCAGGATGTTATCGCGAAAATCATTCTGAAGATCAGGAAGCAGAAATACCCATTGATAATTCGATACAAATTGATTATTGGAAAATATTTTCAATCTGCTGATAACGTATCGTTGCGTTATACGTGATTCACAGAAATTTGCGGTGGCACGAAACGGGTCAGAAAAATCACAGGTGAATAAACGCTTTGCTTTAATAGAAAGATAGGTTTATTAGAGGTTTACAGATTGCCTATGTAAGTATTTATTATTTCGTTTTGGGCAAAAATCTATCCAGAACACCACCGGTTCTTCCTTGTAACGATTTTTTCTCCGTATTTCGGGGTGATTGATCTTCCTGCATCAGCTTGACGGTTTCCTGAAGATAAAAACACATGCTTATTTTAAATAGCGCCAGCTTTGTTCGTACTCCTGATTTATCATGGGATTTCTCAGAGCACGTATGACGCACGGAACAAGCGTTACTGATTAACTTTATCTAAATCCCATTAAATCAAAATCGTAAATATTAGATAACGAATGAGGACAGATAATTGTTGTGCAGGATCCTAAAATTATTCTACCTACCCTGCGACTCAGATCGTTCAATATCTTTTTCGTCTTGATTATTTTTGCAGTTCCCCCCTTTCCTTTGGCTTTCGTTTTACGAGGTTCAAAGTCAATCTTTTTTGGTTTCAGGTGCTGAAAAATGACGATAATCAATCAGAAAAATCTTACGCATTCAACTGAGACAGAAGACAATCGTTAAATTGCATACAAGAAGTTTTTTCTTCGCTTCAAACTTGTCCTTCATAGTGGGTAGATCAACTTCAGCAACTGCAGATGGATTGAGGGTAATAAACTCAGGCTGAATCTTTTCCAAAAGTGCTTTGACTTCGGCCTCGCGTCTTTGATTTTTAGTTTGAAACGGATTATTCTCGAGGGCGTCAAAGTTTGCCTCAGCACTGCCAGGAATAAGTAAGGACTGGAATCCTTTGGCTGTTGCGATTCCTAATATATCTTCGTACGGGCAAAACTGTTGGCTTGTCACCGGCCAGGAACTACGGTGGCGCAAATATGCCTTTTTACTCTCTTGGAAGTCCCTATGATGAAAATGGCTGTATATTGCAGTTGTTTTGTTTTGATGTGAGCTGAGTGTTATTTACCTATAAACCTCTACTACGTTGCCTGTTGCAACGGCCAGCAATCCTTTCTGGCTGTACGATAATTCTTGAGCCGGGGACGATACAATCAAATTGTGCAAGGGCCCGGACAACTGGCGTACATCCCACACTTTGATACTCCGATCTGGGCAACTCGTTGCCATGTAGGTACCATTGGGATGAATTGTACAGGCCGAGACTGCCTGTTTGTGACACAGCATCTTAGCAACTGGCTCTTGACTATTCGGTGACCACATCGATACTACACCTTTCGCATGTCCGATGCATAAAAGCGCATTGCTGGGATTTTGAGTCATGACCTGAAGAGTAAAGCAGCATTTTTCACATTATATCTCGTGGACAGGAAATTATAGGGTGCTATTGATATTACTTTACCAAAGATTAACTTACAGACAAATTGCCTAGTTTGGTATTGAACTTTGATATTATTTTGCCTATTGACACATCCAGCCAGGTCAAGTAGCCCTGTTTAGATGCACTGGCTAGTAGAAAATGATACGGCAAAAATTCCAGACGAGTAACGCTGTTCATATTTTTAAGGCAATGTAGTTCGATCCCCTGGTGGTCATATATATAGACCCATTCTTTCTGGGCAACTGCGAACATGGTTTCGACATGGAGCCAAGCTACGTCATGGACAGATTCCATGACATTCAGTTCACAAGCTAATTTTTTAGTAATCCAATCAAAAGCAGCAACATGACCAAGTTTCCCACCTAAGAGCAAGTGGCGACCATTCCTTGAGTATCGTAGATGGTAAGGGCCAAAATTCAAGTCTAAATTGAAGTGTTTGGCTGCGCTAGTAATGTCAACATTGTCTGCAATCTGCCTTTGCGTAAACTGAGTAGTCGTCTCCCCAATATCTGGTTCCAAAAAACCAGGAGCTTCCGTAAGAAGCAATTCACTGCGAGCCGATTGTTCTGTAGAGTATTTTATAGCTCGTTCTTTCTTTTTCAGACGAATTCTATGGATCTTTGTGCGAACACCAGTTCGAGTAGGCTTCAAATTAATTCCTGGTCCACGATTGTATTTTGCTAACTTCTCTTTGGGAATCGGGGCCTTTCCAGGGTATTTAATTTTTCTTTCTAACCTTGACGATTTCTCATCATGTTGTCTGCGACCCCATTTTGGCTTTTTAATGTCTACTAATGTTACGATTTCTTCGGGATTCATAATTGCCTTTGCAGTATTAGGCATTTTAAAATGTTGGTTGGAACAACACGTTTAATGCGAGAATTTGTAACTAAACATCAGATAAACCCACGTGCTTTACTGACGGCGACTACTCCACTTTCGAATTGCCACATTAGACAGTATGACACGAGTATATTTTTTGCATCAGAGGCTAGGTCTGAATGATTCAAAGGAACAGAATTTCTCGGTGGTATTTTTTCATAGCTTAATTTCCCTGACGGTTTCATGATTCTGAAGTTAGAATACATATGAAAGAAGGTGAATAATATTTTTTAAATTGATGAAAATTTTATTTATTAATTAATTGTGCAACGCTTGTTAGTTACATGCGATCCCGCATCACATTTATGGTCATCTCTAAGTGAAACAGCTGAGCATCTGGAAATTTGGCGTTGCGCTCTAGCGCTATCAGATGCACTTTTGATAAACTACCAACGAAAACATTCGTCGATAACTTGTTTACCCGATGAGTAAATAAAAATTCAAGTTAAAAATAAATTAATCCAATCGAGATATTCTGATATTTACACTTTCGAAAGCGATAAATTGAAGATGACTTATTCGATTTTATAGACGGGATTAGTTTTGCTTTCAGATTTGTATTGCGAAGATCCAAGTATATGATATGGTATCCTCATGAAAATATAAATACAATCTACTGTGAATTAATTGTACAAATGTTCCCTCCAGTAATTTCCCGCGAAAACCACGAATACATTGTGCAAATCAGCTGAAACCGATACTCATTGCAATATTCTTTTTTTCCAGCAGACCCAGGAGTTCTGACGTTCCACTAAGTCAGCAGTTGCACGGATTCGCAGAGGAGAACCAGTGCCAGAGACGAATTCACCGACATGAAAATCTTTACGTTCAATACATAGCATATTTACGTCGGCTAGTTTTCAATACGAAAATTTATTACCAGACACGCATTTGGGATGAATACTTGAGATGATTGGGGTATGAACGAATGGATATGTCCTCATGTCTTGTAGTAATTGAAATAACTTGAGTAATACCGCGATATTAGGATGAACATTTATCTTCTGGATGATATCAAAACGTATATAGTTAAGTGATGAAAAGATTTATCCTGCAAAACCTATCGATTAATAAAAACTGATTGTCAACTTGATGTCTTGATTCTCATTGATTGAACACGACACGCCTCCTCGCATATGCTGTACTCCCAATACAAAAATCCATTTTTGGCCTAAACTGAGATATTTGAAGCGGTATTCTTCGGCTCAACGTGATCAGTGCCGGTTTGTATCAGAGCGTGATTGAATGATTGGAGACACAGGCATGCATGCAGTCAGTCCTGCAATGCATCAGTTGCTCTCTCTTTCATACTAGGAATAAAGAAACAGGGTGGACCGCATGCACATGATGAGGCACCAGGTCTCGGAATACCTCCTCGGTATTTCTGTTCTCCTGATACCCAGAAAATTTTTCGGCGAAAATTCTGAATTTTGAAATACCTCCTCGGTATTTCTGTTCTCCTGATACCCAGAAAATTTTTCGGCGAAAATTCTAAATTTTGAAATACCTCCTCGGTTTTTCTGTTCTCCTGATACTCAAAAAATTTTTGGCTTAAATTGTGAACTTCGGAAACGCTGTTCTGAAGCTAGAAATTATTCTTTTTCTCTTTTATCTACAATTTATTAAATAAAAAAATACACAGGCAGGCATATAGTTAGTCCCGCGAAGAATTGGTCGCTCTTTCTATCAGACTAGAAATAATCATGAAGGATTGAATGCATGCACATGATGAGGCATCAAGTTTCGGACCACCTCCTCGGGTTTCCTGTTCTCCTGATACAGATCTCCACTTTTCAGCAAACTTTCAATCTTCAGGGCCGGTATTCTAGAGCTCTGCATTATCACTTCCGGTTGACAGCATGATTGAACGATCAAAGACACAGGCATGCATGCAGTCAGTCCTGCAATGCATCAGTTGCTCTCTCTTTCATACTAGGAATAAAGAAACAGGATGGACCGCATGCACATGATGAGGCACCAGGTCTCGGAATACCTCCTCGGTGTTTCTGTTCTCCTGATACCCAGAAAATTTCTCGGCGAAAATTCTAAATTTTGAAATACCTCCTCGGTTTTTCTGTTCTCCTGATACCTAAAAATTTTTTTGGCCTAAATTCTAACTTTCGGAATACCTCCTCGGTTTTTCTGTTTTCCTGATACTCAAAAAATTTTTGGCTTGAATTGTGAACTTCGGAAACGCTGATCTAAAGCTAGAAATTATTCTTTTTCTCTTTTATCTACGATTTATTGAATAAACAAATACACAGGCAGGCATATAGTTAGTCCTGCGAAGAATTGGTCACTCGTTCTATCAGATTAGAAATGATCATGAAGGATTGAATGCATGCACATGATGAGGCACCAAGTTTCGGACCACCTCCTCGGGTTTCCTGTTCTCCTGATACAAATCTCCACTTTTCGGCAAACTTTCAATATTCAGGGCCGGTATTCTAGAGCTCTGCATTATCACTTCCGGTTGACAGCATGATTGAACGATCAAAGACACAGGCATGCATGCAGTCAGTCCTGCAATGCATCAGTTGCTCTTTCTTTCATACCAGGAATAAAGAAACAGGGTAGACCGCATGCACATGATGAGGCACCAGGTCTCGGAATACCTCCTCGGTATTTCTGTTCTCCTGATACCCAGAAAATTTTTCGGCGAAAATTCTAAATTTTGAAATACCTCCTCGGTTTTTCTGTTCTCCTGATACTCGAAAAATTTTTGGCTTGAATTGTAAACTTCAGAAACGCTGTTCTGAAGCTAGAAATTATTCTTTTTCTCTTTTATCTACGATTTATTGAATAAAAAAATACACAGGCAGGCATATAGTTAGTCCCGCGAAGAATTGGTCGCTCTTTCTATCAGACTAGAAATAATCATGAAGGATTGAATGCATGCACATGATGAGGCACCAAGTTTCGGACCACCTCCTCGGGTTTCCTGTTCTCCTGATACAAATCTCCACTTTTCGGCAAACTTTCAATTTTCAGGGCCGGTATTCTAGAGCTCTGCATTATCACTTCCGGTTGACAGCATGACTGAACGATCAAAGACACAGGCATGCATGCAGTCAGTCCTGCAATGCATCAGTTGCTCTCTCTTTCATACTAGGAATAAAGAAACAGGGTAGACCGCATGCACATGATGAGGCACCAGGTCTCGGAATACCTCCTCGGTATTTCTGTTCTCCTGATACCCAAAAAATTTTTCGGCGAAAATTCTAAATTTTGAAATACCTCCTCGGTTTTTCTGTTCTCCTGATACTCGAAAAATTTTTGGCTTGAATTGTAAACTTCAGAAACGCTGTTCTGAAGCTAAAAATTATTCTTTTTCTCTTTTATCTACGATTTATTGAATAAAAAAATACACAGGCAGGCATATAGTTAGTCCCGCGAAGAATTGGTCGCTCTTTCTATCAGACTGGAAATAATCATGAAGGATTGAATGCATGCACATGATGAGGCACCAAGTTTCGGACCACCTCCTCGAGTTTCCTGTTCTCCTGATACAAATCTCCACTTTTCGGCAAACTTTCAATCTTCAGGGCCGGTATTTTAGAGCTCTGCATTATCACTTCCGGTTGACAGCATGATTGAACGATCAAAGACACAGGCATGCATGCAGTCAGTCCTGCAATGCATCAGTTGCTCTCTCTTTCATACTAGGAATAAAGAAACAGGGTGGACCGCATGCACATGATAAGGCACCAGGTCTCGGAATACCTCCTCGGTATTTCTGTTCTCCTGATACCCAAAAAATTTTTCGGCGAAAATTCTGAATTTTGAAATACCTCCTCGGTATTTCTGTTCTCCTGATACCCAAAAAATTTTTCGGCGAAAATTCTAAATTTTGAAATACCTCCTCGGTTTTTCTGTTCTCCTGATACTCGAAAAATTTTTGGCTTAAATTGTGAACTTCGGAAAAGCTGTTCTGAAGCTAGAAATTATTCTTTTTCTCTCTTATCTACGATTAATTGAATAAAAAAATACACAGGCAGGCATATAGTTAGTCCCGCGAAGAATTGGTCGCTCTTTCTATCAGACTGGAAATAATCATGAAGGATTGAATGCATGCACATGATGAGGCACCAAGTTTCGGACCACTTCCTCGGGTTTCCTGTTCTCCTGATACAAATCTCCACTTTTCGGCAAACTTTCAATTTTCAGGGCCGGTATTCTAGAGCTCTGCATTATCACTTCCGGTTGACAGCATGATTGAACGATCAAAGACACAGGCATGCATGCAGTCAGTCCTGCAATGCATCAGTCGCTCTCTCTTTCATACTAGGAATAAAGAAACAGGATGGACCGCATGCACATGATGAGGCACCAGGTCTCGGAATACCTCCTCGGTATTTCTGTTCTCCTGATACCCAGAAAATTTCTCGGCGAAAATTCTAAATTTTGAAATACCTCCTCGGTTTTTCTGTTCTCCTGATACCTGAAAAATTTTCCGTCCTAAATTCTAACTTCCGGAATACATCCTCGGTTTTTCTGTTCTCCTGATACTCGGAAAATTTTCGGCCTAAATTGTGAAATTCGGAAACGCTGTTCTGAAGCTAGAAATTATTCTTCTTCTCTTTTATCTACGATTTATTGAATGAAAAAATACACAGGCAGGCATATAGTTAGTCCCGCGAAGAATTGGTCGCTCTTTCTATCAGACTAGAAATAATCATGAAGGATTGAATGCATGCACATGATGAGGCACCAAGTTTCGGACCACCTCCTCGGGTTTCCTGTTCTCCTGATACAAATCTCCACTTTTCGGCAAACTTTCAATTTTCAGGGCCGGTATTCTAGAGCTCTGCATTATCACTTCCGGTTGACAGCATGATTGAACGATCAAAGACACAGGCATGCATGCAGTCAGTCCTGCAATGCATCAGTTGCTCTCTCTTTCATACTAGGAATAAAGAAACAGGGTGGACCGCATGCACATGATGAGGCACCAGGTCTCGGAATACCTTCTCGGTATTTCTGTTCTCCTGATACCCAGAAAATTTTTCGGCAAAAATTCTAAATTTCAAAATACCTTCTCGGTTTTTCTGTTCTCCTGATACGTAAAAATTTTTTCGGCCTAAATTCTAACTTCCGGAATACCTCCTCGGTTTTTCTGTTTTCCTGATGCTCGAAAAATTTTTGGCTTGAATTGTGAACTTCGGAAACGCTGATCTAAAGCTAGAAATTATTCTTTTTCTCTCTTATCTACGATTTATTGAATAAAAAAATACACAGGCAGGCATATAGTTAGTCCCGCGAAGAATTGGTCGCTCTTTCTATCAGACTAGAAATAATCATGAAGGATTGAATGCATGCACATGATGAGGCACCAAGTTTCGGACCACCTCCTCGGGTTTCCTGTTCTCCTGATACAAATCTCCACTTTTCGGCAAACTTTCAATTTTCAGGGCCGGTATTCTAGAGCTCTGCATTATCACTTCCGGTTGACAGCATGATTGAACGATCAAAGACACAGGCATGCATGCAGTCAGTCCTGCAATGCATCAGTTGCTCTCTCTTTCATACTAGGAATAAAGAAACAGGGTAGACCGCATGCACATGATGAGGCACCAGGTCTCGGAATACCTCCTCGGTATTTCTGTTCTCCTGATACCCAGAAAATTTTTCGGTGAAAATTCTAAATTTTGAAATACCTCCTCGGTTTTTCTGTTCTCCTGATACTCGAAAAATTTTTGGCTTGAATTGTAAACTTCAGAAACGCTGTTCTGAAGCTAGAAATTATTCTTTTTCTCTTTTATCTACGATTTATTGAATAAAAAAATACACAGGCAGGCATATAGTTAGTCCCGCGAAGAATTGGTCACTCTTTCTATCAGACTAGAAATAATCATGAAGGATTGAATGCATGCACATGATGAGGCACCAAGTTTCGGACCACCTCCTCGGGTTTCCTGTTCTCCTGATACAAATCTCCACTTTTCGGCAAACTTTCAATTTTCAGGGCCGGTATTCTAGAGCTCTGCATTATCACTTCCGGTTGACAGCATGACTGAACGATCAAAGACACAGGCATGCATGCAGTCAGTCCTGCAATGCATCAGTTGCTCTCTCTTTCATACTAGGAATAAAGAAACAGGGTGGACCGCATGCACATGATGAGGCACCAGGTCTCGGAATACCTTCTCGGTATTTCTGTTCTCCTGATACCCAGAAAATTTTTCGGCAAAAATTCTAAATTTCAAAATACCTTCTCGGTTTTTCTGTTCTCCTGATACGTAAAAATTTTTTCGGCCTAAATTCTAACTTCCGGAATACCTCCTCGGTTTTTCTGTTTTCCTGATGCTCGAAAAATTTTCGGCCTAAATTGTGAAATTCGGAAACGCTGTTCTGAAGCTAGAAATTATTCTTCTTCTCTTTTATCTACGATTTATTGAATGAAAAAATACACAGGCAGGCATATAGTTAGTCCCGCGAAGAATTGGTCGCTCTTTCTATCAGACTAGAAATAATCATGAAGGATTGAATGCATGCACATGATGAGGCACCAAGTTTCGGACCACCTCCTCGGGTTTCCTGTTCTCCTGATACAAATCTCCACTTTTCGGCAAACTTTCAATTTTCAGGGCCGGTATTCTAGAGCTCTGCATTATCACTTCCGGTTGACAGCATGATTGAACGATCAAAGACACAGGCATGCATGCAGTCAGTCCTGCAATGCATCAGTTGCTCTCTCTTTCATACTAGGAATAAAGAAACAGGGTGGACCGCATGCACATGATGAGGCACCAGGTCTCGGAATACCTTCTCGGTATTTCTGTTCTCCTGATACCCAGAAAATTTTTCGGCAAAAATTCTAAATTTCAAAATACCTTCTCGGTTTTTCTGTTCTCCTGATACGTAAAAATTTTTTCGGCCTAAATTCTAACTTCCGGAATACCTCCTCGGTTTTTCTGTTTTCCTGATGCTCGAAAAATTTTTGGCTTGAATTGTGAACTTCGGAAACGCTGATCTAAAGCTAGAAATTATTCTTTTTCTCTCTTATCTACGATTTATTGAATAAAAAAATACACAGGCAGGCATATAGTTAGTCCCGCGAAGAATTGGTCGCTCTTTCTATCAGACTAGAAATAATCATGAAGGATTGAATGCATGCACATGATGAGGCACCAAGTTTCGGACCACCTCCTCGGGTTTCCTGTTCTCCTGATACAAATATCCACTTTTCGGCAAACTTTCAATTTTCAGGGCCGGTATTCTAGAGCTCTGCATTATCACTTCCGGTTGACAGCATGATTGAACGATCAAAGACACAGGCATGCATGCAGTCAGTCCTGCGATGCATCAGTTGCTCTCTCTTTCATACTAGAAATAAAGAAACAGGGTGGACCGCATGCACATGATGAGGCACCAGGTCTCGGAGTACCTCCTCGGTGTTTCTGTTCTCCTGATACCCAGAAAATTTCTCGGCGAAAATTCTAAATTTTGAAAAACCTCCTCGGTTTTTCTGTTTTCCTGATACCTGAAAAATTTTCCGTCCTAAATTCTAACTTCCGGAATACCTCCTCGGTTTTTCTGTTCTCCTGATACCTGAAAAATTTTCCGTCCTAAATTCTAACTTCCGGAATACCTCCTCGGTTTTTCTGTTCTCCTGATACTCGGAAAATTTTCGGCTTTAATTGTGAAATTCGGAAACGCTGTTCTGAAGCTAGAAATTATTCTTCTTCTCTTTCATCTACGATTTATTGAATGAAAAAATACACAGGCAGGCATATAGTTAGTCCCGCAAAGAATTGGTCGCTCTTTCTATCAGACTAGAAATAATCATGAAGGATTGAATGCATGCACATGATGAGGCACCAAGTTTCGGACCACCTCCTCGAGTTTCCTGTTCTCCTGATACAAATCTCCACTGTTTGGCAAACTTTCAATCTTCAGGGCCGGTATTCTAGAGCTCTGCATTATCATTTCCGGTTGACAGCATGATTGAACGATCAAAGACACAGGCATGCATGCAGTCAGTCCTGCAATGCATCAGTTGCTCTCTCTTTCATACTAGGAATAAAGAAACAGGGTGGACCGCATGCACATGATGAGGCACCAGGTCTCGGAATACCTCCTCGGTATTTCTGTTCTCCTGATACCCAGAAAATTTTTCGGCAAAAATTCTAAATTTTCAAATACCTCCTCGGTTTTTCTGTTCTCCTGATACCTAAAAATTTTTTCGGCCTAAATTCTAACTTCCGGAATACCTTCTCGGTTTTTCTGTTCTGCTGATACTCGAAAAATTTTTGGCTTAAATTGTAAACTTCGGAAACGCTGTTCTAAAGCTAGAAATTATTCTTTTTCTCTTTTGTCTACGATTTATTGAATAAAAAAATACACAGGCAGGCATATAGTTAGTCCCGCAAAGAATTGGTCGCTCTTTCTATCAGACTAGAAATAATCATGAAGGATTGAATGCACGCACATGATGAGGCACCAAGTTTCGGACCACCTCCTCGGGTTTCCTGTTCTCCTGATACAAATCTCCACTTTTCGGCAAACTTTCAATTTTCAGGGCCGACATTCTAGAGCTCTGCATTATCACTTCTGGTTTGTATCGAAGCATGGTTGAAGGATTGAAGACATAGTCATGCACGAGACGATGTCTTTAAGTAACCAGATGTTTCATAATAATTTGGTGAATTCGATGTGGAGGTTCGTGATGGATATTAAATTAACAATTTTCTATTGTTAGTAGTTCAGGTTTATTGATGAATAAACGTTCGAATGTTCATGATGGGACATTTTGAAGCATGTCATGGCTTCATCTCAATAGATACATTCACTTAGTTACAAAATTTTTAACTTAAAGTAGTGTGCTTAGAAAACTCTAATTTTGATTCACAATTATCCAACAAGCAACTCGATAGTTTACATGTTCAAATTCAAATACATACGGCATGATCATATTCCTAATATAATCTTTATATTATCAATAGCTTAAACCATACTTTTATGAAATTAACATCATCATTATTCAATAATTATTATCTATAATCTGATAGTTTTCAAAAAAATAACGCCTAACTCATTTATACAAATCATCTCTACTGTACATGTAATGATAGACTTCGTAGATGTTCCGAGGACCGTCTCGCTTTTTCCGATAAGAGGCCAGACTGCTTCACAGCTCGCACGTTTGTCTCTTGAAAAAAAAACGAACAGAGGTGAGGTATGCACGATAAACTTGAAACGCAGCTGCGGAAAAATTAAGTTATCTCAGAAAATATCAAGCCTAGCTTAATACACCCGATGGATCCGTGTTTTCCAGATCAGAATACATAGATGAAGTGGCCTGATATTATTTCTGTCAATACTGTATAATTTTCCTCAAAAAAACACCAAGCCTATAGCCTTAGATTTTCTCTCAAAATTAGGAATAAAATTCTAGAATTCTCCCTCTTGATCCTGATATGGTATTCTTATGTATTTGGATCTCAGAAATACAAATCTGCGAGCCAAATAATTTTATTTATAAAATTGCTCGAATTATCGTCGATTGAAAAAGTGAAAAACCAGAGCTATCTCGATGGGATTTATTCCTATCGTAATTTAGTCGATGTATACGTATTTTTGACGAAAATATTCAAAGGATAAGCATGCCGAAATTAATTTCGGTGCCATCAGGAGTGATCAGGGTCTTCAGAGAAAAAATAAGCGTCTATAAAAACTTCAAAATTACCGACGTGAGTGTCATCATACGGAATTGTCGCGAACTTCTTTACCGTATATAAAAAAAAAAATTTAGCTGAGCATCACGGAAATAGTTCGCAAAAATTCTTTTTCGTAGCGCTCGGATCGATAATTTCAGAATTTTTTTAGACGCTCATACGGGATACGTGGATGGAATTTATTCACAACACAGTTTACTTAATTAATTCGTGTTTTTGAGGCCTCAATAAGAATACACCTCCGCAAAAGTTCTTGGGTTGTCTGAATTAAAACTGTTGACAACCACTCGAGTAAAGTCAGCTGAGGATATCATAGAGAAAACGGTGCATAAATAGTGAAAGTATAACCTATCCAACCTCTCTCGAGAAGGTTCGTTATGTTATTGCCCACATCTTTCAATTGTCGACCAGTGATCTCTATACTGAAGTACTAAAAGTGCAAGATCCGTGAATGGACTCATTTGTTGATTAGACTCTATTCTCTCAAAAATGCCGAAGTATTATTGCGACTACTGTGACACATACCTAACCCACGATTCGCCGAGTGTAAGAAAAACACATTGTCAGGGTCGCAAGCACAAAGACAATGTGAAATATTTTTACCAAAAATGGATGGAAGAACAAGCCCAGCATTTGATCGACGCCACCACTGCAGCATTCAAAGCTGGTAAAATAGCATCGAATCCATTCGCCGCTAACAAGGGAGCTGCGATTCCACCACCGCCAAGTCTAGGCGCGAGACCCGGAGTTCCTCCTCAAGGCCCTCCGGGAATGATGCATCCTCCAGGAATGCACGGTGGTCCTATGGGACCTGGCGGTCCGATGATGATGGGTCCTCACGGACCAATGGGACCAATGATGGGAATGAGGCCTCCGATGATGGGACATATGGGGCCAATGGGGCCAATGATGGGACCGATGGGTCCAATGGGACCGATGAGACCGCCGATGAATGGGCCACCACCAACGATGAGCGGACCACCGCAGATGAAGACATAGCTTTGAAAAATCCACAGTGGTCAAAGACTCACCAAAAATTAAGTTTACTCAGTTTTCAATACCTGAACATCTGCAATGCTAAAAGGCTGGATGGTTTAAAGTCACACTCAACTCCAAGGTCTGTTTTCTAACTTCCAGAGTTTAAGTCATGTTGCGAAGAAACCTGAGCCTTTTGTTCAAACATGGATGAGTTATTATTCAGAAATAACATTAAAGTTTTTCAGCAAAGCAATTGTATTATCAAAAGGAATGAAAAATAAATTTTCATATTGTATGACATATTTATCTCTTACCTCTTCTGTTTCCAGATATAAAATCCTTGTCGAATTATATTTATTTTGCCGGTTGGGTACTATTGCCTAGAAAAAAATAGCACGTAATACAAATTAGGTCACGATCATACGAAGATGAATTATTATCAGTGTGAGTTTGACTTGAGTTTATCTCTACATTTATCAAGTCTTTGATTTATCTTGTATTACAAGTTGAATAAATTGCTAGAAAGTTGAAATATGTCATCGATATATAAAACTACGCAAGTATATATCTATGATAAACTAGCAAAACAAGAAAAAATGGATAGATAGCTCAAAACACGCTACTAAAATACAATGTATAAAATTCGCATCTTTATTATTCTGAGAACATTCTAGACAGAAATTTATCTGCCTCAGTTCGACAAGGAACTTAATCATCATTACGTCCCTTCGATACTATGATAACATAATAATCGTATCTGAGTACTGTCGCTGTGCGTCTGTAGCCTCAGCTTTTTTATTTCTGCAGACTCACTTGGTTTTTTTTTTTTTTTTTTTCTTTTTCCTTTATCCATTCTTTTCTTCTAATAATGATTAACAAGCTCTCATACATGATTCACTTAAGGCAACCTCGAATTTAATAGCAGCTTAAATATCGTTCAATATATTAATATATATTTACTACCCAGGAACCTATATCATAAAAACTAGCTTCATTATTATCATCGTCGCATCGATGTTAGCCAACTTACTGTTGTATATTTATATCTATTATTTCACACCGCAGCTTTAAATAATTTACAAAGTTTCAATCAACTTTTTAATTCTGGGTAGACGGGATGCGTGTTAACATTACAGCTGCGCTTGTGTACCGAAAGTAAAATTATCTCGGTTTTTATCTCATCTTCATTTGGACCAATGCCACGATTTTTTTAATAGCAATTTTAACAAAATTCATAATTAAAAATCACGCGTCTACCCAAGGGACTAGACTAGCGAACGATCGAGATATCAAGAATCTATCAACTGTGTGATTCATTGTGTTATTGTTATCCATATATTCATTCATATTCGTGATTCATGGGGATATCTTTTTCACCGTATTATTTACAAAATTTCAAAGTCGATTCGATTGATAATAAATATCTTATATATTATTATTATAATAACATTATTGGAAAATAAATTAGTTACTTATCGCGATCAATTATAATGACGATACAATTAAACGCCTGCATCACTCGTTTTTGAAAATAAAAAAAAAAAACAAAAAAAAAAAACAAACAATTTCTCTTGCAACCCTTTTTCGAAATAAAAATTCTAACGAACAAATCATAGCGCCGTTTCCAGAGTCGGTGCGCTCGGGCTACGCGTTACGTTCTGACTGAGACTGTGTTGGGGAGATTCCGATCTCGCCCGATTATGTCTTGTGAAAAAAGTCTTGTTCTGTACCGTGGAATTTGGGGTAGACGTGGCGGGAAAACTGGCCAGAAATTGCGCCCTAGCCAGCTGATTGTTCGCTCTCCTGTTCTCCGCGGACGTTAGCGCCCGATTAACACTCCGACCGTAAAGTTCGGAGTTCGAGGGCTCGTAAGAATCCCCGGAAATTTTAGCGGCGTCCGTTTCGGAGTAATTGCCGATAATACTTTGACGAATCGAAGGCCTCGAAGAATCGCTGACGTTCGAACTTTCGGTTTGAAAATTTTTCGACGTTTTATTGCTCGGTTGATCCTGACCGGTTTTGCATTCGTCGCGACGCAGATCGCCGCACAAATCCAACTGGCGTTTCGAGTTCAATCTGGATATGGGTGATGGATTTTCCGGTGACGGTTTCATCGCCTTCTCCTCGGCCGCCGCGTCCTCGATTATCGTCGACGAAAGAACGTCCGATCTCGGACTCTGGAATCTCCAGGCCGCTCGGGGGCTCAATACTTTAACGGGCGTAACCGGCTGCGCTATTTGGTGCCCTTGAAGCACCGCGTGTTGTTGATGCAACTGCTGAACCTGCTGATGCTGCGGATACAACTGCTGCTGTTGGCTCTGCTGACGCGACAATTTCAGCTGCTCGGCGGCCGAAAGTTTCGTCGGTCCCGTCTTAACACTCTGCTGCAACAAAAGTCGCTTGAAGTCCAAGCGCGATGTGGTCGACGGAGGATTGACGGTTCTCGGCACCTAAAAAAACCCCAAAATACGTGAATACATGTATAATCCGGAAAAAACGCGATTCGACGCTATCGGACGTTCGTTCTATATTTACTGTGGGAGTTTTATGCGACTCGGGGCTCCAGCTGTGCCTGGTGCTGATTTGATTCTGACCCGCCGCGTTAGAATCTGCACTAGGAGTGACTACTCCGGTCTCCGGTTCCTCTCTGATGTTCAATCGGCGTTTCGATTTGTGAATCGCTGCGAACAACTCCTCGTTCGACATTGTACTCTTAGTGGGCGAGAGGACCAGGTTCATCGGGGCGTTTCGTTCCTGTTCGCCCTCCTTCGAAAGCGGGGTGCTTCTTCCGGACGAGCAATTGGACTGATGCCCTTGCGACGTTTGCCTAACGGACGCTGCGTCTAGATGCCGCTGCAAATTTTCCGCGCTCACTCGGCCAGGGGTCGAAGACTGGAAGGCCTTGTTGCTGCTGGGTGCTATTGGCGAGAGCGCGGTGTTTTTCAGTTCGTCGGAAGCCTGCTGTTTCCATCCTTTCAGGTCCTGATCGGACACCACAGAAGGCACGGGGGCTGCCACGAAACGATACCCGACCGCCGCTAGACTGGCCGGTACAATGATCCTGAAAATGAAACGAAAAATGCATCGAATTCGGGGTAAAATAATAATCGAATTTCGCCCAGTTGGGACGGGACGATTTTCTCACCTGTTTCTGAGTACCGCGGCAGCCACTGGTGATTCCTGATTCGGATTGTGCGTCTGTTGTCGTTGTTCTTTGCGGTTGAAATTATCCGTAGCTGTTTTACCGTTTTTTGATATCGTCTGCAGTTTGGCAGTGTCGTTGCCGATTTTACTTCCCAATTCTTGGGACTTGATCGGGCCAACGTTTTGTCCACGTCTGGCCATCATGTGCATCGTACTCAGCGGACATCTGGCCAGACCACGAGTGATGTCGGGAGTGATGCTCCTGGGCGGTTCGATTTCCCTCGGGCTTCTGTACGATGGAAGTGTGTGGAATTGATGATGTTGATCGTTGTTGTTTGAGTAATTTCTGGTTTGCCGATCGTAAAATTGTCGCTCGTTGTTCAGATTCGTTTGATTTCTGGCGTAGTTTTCGCCGTCGTTGCGACGATTACCGTCGAATAAGGAGGAGCGATGATCATTTTCCGAGTAATTTCTGAGAACTTGGCGACCGGCGAGCTCCGAATTGATCTGATGCGTTGTTCGGGGTAATTGTTGCTTGTTCTCCTTGTAATTATGTATCCTGTTATCGCAATTGTGATGACGTTGATGATTGTTGTAGTTCTGATGATGTTTCTGTTGGTTCTCGTTGTGATGATAATTGACTACGTGCTGCGGTTTTATGTACGGTGGTAAATTCGTTTGTTGTAATTTCTCGTGATTCCCGATACGGCTGTTAAATTGTGGCGGTTCGATGTAGGGCGGTGGTCGCTGACACGATGCATCTGTAGACACGGATTCCTTAGGAACGGCTAGCAACGCGCTGTCTGTAACAGGGAAGAAGAAAAAAAAATTCATCTCTTAAAAGCTTCATTGATCGATGAATGGTGCCGAAGGAATAAATTATACCGCGATTCTTTTACCGATGATAGGTATTGTATCGTTGTCGAATATGTATGAATGAGTTATATTTCTAGCTTGATTTTTTTTTTTTTTAATTTTTCAAACCACCGATAAAACAATGCATCGTGAAATAAATTCGATATAATTTTCAGCTTTATACGATTTCCCGTCTCCAGATTAATCGAAATTTTATAATTCATGATTATATACTCACCTTACCCAGATAATTTATTTTTACATTCTTACATTTATTGTTAAAATGCAGTCTCGTGTGAGGGACATTTCTTTCTTTCTTTCTTTCTTTCTTTGCTATACGTATAGGTGAACACACAACACAAACAGGAGCAAATCAGGGTGCAGATGAGTGGTGAAAGAAAAACAAAAAGAAAATTTGATTAACAACCACATGAATGATTATAAATGTGAGTGATACAGCAACTAGATATTTTTTTTTTTTTTTTTTTTTTTTGGTGTAAAAATATATACAAGGGTATTTTTGATAAAGGCGTTAAAAAATGAGTGCAGGTACAGGTGAAACGAAATGACAAAATGCGTGTGAAATTTTTTGTTGTTGTTTTTTTTTTTTTCATTTTTCATCATTTAAAAAAAAAACAAAAACATCGTATCTATTTAGATATATAATATAATATTATATATAGGTACAGGTATAATAAAAATATGTATATGTACAAAAGGAGGAAATAATTGAAAATATATATAATAAAATATTATGTGCGTGACTTTCGAAATACAATGTCTGTGAGTGAGTGAGTAAACGTGATTCTCGTAATGGAATTGCATGAAAACCGTGTTGCGATAATAAATTGAACGTCTTTCGCACGAATAAATGCAAATTTTGTTTTTGATAACGATGAGATAAAAAAAAAAATCAGAGCGCAAAATAAAAATCGAATAAAGTTAGTAATGTTTTTCGGACAGTTAGTCGGATAGACGTACCCTTATTAATAATACAATATATATATACTTGAATGTTTCGCAACACAGATATCACACGCTCTCACGAACCGCATGCAAAATAATAACACATATGAAGAGAGAAAAAAAAAAAAAAAAAAAAAAATAAAGAACAATTTGAAAAATAATAAACAAGAAAGACACAGAACTGTATAAAACTACATAAATACACAAATTCTATAACTATTGTTAAAAAAAAAAGAAATCAAAATGGATGGAATGGTGGTCGGATACCACGAGACGATTGCAAATTTTTCTACAACAATTATCGATCCTCTGAATCAGAGTGTATAGGCTCGCTGTTGTGGAATATTTCATCTGTATAAATATCGATAATTTAGAATGACGGGAAAAATAAAATAAATAAATAAATGTGACGGAATAATAACGAAACGTAGGTGAAAAAATTTGCAACCGTTCGTAGCTCGGAGCTAAGAGTCGATTATCTATAAATTACAATATTTACAATATGATTCTAGATTCATCATGATGATTTTGATATTCGTATCTCGTCACTACAAATTATACTATACACACTTATGTATACTCGTCGTTAATTATAATCCACTAATTCGCACTGTCCGTACGTAGAAATTTTTCTTACTTTCAATCCTTCGTAAATTTCTATCGATATATATTAAAATCCTTCGACGTGCCAAATTCTTCCCGAATATTCCGTAAAGATTCGGTGTGGTACGATAAAAGTATTATATGTATTAATTTATCGTCCAGCTGAACGAATATTGATAACTGACTCCGCCGAGACCAAGAGTAAACTTTTTACTATCCTAACGCGATTAAAAAAACCGATTGAAAAAATAAAAAGAAAAAAAAAAAATTAACATTCGTTTATCTACAATCTGCACTAAATGTTTACGAATCGGACGATCGTCGTCGTCCCGTTTTCGAAAAAAAAAACAAAAAAAAAAAAAAAAAACTTTCAAGCTCGCTCGTTTACCGTTCACCGGATCACGGACACAAGCAGCGCATTGCCGTCAATATACGTAATAAAATTTCCAATCAATCGATATCATCGAATGAATATTTTATACGGATGTTGTTGTTGTTTTTTTTTCTTGTTTTTTATAACGCTGCACGAGAGAGAAGCGTGCATGTTTTCGTGTTCTAGAAAATCTGTTTACTCTTAAAACGCGTCGATCGCATCGCTGATCGATCGAATCAACGTTCGTAATTATATCATCGCTTCGAGGTTGTTGTTGTAAAAAACAAAAGAAAATTTACTTCAGTTTTTTTCTTGAAGTAAATTTGAATTTTTTCGTTCGAGAGAAGAAGAGGCCGATGTGTGTATGTAATTTTTTTTTTTTCGTACCCACCGCGGCACGTGCTGCACATGGTGAAATTAACATTCGATATACGTGTGTATGCACAAGAGTTTGACGACCGTCGTGTATTGTTTAAAAATTACGTATACAAGCAGACAAATATAACAAAGTCAGATGAAAATTCTATTCATTGGACGAGACCTTATTTTATTTCGAAGTGGACTTCGGTATTCGATAGCGATATCATTTCTATCCGTGTCTCTATACATACAAATACAAATAATTTTCGTTCGTGTGTATACATATGTATACGTATGTATTTTACTTCGCACTTGACACGGATTCGGAAAGTATACATGCAAGTATGAAAATTATTGTGTGTGTATTTTTTTTTTTTTTCTTCTTCGTTTCATACTTCGCGGTTTTTTTTCAAAGATATTTATAAATAAATTTCGAATTATTGCACATGGTTAGGTTATAGAGAGAGATATATATATATATAATATATTATTGTACAAGCGAGTTTATGAATGAAGAAAATAAAATAAAATAAAATAAAAAAAAAAATAATGGCGTATTTATAGCCCGTTATTAATACTGCTAACGCATCGATTACAGTTCATTGATTTTTCCATCGTACCTATCGCACGACAATTACGAAGATTTTGGAAAAATATTTGCTTTACAAAACGCTGCAACTATTGCGATTACGATATATGTATTCGCGTTCGTTGTAATATCGTTGCGAAAAAATATTCACATCTATCGCGCGACTCTGCTAACGAGTTCAATTTATTGACCGAAAGTTTCGGATACGAAAAAATTACCCACGCACGTACGCACAGGGGGTAAAAGAAATATTCGCAATTTTCGAGAGAAAAAAAAATTCATCTCCATATTATTCTGTTTGCCTAAGGTTATCGCACGAATCACGGTCAAATAATTGTTTATTTTAACAGCTGATCGTTCGACTTTCCAATCGGTAAATAACACCGCGATAATTATATAATTACCACCGCGATAAGTGATTATACGAAGCGTTCAGAAAAAAAAAGAAAAAAAAAAAAATTGATTTTTTTTTTCTCTCCTCCTCAAATTAAACAAATCGAACAGACTCCGAATTCTGCGGTGATCAATAGCGAGAGGGGAGTCGTGGAGAAAAATCATCAGATTTTTGATGAAAAAAAAAAAGAAGCTAAGTGGGCTTACCCAATTACGAAAATTGATTGAAATTTAAGCACCCGCGAATTTTATCGGCGCGAGATACGGTCACGCCGTAATATAAAGCCGCGATCGTGATTTATCACAGAAGAAAAATAAATGAAATCGAAGATTTTTCATTTATCGGTATACGGCTGTCGTTTAAATTGAACTTTACAGCGTGATTATTGTTACCGAGTAAATTTCAAAAAATACACGACACACCGATTGATTCGAGTGACTTTTTAACGTCACTCGAACAATTTTCGACGGCAATGTTTCATGACGGAATTTTTGGTAAAGAATCGGTGAAAACTTCCACGAGATGCGTATAAAATATTTATTTTTAATACTTTTTTTTTTCTCCTTCTGTTTTGTACTTTTAACATCGACTATATCTAAAGCACTAACGGGGAAAAATACTGACGACGAATTTAAAACTACGTTAATTTCTTCTTACGTATAAAAGAGTTGAAAAAAAAAAAAAAAGATGAATATAAAATAAAAACGAATAAACGATAAAAGTTGCTCTCATTTTTGATAACGCGTTATTACGGACTCGTCGTCGAAGAGAGAGAACGTTTACACGGCGATGTAAAATACCAAGGAAGATATATACATGTAACGAAAAGATGCGGATCGTTTCCTAGCGCGCGCACGTTCTACGATATACGTATTATTTCGACGCCGTCGTCTCACGTGTTTTGCGAGCGGTGAAAAAAAAACAAAAAAATAAAAATAAACAAGACTTCCACGTTACGAGTTGTAAATACACGTGGTAAATTCGTTGAATAAAATGAACGAAATAATCGTCGTCGCGCGACGTTTCTATTTTTGTCCCTGCGTAAATTAGCGTTGAGAAAACTTACGGGGTCTTCGCGCTGCGAAGAAAAGTAGATGCCTCGCGAGCATTATGAGATATGAGAAAAACCACCTCACTGCCCACCGCGTACCGCGACGCGCCACAAAGGAGAATCTGAATATGACTGGACGCTCCGTCGCGTCGTCTATCTATCGGCGACCGTTTGTCTGCCGACGATACTCTGCGCCCCCCCCCCCCCCCCCCATGCCTTTCTCTCCTCCGTTTAATATTGTTGCCGATAACGAAAACGGTACTCAACAATTATTGTTCCTTTTATTGTTAACGATAAAATACCGATTCGTTCCACTCCCGTATTGACCCCCTCGTCGTCGTCGTCGTCTCTTTTTTTTTTTTTTCGTCTCTCTATATCTTCGCGTATCTTCTTCTTCCTATTATTTATCCGTTTATATAGATTGTAGGTTGGTCGTTTCGCGATCGCGTGGAACTTCTTCGCGGGGAACCACTACGTCCAGTTTCTTTCCGTTCTGTTCCATACGATTTTTTTTACTCTCCACCGGTGGGTTCGGAGGCTGACGATATTTTTTTTATAAAAAAATTTTCCCCCGAAAGACGATTACGTCGTATACGCGTACAATAAGTATATCGTTTGTTGGAAAATTTGGTGCGATTATTTTGAAAAAAAAAAAAACAAAAAAAACAAAAAAAACGTTCAACCACTCTCAGTCCTTTGTTCTCCGCGGTGTGGTAATTTCTGTTGTTGTTAAGTAGTGTTAACGGACACGTGACACGCTGTACGGGGGGTATAATAAACAGCCTGATGCAACCTTACTCTACTATTGAGTCAGCCTATAACAATGTGTGCATTGATAGTGTTACGGCTTTTACCGTATAAGCGCGACGCGCTTAAAAAGTTATTTCCTCTTTTTTTCGTTTTTTTTTTTTTCTTTTCATACGTCATTAAACGGCGTTTTCCACAAACTCGTTTATCGCCCTTCGATACCAACCCCGCGCCTACGTTCGACTCGCAAACTTCTCTCCTCTTTCACACCCCCCCCCCCCGTCAGCCTAAGCGATTTCTGCGCTTCTTTTTCCTCGGAAATCAGGTCACATTCTCGCGCGTTCTTCGTTCGTCGATTTTTTTCTTCTTCTTCTCTCACTCGCCTTTCATTCGATCTCGAAAGTCGGATAAATTCGTCGAAAAAGCGGGGGAGAGATTATTCGAAGGGGGTAAAGCGCTTCTGAACGGTTGCATAATTCGTGTACAAATTTTTATCCCACACGCGAGTATTCGTGAATATTGTGTGTGTGTGTATATGTATAGGCGGCGGCGGCGGGCAGATCGATTCGTGGATCATTGAACGTGCCGAACCGAGTCACGTTTTGTTTTATTTGAAATAACCGCCCGGCAACGATGACTCAATATTACGTGTATTATATGTATACATGTATACGTATACGTGTATATAAAACCAACATGCACAGCCATGTGTTGTATAGCGATAACGCCTATCGCGAGTGAGACGTTTGTTAAACCTCTTTGCTGGGGTTGTTTATTTTTTTTCCCTACAAGTAATTTCTATTTAAATAATAATAATAACGATAACAATAATAATGAAGCGCGTTCGAGGCGGAAAATATTCCATCGCGCACGAGGGACTACGAAGGAATCCGGTGGGTTTGAAAATATTCTTTCGCCGATCCTCGGATCACCAGATTTCCGTGTCGTTACCGGCGTATTTGAGGACTCTGACCGGTTCGAGATCCTGCGCTCTTGGTCTCGGACTGGCGGGGATCGCCGGTACGGCGTTTTTCAATCTGAGGGTCAACTCGGAGATGTCGCGATTATCGGGTGGTTCGGGACTAGAAACGGTTTCCGGATAATTTATCCTTTCGTTGATCAGATCCTCCCGCAATTCCTCGGATGGTGTCCTGAATATTTTCGACGATTTTTGATCCGAGTGGTGTGAGAACTTTTTTATAAACATAATGGGACTGTTAGCCATACGGTAGCTCTCGCTGCGCTTTATTTTTCTATCCGATCTCTCGGTTCTCGGTGTTTCGGGATTTTCGGTGGACGCAGTCGATTCGTAATTGAAATCCGACGATTCGGAATTGATGAACTTAGAAGCGGGATCCGGGGCCGAGGTTTTCTCCGACTTCCGGATCCCCGATTCCGGTATATCGAAGTTCGCCAAATTTTCTTTGTCTTGGACAATCGCGCTCGACAATTTCGGCGAGTCGAAATCGGATATCAACAATTTTCTCACCAACTTGGGCGTAGCGCCGCTCGGCATCAGTCGGTCCGGACAAAAATAACCGACTCGCGCCTCCGCCTCGTTGTCCCTGAAGGTCGAGGGCCCGAGGACCGAACCCTTCGGAGGATCCGATCCGGAATTGTTCCCAACCTCCGATCGTCCGCCTCCAACGACTCGCGGATGATTCTTTCCCCCGTCGGCGGGGACGCCCGACGAATTTTGCGAAATTTTTAACCCCCGAGTCGACGGATCGTCGGATCGTACGCAGGAGTTATTAGAGCGCGGACGATTATCGCGATTCTCGGAATTAGCGACTTGCGATGAAGGTCGCTTACCTTCTTCCCCTTGCACGTTGACGTAAGCTCCCCTCGGATGTTTCTGCGGGCTCGCGGGGCTAGTCGGTCCAACGACCGTGCTCGGTGTCCTTACGTAATTCGGACTTGGCGCTCTTTCCGGACTCTTCGGTGCCCTTATTATCAGCTTGCCGAGCTGCGGGGACGTGGGGGGCGTAGATTTCACAGGTCCGTCGGTCGCGTCCCCGACGACGCCTCCCCCTCTTCCCGAGGGATCGCGATTTATCGCACGGACCGTAGCCTGGGCGCGACGCAGCAACGGCGACGTAGTCGGTGATATTCCATCCTTCACGAACGGTCCTGAAAAACGCGAGAAAAATGCTCGATGATTTCGGAACGACGGTGTCCGGAGGTCCCGGGGAAATCGGGGCAGCCGTCGTCGCCCTCGAAACTCACCTGGATTGAACGTGGTGTGCGCCCCCTTTCTTCTCCTCAGGCTGTCGGACGAGTAGACCACCTTCCCTTCGGAGTCGAGGGTGACCCTGGCGCCCTGTCTACGTCTCTCCAACGACGAATCCTGCTTCTTCGGCAGTTCGCTGAGGCTCACGTACTCCGCTTCTTTTTTGAACAGTTCGGAATTGGCGTAGGTGACGTTCGACGGCGGAGACCGAGCGATCGAATTGGCATTTCCGGCTGTGGACACCGCAGCCGGATGATCCGATCTTTTGTCGTTGTTGTTCCTCACGTCGGCTATGGTTACATAGTCGCCTGAGTCCTGATTCGCCGGCTCCTGGCCGACGGTTTTAACGGCGGCGGCGGCGGCGGCGGCGGTCGCCATTTTCTTTCCCATCGGTAGGACGCAGCGAAGTTTACCGAGGACGCCGCTCAGAGGGCTGCTCTTCGAATTCTGACCTCCGCCCTGACCGCTCCTCCGAACGTTCTCCGACGTTTTTTCCTCCGTTAACTTGGCGGGGAGGACGGTCTGAACGGTGGCGTAGGGATTCTTGTCCTGTCCGTTGATCACCTCCATTTTCGAAGTGCCCACGGTGGCGGACATCAGCACGGATCCGGGGTGGTTACCCATCTCGTTCCTCAGCTCGAGGACGTGACTCCTGAAACTCTCGATCTCCTTGGGCGACGCTTCGTCGTCCGATCCCGGCGGCGTTATCACGCACATGGACGGTATCCTGCTGGCGTTTATCGCCGTCTTCGATCTGATCCTTTCCACCCTCTCGCATCCTTCCAAGTCGCTGGACTCCGAATACTCGAACTCCGAACAGGAACGTCCCGTGCACGCCGGACTCGAGGCCGACTCCACCGGTGACGAGGACGTGTTGTGACCGCTGTCCGGCGACTGACCGCCGTTCTGATTTTGCCCGTGTACCTGCGTAATAAAAAAAGAAAAAAACGAATAGTATCGATATCGGGAGTTTCGCGAAAGGACGAGTCGATAATCTAGAAACTCGCGCGCTCTCACCATCGCGACTACCGTGAGGCTCGATTTTCTTTCCGGTGGCGGAGGCGCCAGGAGTGTCGTGCAGACGGTGCCGGCTGAGCTTGTAGTAGTGGAGGTCGAGCCCCTGCCGAACAATTCGTATTCGTTTTCGGCTACAGGCGAGGCCAATTCGGGGCTGAGATCGCAGGATTTCGTTAGCGGGCTCTGGGGCAGTGTTTCCTCCTCCCTGAGGGTTTTCAGTCCCGAATCCACGTGGAAGGACGTGTAGTAACCCTCCGTGTCGCAGGAGTAGACCGACGACGTTTCGCCGTCGTCGGAAAAGGGTACGGCCGTTATGTCGTGGATGATGTCGGGGGTAAGAGTACCCTCGGAGGTAACGGACGAAGAGGCCGATGTGTCGCGACCCTTGGGACGACGCACGTGGCTCAAGGACGTCGAGGACGTTCCTATGGACGCCGTAGTTGTTGATCTGGAGAAAAAAAGAAGAAGTCGGGATATTTCGGTGTCTGTTTTTCTTCCGAAAGCCAAAAATTTTCGGCTCCAACCGACGAAGGGAGACGAAGGTGGTGTGTTTTGTTTTTTTTTTTTTTTCTCTTCTCTTACCTCGGCGGATGCGTGGTAGTCGTCGTTTCGCTGCCTATGCTGGCCCTCCCGCTCTCCGACGAGGCGCTCCAGTTCCCCGAACTCGAGTGGGGCGCGTCCTCCCTGTTTCCCTTTCGTCTCTCCCGCCTCTGGGCGGCACTTTCCCTCAGTTTGACGTTCACCTGTCTCTCGGCGTTGGGCATCGACGACACCGGTATACTGGACGTGCTCTTACCGCTGGAACTCGACGAGCTGGCTTTTCTCTCGTGGAATTTCTCCTTCCTCCGTCTCATCGTCACCGTTTCGTAGATATTGGTCTCCTCCGGCGACGATACCGCCTGCTTCGATTCCTCCTCCCCCGACCGGCGGTCGCCCCCCTGACCGGAAACACCGGCGTTTCCTCCGCTTACCGCTACGCAGGCGGAATCCTGCGCCGTCTGATTGGACTTGGGACCGATCAACTTCAACCGCGACATACCCCAAGCCTTCAGCGTGTTGAAGTGCGACTTCTTCTCCGACGGCGAGTCCTTCTTCGAACCCAGTATATCCGTGCTGGCCGATCTGTGCGCCCTGCCGCTGCCGCTGCCGCCGCCGCCGCTCGTCGACGCCGACGCCTCCTCTTCCTCCGGACCCTCCGCGGTCGTTTCGCTGAAATACGCGTCGAATTAACGGAGTTTATCGAGTGACGGTGGGACCGTTGTCCCCCGATAGCCAAAAGATACGGAGCGTTGTTCACGGAGTGTGCGCGTATGGTTTGACATTTGATGTGACAAGAGATAATTAAAAAGAAAAAAAAAAAAAAGCAATTTCACGGCAACGTAAGGAAATAATTATAAAAAAATAGTATTCTGATATTATCGTGTTCAATAGGAATCGGTGAACGGTAATTATAAAAGTAACGACAATCGGGGATGAAAATTTTCATTCGGATAACCCCCGTTTCGATTGTATCGATGTAAGTTGTTTTTTTTTTTTTTTTTCTTTACCCTCCGATCGCCTGGCGAATCTCCTTCTGATCGATTCCCGCGATTGTGTTGCGTCTCTTCCCTCTCGGTCGGCGAGGTCGCGACCTCCTTTTTATAGCCGATTCATGTGTCTCTTGTCCGACGGTCGCCAACAGGGAACGTCGTCTTACGGACATCCTCTCGAAACCTCTTCCGCTCACGTCGACGGCCACCAGTTCGGCGGGGAATCTGAAAAATGAAACAAAAAAAAAAAAATGACGATCGCTAGAGTCCAACTTCTCTTCGGAACGACCGGAGGGAAAATCGATCCCGCGCGCAACAGCTGCTCCGGGTGTCAGCGAAGCACGAGTCGTTGACCTTGAAAAATAAAATAAAAAAAAAAACAAAAAAAACAAAAAACTCACTTCAGGGCGACAGCTTGCACTTGTTCTTCGGGACTGGGCAGCTTGTGGTCCACGGCGTCGCCGTCGGTGGTGTCGGCCAGGATCCTTGACATACAATCCGGTGGTACCGTCACGTCGCCGAGGGCTTCCGTCGACGTCCATCTGCGTAGATCTTCTATGGCGGCCGGCTGAAAAATTGTAATAGTTGAAAATTCCAACCGAGACACAAGTTCTCGCGTTCGAGATTCGTTGGAAAATTGGTCAGAAATTCCAGTCTTCCTCTTACAATTAGACGTGCGCGACGCGATGAAGTGTAGCGCGTCGAGAGAGAGGAAAGAAAATGGGAAAAAATGAAGAAAAAAAAAATTTTATATGTAAAAGAGCGAGAAATAAGAAACTCGAGTGATTTGTTTTTTTCGTGCGCGTTTGCGTACGGGGTTTAATATGCTTTGTAACAACGAATGGTTATCGAACTGGAAGAAGAATGGGTTCGTTTCATCGCGGGGATCGGTTGGTACGCGCCGTGCGTATACATACATATACGTATACGTGTATATATGGGGAAATTGTTATTGTTATTGTCAGATCTTATCTACCAGTTTGTAATTAGATCTAGTGGCGTTACAGTCGAAGAGAGCGAGATATTGTGTTACACGGACTGGTTTTTCTTTCTGCTTTCGGTATTTTGTCAGCGCACGCGTTGAAATCTGGTCTACGGTTTGTGTCACGCCCTCGCCTATAGCTTTATTACCTCGCTCGAACCGTACGTTCCACGAGAGAGGCTCACAAAATTCTATTTCTACCGCGGAGTTTTAGTAACGAAATAAAGTACGCCCAGGTAACCGCGTTCTTTTTTGAAAAAAAAAAAAAACAAAAAAAATATATATAAATAATGAGAAAACTACCCCAAATCGCTTGAACGGTTCGCAATTTATGCGGGGTAGCGCCTACGAGCCGATCGAACAAAGAGAAATTGAATTGCGAACGAGGAGAAAATCATGCAAATTTTTTTGAGTCGCGTTATTGAAAAACGAGAAAAAAAAAACAAAAAAAAAAAAACGAGAAAAAGAAAAAGGTTGAAGGGAACCCGTAGTATAAAGTACGCGTCGATGATGAATGAACGCAGAAAATTTTAGCGGAGAGAAAATTTTACAACGGGTTTCAAGGCCGTCTGAATAAAGAAAAAAATCTCGCACCATCAGTGAAAGCGAAGTAGCGCGCGGACCCCGAGATGAGGAGGACCGAACGAATACCCTCGAGCTCGTTCCAAGGTCGCGTGTTTCAAGAATTTTGTTCACGTACTAGAAAATGACGAGAAAAAAAGAAAAGAGCGCGTACGTTGGGCTATTTTTCGAACATCGGAGTGACGCGATTCTCCCCTTTTTGAATCGTCGTCGTTCGAAGTTCGGATGAAAAAAAAAAAAAAAAAACAAACTGGAGAAAATCTAACAGCGAGGATTTGAACGGTTCGTCGGTACGTTCTTATCCGTCGCTACGAGCAACAGGTAGATAGTCCGGGTCCCTACAAAACGTACATTTCTTCAATCCCGCGGAGCCCATTAACGCTGCGGCAGGTAAGGTAAGGGTAAAAGGGGGACCACCGCTGAAGATCTCATTCCCAGGAAGGCTGAGCATCGAGGTGTACGGCATACCGTAGAAAACCCCCCCTCCCCGTTCTTAAGCTTCCTGTATAAAGCGCTATTTATTTCGGAATATTTTCACCGCGATCAGACGGCGTTGCAACGTAACGTTTCCGTGTAATCGGGAAGTAAATTCGCACCGGAACTCCGCTTTGGTATCCCGTTTCCGCCTCTACTTAAAACTCATTCACCGTGTACGCGCACACCAGGTATACATTCGAAATGGCGCCGCGCTTAACGATTTTCCTCATTTTTCTGAATACTTCCTTTTCAAAATTTCGATTTCTCGGAGTGCGTCCTTTCGAATATATCCGACGTACGCGAACCAAATACAAAAAAAAAAAAAAAACGAAAAAAAAAAATCGGCGCAGCAGAAGCTTATTATGTATACCCTTAAACCTGGACGGACGGGAGAAACCCCGTAAAGCCCCGGAGAGAGAGAGAGTGGTGGTGGTGGTGGTGGGTTAGGAGGAATTCCGGCGTTGCCAGACCTGCGGTGTTCCCTCTTATTTTTGTGGTTCTCAAATCGTGCCCGTCCTACGCGCGGAAGAGCTTTCGAGAATTTCTGAATCACGTTTGTTTGTCAACAACCCGAGCGCACCCCTCCCCTCCGCCCCCCCCCCCCCCCTTTTGATGTAGGCGGGTGAGAAAATGGCGAAGGCAAAAAAAAAGCAAAACAAAGAAACAAAAAAAAAAACAAAGAAAAGCGTCGGTCGTCAACCCGGAGCGCGCGATTCGATTCAAATCGTTCGAAATATACGGTTGTGTCACTGCGGACGTTTTATATACTCACGACTCTGGATTCGATGTCGAGGGTATCGACGTCGGCCCTCCTCTTTCCGAGAACAGGTGTACAGAGATACAATTCCGTGGGATCGTTGGCGGCGTCCCGTCCGATCGAGTCCAAACTCCGTACAGCCACGACAGCCGCCGCCTCGTAAAGTTCCCGTAGAATTTTCGGCCTGCTATCGGCGGTGAAAAGGGTCGTCTCGAGGTCATTGGTGGCGCGAAAATGCTCCTTGCGCGATGCGAACGTCGATATATCGGACTCCGCTGTAACATTGCGAAAACGAAGGGATATTTAATATCGTTATAGTGCGACGCCGCCCTCTGTAGGTATCGCGGATTCGTTGCGACTTGAAAAAAAAAAAAATAAATAACGGAATTGTAACGCGTCGCGGCGTGGAACGATAAGGTGGCGATATAGGTGCCGAGAGTAAATTTTACTCTTACTTTTAAATAATCGAATTTTTCGTAACGAACTCCAAGATTTTATCGTCAGCCGCGGGGAAAGCGCGGTCGTGCTCGGACAACGAAGTGTGAAAACGAGACGTGTGTGTAAAAGGTTTCCCCGTACATCCAAACGAATTGTACGAATTAAGGTTCGTTCGATATTATTAAACGAAAACTCCCACCCACATCGAATGGAGTGAAACGAACGCCGGCGTACAGGGGGTGCGGGGTAAAAGCGACGGTAACACACCGGCGTCGGAATTTAATGCCCTTTATCCGGTCATTTTTTGGGAGCTGCGTCGCGTCGCGGTGGTAGTACAGATACCGGTGCGCCGGCTGTGCCCGATGAAGGAAAAACGGGCTAAACGAAAAAAAAACAAAAAAATGAAATAAAAAAATAATAATATTATTTCAGAAACAAAAATAGCGCCCTCGAACGCAACGGCGTAGCGCAACGTATGATAATACAACGAGGAGTTAACGGTCGAACCGTCGCACACGTATGTGCGATATGTAAAAGGTGCATATACACGGTATACGTAAACCAACGGTTTACGGTACATCCCATGTAACAGGGAATAAATTATCGCTACGAGATCTGCGCCGCCGGCCCGACTTCGGGCCGATATAACTCCGCGGCGAAATGAATGAATAAAAGAAAAAAAATAAAGAAATAAAGAAATAAAAAAAAAGGGGGGTGGGGGGGAGGGAAGAACAAATTTCTCGTGTTTTAATTGCTCGTTCCTCGCGATCCCGTTTGTCAACGGACGATTTTCAACGTCGGAAAGGGTTGTACAATGGTCTACGCCTGTCGTCGTCGTATAAGGGACACGGGAGAGTAAAGGGTTCGTCGATTGTTCTCTCACGTTATTATTCACCCGGTATATATATATATCTATATATATATATATCTATCTATATATCGTTGTTTTCACGAACAGACCTAACCAATTCATTGTTTATTCGCGAATGAGACAATAAACGCGACGAAAAAACGAACAAAAACAAAAAAAAAAAAAAAAGTTCGGAAACCTTACGCGGGCAGATCTGCGCGCTATCGGAGATACGCCATTTTCGAACGAGCCGAGCGCGATCGGGGATCTTTCGTTGGGAGAATTGTTATTTTGTCTCTCCGGTGGAAACCGAACGGATTTTGCGAACGGTTCGGGTTCTTGTTGAGCGAATTTGTTTTAACGATTAGAGGAAATCGTACAACGATTTGTATTTTATTTTTCGTACCGCCGCTTTTGCTTTTGCCGATGTTGTGCTGCTGCCGATGGTGGTGGTGCTGCGGGGTTCTTGCCGCAGCTTCGACGGCCGTTCGAAGAACGGAGTTTTATACTTTTACAGACGTCAGAAGTGCGAGTTACGAGTCAAGGCCACATTATGGCCGCGTACGCTTACAGTATATAGGTAGTATGGTACAGTACCTAACCTACCTGTATAACGCGTTCAACGCGTGATATACGAGGACGAAATATAAAGGCGCTGCAGGTTGCGGAGTTTACCCGTCCAGGTATATCGGAAATATGGACCGTGTACCTTACGCTACTCGCGGTTTTTTACGATAACCGGACGAATTTTCCATATTATCGTCATCGCGTTTTTTGTTTATTTTTCCGCTCCCTTTATCTCGTTCTCGTTAATTATTATTATTATTAATATTCTTCTTCTTCTTCTTCTTCCTCCCTCGTTTTTTTTTTATTTTTTCTTTCTCTCTCTCCATTCCTTCGGCACGTGGGAGGTCTTCCGCGTCTCGTTTAAAAGCGTCTCGTCCTCGGGGCTCTTCCTTCCGTCGGTCGGTCGGTTGGATCGGCGCGCGCGCGCTCGCCAAGCAAGATATCAAGAAACGTTGTAATTTGCGCTTGCAGCCAACACCGCCGTTACATTTACACATGTATATATATAATATTTCCATAATTGGTAAACGCAAATTGCATAAGTACATACTTTTATACACCGTAAAAGATATCGTCGAATCGCGATCGCGATGTACTACGGCTCTCTTTTAAACGACGCCGCCGCCGCAGTTTCGAGAATATTTTATCAACCGGTAGACGCCAAGTAGACCGGAGTAACTACGCTATTTTCTTTTTCCCATTAAATACGCGATATTACGATCCGATCGCGAGGAGAAGAACATTTAAAAAAAACCAAAAAAACAAATGAAATAAAATAAAATAAAGAAGTGGCACGATCGCGGTTCGGCAACCGGAAGTCGCGTCTCCCCCCCCCCCCCATTTTCTCTTCGAGTCATCACGCGATGATGACGATGATTCTTCCGTGGAAGAATCGTTGTGGACCGGATGCGAAAACTTTACGTCGACATCGGTACAAAGCTACGAAAAAATTTATCGTTGCAAAATAGCTCGCTATTGAATGAGGCGAGCTCGCGCGCGTTTCGCGGTGGTATTTTTTTTCTTTATCGTTCGCCGTTCGCCTTCTTTTATTTCAGTTTCAATTTTTTTTACTTTGTTTTTTTCAGGTACGTATATACCTCCGGGCCTGCCGGGACTGCGGGGTAGTCCGTTGGATCTCGCCGGTGCGCGCGGGAAAAGGAGGAAGCAGAAGAAGAAGAACGAGAAGAGGGAGAAGAAGAAGAAGAGGAGAAGGAGGAGGAGGAGGTGGAGGAGGAGGAGGTGGAGGACTGGTCCGCGATCTACGGTAACCGCATTCCTTCCTCCTCTTTTTTTTAAGCCCTCCCGCCCTGCCCCCTCCCCACGTACCTCGAGCCCTTTATTTTTATTCACCGCGTTTCTCGCCGAGTCCTACATTATAAGCCTTTTTTTTTTTTTTTAATACCTACACACCATACCTGTACGACTGTACACGTTTTTCCTCATTTTGTATTCAACGTCGACTACCGCTGCAACGATTATAGCGAGCGAAACTTCGTTTGGGCGTGAAAAAAATATACCGAAAAATAATTTTGCCAAATTCGTGAAAAACTTTTTGCCGATTCCATTTTTTTTTTTTCCCCCGATAAAACGCGCCTCGCGGCTATACACAACGATAAGGGGAGGTTAATCATCCGTGGATCGGTATTCGCGATCACGTAACCCCCTTTAGCCCGAAGCAATCGGTGAGCATTTTTTTTCTCAGACATTAGATGATATTAGATGTTATATATATTTGCCCTGAGAGAGAACGGCGGCGGTAAGCTTACCCGCAAACTGTGTACCGGAGTCGCTATCCCATATTTCTTCGGGGACTTCATTGACAAAAATTGCTCCGGGCGATTCTCCGTTCCGAGCCACGTGTAAAAGCTGTTACGCGTATACATGTAGTACTCGGATTTATGTAACGTTGCGCAACTAGGTCGCGATAGATCCATTTTGCCAAATTTGGAAATACGGAAATTTTTGAACCTCGTTCGAGTTGTTTTTTTTTGTTCCTTTTTTTTTTCTTTTGCAGTAACCTGACGTACAACTCGTGGCATCGAATGCGGTCGTTGTTTCGTTACAGTCGCGTTCGATCTTATTTCATATCGCTGTACAGATTTCGTTTTGCTTTTCGTCGTTAAGTTTAGCCGATCGGAATCACGTCGCGGTTGCGTTACATTATTATTATTATTATTATTATTATTAGTATTATATATATACGGGGATATCGTGACTTCGTCATTCGTCGGACTCGACCCAACCGTCGTTTCGTTTCTGTGTATGGGGGCGATTGTTCGCCGCGACGGCGGTGGGTAACGGACGCGTACCCACCTATATATGTACATATATACACACATAGAAAATGACCTTGGAGAACACGAACTCCGAGCCTTGGAATATATATTTTTTCTTTCGTTTTTTTTTATTATTTCCTTTTGTTTCGCCTCATTCGCGAACCCGAAGCTTTCGTCGTGCGCAAGGACGATGTTAATTCCCCGTCCCCTCGAATTCTATCGTCTCATCCGCAATTTGAAAAAAAAAGAAAAAAATGGAGAAGAAGAAGAAGAAGAAACAACTCGGGGAATTTGATTTTCTCCGATCGAGACGAGATCGATTGTTCGATTGTTGATAATGAAAAGAGGGAGAGTAGGAGAAGACGAAGAGAAAAAAGAGAAAGAAAAAAGAATCAAAAACTTTACAAACGATCTTATAAACGTACAATTATAAGGTGCCTCGGTGGGATTCAGGCGTCGCATCCGTCAACGCCGACAGTAACTTTAAAGTACAGTTAACTCAATTCTAGGACATAAGAGAATTAAAACTGTAGGCGAGAAATGGATAGCTCGACATTAGCTGAGCGGTATTACTGTATTCGTAAGTATAACTATAACTACAACTGCAGCAACAGCAGCAACAGCGGCAGCGGCAGCTAATGCAGCGGCGTCGGCGGTAAAAGGGGCATAGAGCAGAGTAGAGAGATTGTCGGTTGCAGCGCGTAGCTTATGTCCCTCTTTTTTCTCTCTCCTCTCTCTCTCTCTCTCTCTCTCTCTTCTTCTCTACTCGAGTAGTTAGCCGCGTACAGTACACGATTTATTAATAACGCGCTTCGCCCTTCGTATTCGAAGCGTTGGACCGCGGTTTGGGGGAGAAAAAAAAAAAAAAAAGAAAAAATGATTTTCGCGAGACGGACGCGTATAGCGCGGTGAAAATCTGATCGACCGATCGATCGATCGATCGCGGGGGACGAAATTTTGCGATCGAGTCGCAGCGAAATTTCGCCGAACGAACGAAAAATGGCGAGACGTTCTCCGGTTACGCGACCGTCCGGGCGCGAGGGAGAGAAATTGAAATAACGTTTCGCGTGTAATAATGCGAGAAGAGAGAGAAGAGAAGCTTTTTACGGCGAATTAGCGCCAAGGATCGTAAGTACGCGTACAATATACCACACGACTCGGTGGAAAAGAGAATTCCTCGCGTGGCCAATTTCAGCTAATTTAACAATCGAGCGACTCTTATACGCATACGCGCGCGGTACCGCGCAACCTGGATATACGGTACGTACGTATACCGTACGTATACTTCGGAGTCGGCTTTCATCTCCAATTAACTCCGTCCAAGTCAGTCGACTGTATAGTATATTCTCGAGACTTAATTGACGGTTTTCGCTTCCCTGCATTTTTCTTATTATCTCTTCGAAACGCTCGTGATACGTGTATAACCTACGTCGTCGTCGTCATACCGATCGCGATCGATTTTCCGGCATTTTTTTCCTACCCGCGAACGGACCCGGTTGAGAATTTTTCAATGATCGAACGCCTGACGGCGGACCACTCTTTTTTTTTTCTCTAATTTTTCCTAACGTATTTCTTTCGAAATTTTTTCTCGTTAATATTTTATTAACTCGTTTATTTGTCCTCGTATTCGACGTAATTTATAGAGGATTACGTTACACGTGACCGCTCGCCTGTGTAGAAATGTATATTTACAACGAGTGGGCAGAAAAGTTGTTTCCTAGAGTCCTGTTTGCCCACACTTTTGTGTATTATTATCCCTGACCGTAAGTCACGGAAAATGTTCCATATGATTTAAATTACATCACGCGACTTTGAAAACGTTACATAAATTATTTTTATTTTTATTTAATTTATTTTATTTTATTTTATTTTTTTTTTTTTTTTTTTCAAATTAGTTTTTTTCGACCCGTCACACCCACGCGCACGACGACCGAAAGTATTTCGTTGCACGTACGTATGTGGTAAAAATTTTTTTTCATCTAGAAAGTTAAAAGTATTTTTCGGCGTTAATTAATTTCACGGTAAAAAAGTTTTTCTTCATTACCAGCTGGGGAAAAAAGAGGATATTACGCACACGTAGGTATACCGTTTAATCGGAGAGTTGAAAAAAAAAAAACGACGTTTTTTTTTTCATCGCCGAAAATTTCAAAATTTCCGTATCCCCGCGTACCCGTACCGCGCTAACGTCGGAATTTAATCAACGGACGCGCTTCGAAATTCCCTCGGGATCGAAGGGAATGAACGGCGGCCGCGGTCGTCGATCTCGATGTTACGTACGTACGTTTGCAGACGCGTCTTCTCAAAGTTCTTCGGTCAGTTTCGGCCGCACGTGGTCTTTACAAATTTTCGTCTTATTCGTATTCGTTCTCGTCGTTGACCTCTTCGAGCTATAGCGCGTTAGCGGATAAGGCGTCGCGACACCGCGGAGTCCGTAGAGATTCCTCCGGGTCACCTGAGAAACCGGAGACGATCTCCTCGGCGTCAGTTTTGACCGAGAGAAACACGCGCGCAAGAGACAATAAACCGTGACGTGACGTGACGACTCGAAAAACTCGTTAGAAACTAGGAACTTGGAACGTACTTTGTAGATGAACGCCACGCATAACGCGATATAATTAATCGCTCCACTCTACTTACGCCTAAAACTCGAGAAGAGGGTCATCAAGCAGCGCACCGACGCCGAATCGCGCCGCCAGTACCGTCATTTTTACCGCCATAAAATCCACCGACGTTTCCGTCCACACCCCCGAACCGTTGCCGTCTTTTTTTTTTTTTTTTTTTTCTTTTTTTTTTCTGATTTTTGAAATTTTCCAGGACACCTTCAACGTCATGAATATATTTGGGTAAAAGAAAAAAGGTTGAAATCCTTCCTCCCGCGCATATCGCAGTTAGAGGGGTGGAGCGTCGACGTCGCACTCCGATGTGTGTATGTATAGTATAATATAAACACACAAAGCTGACCAAGAAAGTAAGCGAGTAAAGAATACGCATATTATATACATATATGTGCATATGCGTGTATACGTGGGGCGAGTAAACGTTATGGAGAAAGAAGCCGGCGTCTGCAGCGAACGCAAAATGCCCCTTGACATTCGATCTCTTTCTTATAAATATATACGGTTTCCCTCTCTTATTACTTGACCCAACAGAATTTTTCAGAGAACCGTTTTACGTCGACGTTCATATATAATGTATACCTATATCTTATTCTACATAACTTAGTATTCCCAAAATGTATGTTTCAGAAAATTTTTTTGCGCGTCGCGCTAATTTTTCTTTTTTTCAGAAAATTTTCTAGTCCCATTCAGACTGTAGCGAACGCGTCAATTTATATCGATATATATACACACAACGATGATAATGTTTTTTTTTTATTTTTATTTATTTTGTTTTTGTTTTTTTTGAAATTAATATTCGTCACGCTATTATTTCGAGGCACGCGCGCCGATCATTTTCACGCTATATAGCGTATCGCGCCAACGATAATACAATTGTTTGAGTTGGGAGTGTGAGGTAAAACTTATTTTTTTTATTTTTCATTTTTTTTTTCCGGTTCATCCCGAGTAGAAATTGAAAAATTTGACCTTCGCTTGCTCCCCATTGTAATAATTGACCTTTTCGACGGGCTCGGGCGAGTGTCGCGTGAGAGGAATGAATAACACAGAAAATTATACAATTAATAATTTCACCGTACGTTAATAACGCGGCCGGTTATAATACGCCGTCGTACGCGGTATAAACGCAGCCTTTCTTCTCTCCTTCTCATTCCCACCCTTGTTTCGAAGGGAGTCTTTAAAAAACCTTCGACGACGTAAACGAAATTAACGTTCGTTCGAAAATTGATACGTCGAACGAATAGAACTTTGGGTGAAAAAAAAAACTCGTCGATTAAACGCGCGAGAGAAACGAAATCCAGATATCACTTAGGAATTAAGGGGGGGGGGCAAAGAAAAAAGGACCACGTTCGATACGAGGGAGAGAAGATAGAAAGAATAAACAAACGCTAGAAATTTTTCTAGCTGGGCCGCGATTGGCGTGCACGCATTTTTACACGCGCCTGTGTTTCGTGTAGATATATGTATATGTATATATATATATATACGATACAGAGGGGAAGAAACTAAGAGCTACTTTCCAGACGGAATTACCTTCACCCCAGGACGCGCGTTTCCCGACGTTCCTATTTTTCCCTTTTTGTCGAATACATGTACGTTGGGAAGACACGGCGGAGAATTCAGCCCGAAACGCGCGGAATAAATCGGTGTCGTTGACGTCGCGCGCACGTTTCATTGTACGCGTGTATCCATCTTTCCTGTACGCGAATTAGGGAGAATAAAAGAGAAAAAAAAAAAAAAGGAAAGAAATAAAAAAAAAAGAAAAGGAAAAGTTATGCAGCTTCGTTAATATTTCAGGCAATATGCTACCCGCGCGCGCGTGTCTCATAAACCATTTCCCAATAAGTTTATTGTACATCGGCTATAATATAACCCCGACTAAATTGGCTGCGTGATAGTCAACACTAAACATGGGGATTGTGTATATAAAGTATACATATACATAGATACGGGTAGGTAAGGTACACATTTCCATGTACATAAGTATGTGTATATAAAATCGGGTACATATTCGGTGCAGTCTTCGTTATCGCCTCACGTTATATATTTATATATATATATCTTATACTTTTTCGATTACTCGAACCATTTCGAAAATATTCTCATTCGAATTCCAATATACAGTGCACATGAGAAAAAAAAAAAATTTCGAAAATTCGAAAAAGTATAAGAGACCATTTTTGTGGAACGTCAAATTTCCCACAAGAATCGATGCAGCTCATTCGATAATAATTATTACTCAGTCGGTAAGAAAATTCAGAAACAAAAAGTGATTTTTCTTTAAATTCTTCAATTTTTGACCTTGAATATCTTTGAAATGGTAAGATTTATCGAAAAAGTACAAGAGACCATTTTTCTAGAGAGTTCAATTTCCTACAGATATTGACCACAGTACGGGCTTAACGAGCTATCGGTGATAAAACATGATTTTTTGGATATCAAACTAAATTGAAAATAGAAATCGATGACGAGGACGATGTTCCCATTAATATTAAGAGCCCATACCGGGTGTGTCCTTTCCAAAGATGCCTAGCAACAAGTTTTTGTGCGTGAGATTCGAGAAAAAAAAAAAAAATAGAACTTTTTTTTTTACCCACCCTATTATATACAATATATATACGTTTGATTTTCGATATTCGACGTCAGGATTACCGAGGATCGATAATAAACGCGTGCACTTTACAATGCGAGCGCGTCAGGTATTTTTTTTTTATTTGCCCGTTTAATCGCCGTTCGTATTTGTACACGAGTGTGGGTAAACATTTTACCGATCAACTCTCGGAAACGGGAAGTTTAAATTTACCTTTCCGCGCTGGGAAGGACCCGCATTTCCTCCGAAGTCGTAAATAAAATATGAAACCGCGCGGGCCGGCGGGGTGGTAGCTAAGATATTTCAAGGAGGGAGGGCGAAAATTCGGTACGAAAATCGATGCGGAAAAGTGTCGCGAGAATCGACCAACAAAAAATGAAAAACTTCAAAAGGGAATCCGAAAGCGTGGCGAACGATCGGTAAACAAAAAATTATTACGAACCGTGATTCGCGATTCCGAGGAGGCGACTATAAAAACGTCAATTAACGCGACACGGGTATAATTGATATAACGATAATTGAAACAGGGCGAATTTCGCGCCCCGAATTCGTACATTAATCAAAATAAACCCTCGGTGATTTTATAATTAGCCGGAATCACCGGATCCTTTGTTCCCCACGAAACACGCTACCGATTGCTCAATTTGCTCAATTTGTTTTGTTTTTTTCCATCGATTCTTTTACTTATCGAATACGCCGCGCGTGGAAGACGATCGTTTTTCCAAGGATCTCTCGTCTCCGGGGTTATAAAACAAAGGGGGGAGGGGGGGGGGGGGGAATTTTCGAACGGCGGGACATTTGCCAGAAACTTTATTTAACGCGAGGGGGGGGGGGGGGGCCTATCTCGTTCGGGAACTTTGGGGCGAGACGAATAAGCGAAGTGCAGGGTATACATGTATACCGCGCGTACACCACGGAGTTGGTACACCGTGCAACGGCGTCTCGAGTGTTTTTGGTCTTACGTTTTAAATAGAATCGTAAGGGGTGGCTGGCCAAGACCGTCAACCCGCCCAAGCTCAACGCTAAATACGTACTTTATTCTCGTACGGGAGACACGAAAATAGCAACCGCTTCGAGGATTTTAACGTACGGTCGACGAGATACGACTTGGTGTTTTTTTTTTTTTTTTTTTTTCTCCTACTTCTGTACGAGGCACCCGAAAATTGTTCGACAAAATCTGAACCGGGATTCACATATTTCCCGATGCTTCCGCTTTCCGTGGAAGGTTAATTATTGCCGCTGGATATTTTTTTTTTTTTGTTTTTTTTCGGAAGAGCGCCGGACGAGCGACGAAAAAGATACAGAAGCGATCTCGGCTTTTTTCAAAGTCGTTCTTTGAAAAGAAAAACGCAGGAAATCCTCGAGAGCGCGCGCGCGCGCGTCGTAGACGAATGAGACACGACGGAAGTGTCGATTCGCACCCCAAGGAAATCTCTCGGTGCTCAAAAAAAAACGAAAGAAAAACAGTCGTGTGGTTTCAAGGAACAAAGTAATCCGGAAAATCTTCTTTTTTTTTTTCTTCCCCTCTCTCCCGATTCCTGCTGATTCGATTCTTTGGTCGCTGATTTTTTAGGGCTCGAAGGCGCCAGGCTCCGCTGTATTATGCGTATGCGAAGTTCGGTAAAGCGAAGCAGAGCAGGGAAAAAGCCGCGGGTAAATAAACCGAAGAAAGTTAACGACGAGACAGGCAGAGGGGCAATCAGGCCACACGCTCTTGATAACTCAGTTCGCACGTTTTTTTCCCTGTTTTTTCTTCCCGCCGCTCGTTCGTTTCCATTCCGAGAAACGAATTTTAATTTTGGTTCGTAAATTCGACGTGTGGTCGGTTACTCTTCGCGAAGAAGAAATTTATTTTTCATCCCGAGGGATTTCTCGCTATTCTCATCCCTCTTCGAAACGCAGAATCTTTTTCTTTCCCTCCGTCGAATGAGATTTTTCTCGTCAACAAAATTAAGGAACTAAAGGGTTGGTTAGGTCGATCCTGCGAATCCGAAGACGCGTTCATAATTTCTTCTTTTTTTTTTTTTTGGGAGTGGTCGTTGATTCCGCGTCGAGCGATCGGAATTCACCGAATGACTGGAAGTTCGGAAAAAGCCATTTGGAGGTGTTCCAGTTTGTACTGCAGTCGAGACTGTCGCGCATTGGCCATCGATCAACGGGACGCCCGAAGCTTGGCTTCTCTTACCTCGCTCTTTCCAATTTTTTCTATTATTCTATTTTTCCCTACTTTACCAGCGTCGAATTACCCCGTTATTTCAACCGGTTGGACACGGGCCAACTTTATCATGCAACGAAAGAAGCCGAGCGCGATTCGAATCGCACCTTTCAGTCATTTCCCCCCCGTGGGGGAGCGATCAACGTGCCAAACTGTCTGCTGCGAAGTCTCCGGGAATCCTTCTCGTCTCTCTTTTTTTCTACTTTCCAAGGACCCGGAAATATAAGGACGATATAAAAATCAAGCTCCGCAAAAACGAGCCAACTTCGGGAATCCCGAAATCGCAAATTACGCGATTGCGGACGCGTAACTACAGAAAAAAAAAAGAAAAAAAAAAAAAGAGAAAAAACAAGGAAGAACGAAAGATCAACTTTCCGCGAAACTGGATTAGTTCCAAACATGTTCTTGCCGCATAGCGAAGTGTCCGCTCCGAAGCATTTCTGCCAAGAGAATCTAACGCGGTGTAATTTGTCTCGTGTAACGCGCGCAAAATTGTCCAAAAAAAAACAAAAAAAAAACAAACTAATAGGAGTAACTAAAAGAAAAAAGAAAAAAAACGAGGCAATTTTTCCGAGCTAATCGTCGCCGTGTAGAACACACCTCCCCTGGCGCTGTGTTTTGGAATGCCGCGGCGAGTGTGGCGTCGGGACGGACTTCCTAATGTCAAATTTTTTTTTTTTTCCCGGAGGCGTTTTTTGTCGGTCAGGAATTTTCGACCGAAGTTCATCCCGTGGGGGTGGGGGGGGGGGGGATGGGAGGGGGAAGCCCGACGGGATAGAGACCACCGGGACAATATCGCGGCATGCCCGATCGGTTCTCGAAACTTTAGGAAGCACAACGTTGGGCAGCGGGCGTAGATCCGTACAACGCGGTCGATAAGAACAGGTCCGCCCACGTCCCCCGCGACGCCGATGCCGATGCCGATGCCGGATGGCAGGAGCGCGATCGACCGAAAGTTTCGTGTCCCGGAATCCGAAGAGCAAAGAATATATAGGGGCGAGGGAGGGCGGGAGGGCGGGGGAGGAGGGAGGGGGACAGATATGCCCGCATAAGGTGGTTTTATCCGCGCAGGGATTACGGGATGCAATAATACGACTTTCCCATACGTACGTACGTACCTACCTACCTACCTATGCGTGTAAAAGCGAGCGAAGGTGTCGTCGCGTCTACCGCGCGAACGATTACTACCGCCCGTGTATAATTTTTTTCCCCGTCCATTTTTCTTGCGCCTTCGATTCAACGCGCGTTTTTTTTTTGCTCCAACTTTCCGCAGCAATAACGTCAACTCGTATTGTGAACGACTGAAGTAGTGGTAACGTGAGTAGCCCGAGAGAAGGTACGTATACATAAAGTTTGCACATATATGTATGTATGTATATATAAGAGATAGGGTTATCATCCCACCTACGTTACACACGGTATATATATATGTATATATATACCAAACCGCTGTGAGTTGTACGTACCGTACACAGCGAATACTGCGAATACGAATGAGTGTTGGTTCGTCGCCGTGTTCGAAACGGTCTTGAGAAACTCTCGCCGCCGGTTGAAAGAAGCGCGCGATCTCCGTACTGTGGTCGTCGCGTAGAAAATACCGGGCGGACCCCGTACGTACGATACGATACGATACGATACGTAGGCTACCGAGCGTATAATCTACTCCGCCAAGTGCTAACCCGCGCGTCAAAGAGGAAACGTGAGAGAAATGGAAAAAAAAAAAATAGAAGAAAAAAATAGAAAATAAAATGAAAAGAGAGAAAGGCAAAAATTGGGAAGATAACGAAGCATTATTATTCGCCGTTTCCGAAATCGAAGAGGTAAGAAAAAAAAAACAAGGGGGGGCATTTCGGATTCGGAATCCGGCGAGGAGGAGGAAAAGAAACCCCCTCGGGAGAAAAGGATCGTCGAGAAAGCATCAATGGGGCGCTCGCTGGATTTCTGAATCGTTATTGTCCGTCGTTCGAATACAAGAGTAGAGGAGTAGTACACGGGTATATGCTGTGTATATATAAAAATACCTCTTTTTCAGGCCGTTGGAGATACGGGGCAGCGGCGGTGGCGGTCGGTCGGTCGGTCGGTCGGAGTGGAGAGAAATCCGTAAGTTGAACGACCCTGAGGTTCATCGGTCACCTGAAGTTGGTTCTGGGTTGCGCGCACTTGTCTCGAGGAGCGATTTCCTTATTTGGATTCGACTCTGTCCGCGACGTTATAAAAGGCGCATGGAAGAGAGCCCGCTGGCCGGCCGGCCGGCCGGCTCGCTCGCTTCCTTCCACCGGTACGCAACGGTGGTGGTGTACACGTACCCCGCTCGATTCTGGGATGCTGTGCGACCCGCGACCAGCCGCGTACATAGGCGGCTACCGATATCGCGTACACCAACTTATATGTATACGGTGTGCAACCGTATACGCAATCTTCGCTTACCTCAGAGCCTCGTGTAATCGGGACCTGCGGGCTCTCCTGTGTGCGAGTGCGTTTGTGTGTCTCTCTCTATCTCTCTCTCTATCTCTCTCTTTATCTCTCTTTCTCTCTCGAAAGTTGCGCGGGGGGTTTGCCGACGTAACCGAACGGTGGAGATATTATTAAGCGATAATTTATAGTCCTGTAAATGTATACCTCCTACCTCCTCCCCCTCTACCTCTGTATACCTCATCCCCCTCCGTGTACTCGCGAAACATTGTTTACCTGGACGAAGGAAACGCGAAAATCGAAGGTACCACGCCACGTGCCTCGGATTTTCATCCCTCGTATGGATCGGATATCTCGAGCCGGTCGCGAGGGCTGTTCTTAGACCCGTGAAAATTCATTGAATCCAGATAGTAGGTATAGAGATAGGAAACGGAAAGTGCGAAAAATTCTGGCCGCGCGACGAACGAAATTGACGAAGGAAGTTTGAAGATAAAAAGAGAAATATGCGTAAAACGACGCCGATCTTATTACGTATGTATACAGCCATCTATTTCGTAATCCGTGTCAAGTTGTCTGGTGTGTATGAGATTTTTTTGTTTGTTTGTTTTTTTTTTTCTTCTATTTTTTCTATTTTTTCTATTTTTTTTTTCGTTTTCTCTCGACTGCAACTTTCCCACCGGTACACAGAAACGTGTTTTATAGATAAGAAGTGGAGGAAGGTGAGAAGCGAGCGAGCGAGTCGTTATATCTACACTAAACGTGGAGAAGATGAGATAAGGAAAAAAGAAGGTGAAGGTAAAGAAAGAAGAAGAAGAAGAAAAAAACCAAAACGAGTGCTATGCATCCGATAACGCAACTTCCGGACGCGGTCGGACGAAAACCTTGAAGTATTTCTCGGTGTACACGTACGTTACCGTACAAAACCCGAAGAAACCGCGAAATTAGGAATAATAAAACGAATCCTCTCCCCACACGTCGCATATGCGACGCGCACTTGTCGATCCCCAAATAAAAACACCCTTGACGCTCGGGGTCAATGGCGGATGTACAATCATCGGGGGACGGGAGAGGAGAGTAGAGTAGGTAAACCATCCCCAAATGGCGAACCCTTTCGCCCTCCTATACGGTTATTATATATCCCTTCGTGGAAATTTTGCATATTATACACGATGCGCACGGGGATCGCCACCGCCGCTTATACAGTTCGCCGCAGCAGCTGACCACTCGCGAGGGGAGAGAGAGGGAGGGAGGGAGGGAGGGAGGTAGGGAGATAGGGCGACTTTGGCCTCAAAATTCTGGCACCTATGCCACGGGAGGGGGGCGGGAGGGGGGCAGGAAGGGCCCCGCGTCCCACGGACGGGGGATAAAACCCATAGGGAAGAGAAGAGAGGAAGCGAGAGCAAAAAAAAAAAAAAAAAGAAAAAAAAAAAGAGAGAAAAGAAAAATAACAAGTTATACGGCTAAGCGTATGAAAGCCGCTCGGCAGATGCGATATAACGCTTTATTGTAATCAAGATCAATCGTGACAGGCTGCGAGACCCCCGTGCGGTTTCGGTGGTGTTCTTTGGGGCGAATTGTTGCCCCGTAAGGTACGCGGGGTGCGTGCGTGCAGGGAGGCAACGCGATCGATCGACCCCGCACCCGGTCGATTTCCGCTTCCGACCGGTCGGCGGCGGCGGTCGATTTTAATTTTTTTCAATTTTAATTCTTTTTAATTTTTCTTTTTGCTCCCGCAGACTCGCTCGCCTTATTCGTACCGATTATCCTCCGACCTTCGGTTTTTAGATATATCCGGCTTCGAAACCGTCAACCGCCGTCGCCGCCATTTTACGTTACACACACACACACCGTGAATAAAACGTTGCGCAATCGACGCAACTCCGACTAATGTATGCCCAGGGCAACGCCGTACGAACCGGGTCTATGGTAATCTATGTTAATACGGCGTACCTCCGACCGCATCCATCGAGGATACACGTAAGGGATAATAAGTTGGTCCTCGAACCGATCCTCTCGAGAAACACCAATTTACCCGCAGACTCTCTCTCTCCCTCCCTCTCTCTCTCTCTCTACCGCACATATTATAGTCGCGAGAGATCTTCAAAAATCTCAACTTCGTGGTACACACCTAACGACACACACGCACGCACACACCTGTACCTATACCTACGAGTACACGTGGAGAGATCGACGAAGAACGTTGTTCTTCTATTCCATCGAAACCCACGCAATTGTAGAGACGCGTACACGTATGTCGACGTCTATTTCGAATTCCTTACCGTTCGAGTTCAAGGGTCTTGTATATTGTTCCGAGGTGATTATATCGTTACGCGTCTGAATTTCGAGACCTCGATCGGCGAATCGCGTGATTCGGTTTACGCGATTCGCGGGGTCCGGTTGCGCTCCTCCCATAGTCCGACTCGGTCAGTAAGAAGATCGGAAACGTATAGGTTTCCGCCGCGACACAATGCAAGAAAATGTCGACCACGAGATAAAAAAAAAACGAGGGCATTTTTGGCGGGCGCTCTGCACCGCGTGGATAGGAGCGGATCGCACCCCTCTCCCCCCCACCCCCAAGATCTGGTGGAGACGAGAAACTATTACCGCAAAAAAAAAAAGGCGACTGTTTGCACAGGCGCGTGTGAAAATTTGGAGAGCGGAAAAACGAGAAGGAAAAGTTCGTTTCTCTCGCAGCGAGACTGCGTGCGATATTCTACTAGATTTAATCCCCACCGCATCCTGCAGGCGTTCGGCGAGTTTATCTCGATATTTTATTTTTTTCTATTTTATTTATTTATTTTTTTTTTTGCCGATCCCGGTAACTCGAAGCTCGCTTCGCGAGGCGTTGCTGAAAAAAAAATCACACCTTTATTTTCGAGGCGTTGAGAAGAAAAAAGCGTGAAGAAATTTCCGGACTTAAGAGATTAAAATTAGAAGACCCTCGGGTATATAATGTAAGACTGCGACGCGGACTACCCGGGGCGGCTGCAGCACCCGCTTGTAATTTGATCCTCGGAGAAAAGATTATCGTTAAATTTCGTTACGCGCGTGTGGAATATAAACCGCGTAAGCGTAAAGCACAGAGTGTGGTGTCTGACCGCTGCGCGTATGCACCGCAGCGTCGAATCTTCGCACGCCAATGCGGATGATGTATATATGTATATACGGTTCTATATGTATGTACAGTTTTCGATTTGGCTTGAATTCGGAACAGACGACGATAACGATAATGATCGGTATTTTGGAAAAAGCTCGGTGCGGCGGGGCGGAGAAACGAGAATGAGATAAAAGATACGATACGATACGATCAATGAGACAAAAAATAGCGAAGCAAAACACGTTGCAGTTTCACGATTGTTTCGTAGTCGAAGAGCGCGTCGTTCGATCTATGCGCTTTTTCTCCCGCAACATATATATATATATATATATATATATATACAAGTACAAGTGGAGGATCTTCCGCGACGCGGACCTAAGAAATCCTCGCCTCTATTCCACCTCGTTCTTTTTATCCCATCGCCGTTGGGTAATTGAACTCAGGAGAACGTCGTTCTCGTCTGACCATATAATGTGACGAGTTGCCGGGTATTATATATATATATACATATATATATATATACATATATATATATATATATCTATCGGCTCTGTACGCGACATGCGAACGCGCGCGGGTCCAAACGTCGTCCCCCTCGGATAAGCCGAGTCGGCGACGCGCCGACCAGTTCCCAAGAAATATTTCAACAAAAGGAGAAACACATAAGGCCGAACGGATAAACGAACGAACCGACAAAAATAGAGAAAAATAGAGAAAAAAATAAATAAATAAATAAATAGAAAAAAACTCGCTTCAATTCTTCCCGGCAAGTGAACTCGATCGGTGAGCACGGTGTACGAGTCCCATAAACCCCGCGCGGAATCGTCCTGGGGGAGGGGAGGAGAAGAGAAGCCGATCGTGTCCCACCGGCCGCCGCACTTGCCGAGGGGAAACGCGCGTAACTCCCGATCGCCCGGTGTACGGTAGAAACGTTGCCACCGTTGAACTTCCGTTTGAAAGAAAAAAAATCCTTCGGGAATCCCGCGACGTTTCTAAGGGCGCTGAGCATGCTCGTAAAATAGATACACACCTGATTCGGACAATGGGGATTTCGACGAAACGCCGCCGGTACCGCGGAAACGGACAGGAGACTAGCTGATGCGGTATGGGGTGGAAAACGAGAATGGAATAAAAAAACAAAAGAATAAAAATGAAAATAAAAATAAAAATGAACGAAGAAACGGAAAGCAGAAATAAAGAAGAGGGTGGGCGCGCGGGAGGGGGGTGGAGAAATGGGAGAAGAAGAAGAAGAAGTTTGCCAAACGGGATTGCAAATGACCCTGAAACCAGTGTGGCCGATCCTCCTAGTGCGTACATATATTTCTTCGCGTAGAGAAGAAAAAGAATCCGGCCTGTTGTACGGAAAGAAAAAAAAACAGAAAAAAAACAGAAAAAAAACAGAAAAAATAGACGCGCGGATATCTCGAGTGATTTCGGAGTCTGCGGAGATAGACGGTCAAGGAGTATAAAACCGTTAAGTAGTTCCGAGGAAAGGAACTCACGTAAGTCTCGGTCGGAACGAAGGAGATAGCTTGGAGAAGTTTGAACGAGGACGGGGGAGAAGAAAATAAAAACAAATGAAAAGAAAAAAAGAAGAAGAAGAAGAGGAGGAAGAAGAAGAAGAAGAAGCTGGAGAACGAAAGAGGAGAATCAGCGGTGTAACGCGACAGTATCGGGGATTACAGGATGGAAGAATGCCTCCGAACCGGGAGCGTCTCCTCTTCCCGACGTCGTTTCTAATACGTACGTGACTCGTTACCGAGAGACAACAACGACGACGACGACGACAACATCTACGAGTTCTCCAAAGTCTATTATACGTACCTACGCGTACCCGAGTTGCAACGTACGTTTATAGGTAGGTATTTCCTTATAACCGCAACTTTACACGAATCTCTTTCCATCTCTCGTACAGCTTTTCATACCTTCTCGCCTTATTTTTATACTCTGCGAAAATTGAGTAGAAAAAAGAAATTTTCTCGACGAATGATCGATTTCGTTCAATTTTCGAAAAAAAAAGCAAAAATCGTCGCCCTGCGTATGCGGCGGTTGAGTTTCGCTAAAATTTCGCACGGTGTTTCGCGAAACACGTATACATATATATATATATATATATATATATATATATATATATATATATATATATACACATACACGTATAGGTATACCGATAAAGTAGGTAGAACTTTCGGGGGGTGTGAACCGCGCGGATGCAGGTGCGCGTCAGGCGCCACGGGGGTATACGGAATAATAATAATAATCGCTCGTCGAAAACTAGCGAGATTCGCCGTGTAACGGGTGGCGTCCGCGAAAAAATGAAACGCGAAAAAGAAGAAGACGAAGAAAATTTCCGTCCACTCCGTGGTGGAAAATTCTTTTTTGGTAATTTGAAAAAGGAGAAGGAGGGGGGGGGGGGGGGGGGATGAAGGCGAGGAGAGATCGCTTTGTGGCGCTGTGGATGCGGATCGATGGGCTCTCCGCTCGGAGATCTAATATCATAAAGGGAAGTCCTTCGAGTGTTTCCGTTTCCGGAGTTGGCGCGACATCGGCGTTACGTACGTACACACACACACGCGCGCAACGCCTCTGTAACCGCGTTGTGTGAAAAAAATTAAAAAAACAACACGGGGTTTATTTTTCGACCGACGAACGTCGACGCGACGCGTTTTACCTCGATCGTCGTCATCGGTCTGCACTAACGACGCTGTAATCGAATTACCGCTAGCCTGCATGATATCGCTTCTCCTCCGTTTCTAATTAATCGAGTACCACCGCGCTTACGAACGATTATAACGAACGAATATATACGACGGACAGCTGCGAGACGAAAGAAGAGGAAGAGAAACCCTGCGTCATTTTTTTTATTTCCCACCCGTCGAACGAACGAACGAACGAATTTTTCACCGACTTCGGAGTCAGCTGCTCTCGCTGTCGCGGCGCTGGTTTCTAGACTCCTAGACAGCGATGTGTAGAGAAAGAAGAGAGAACAAAAAAAAAAATAAAAAAAAGAGGGAAAAGGAAAACGATACAGAAACGGAGAGCTAAAGAATCCGGAAAATAAACTAAGCGTGTTATACGTCGCGGTAATGCGGCGTCTATTTTCTATTCCCCTCTATTCATAGAACGTGAATTTCTATATTTAGAGCCGCGGGGATATTTACCTACGAAAATAACCTAGACTACTGAAAATGACCCTCTAGTCTCTGGCGAGGCTGGCCTGTCGTCGCGCGCTCGGTCCAGATTCGAACGGGACCACTGGGCCAATGGAGAAAAATGTCGCGCGACTGCACGACGAAAACGTCGGCAAAATCGAGGAGCGGAGATTAAAATTCAACGTTCCGAAATCGGGCCGTAGATTAGATTAGATTAGATTGGTGGCGGGGAAAAAAAAGAAACAGAGAAATTTCAACGAAACTCATCGGATCCGATCGATCCGATATACCGAGGTATGCGTTAATTTCGTCATTTCGGTTAACGATTTCGGTCACCGCGAGAATTATAAGAAAAAAAAAAAAAATTATCCTAGTTCATTAAATAGTGAAAAACTAGGTTCCTTTATTTATTATTCTAAAATCAGGATATCCGATGTGCAACGATGCACGAAACGACGATTCACGTTCACCTGTCGTGCGAGAATTAATGGCGTTTTGTTCGCGTCTCTGTGTACTTTAGATTAAAAAAAAAAAAAAAAAGAAAAAAGCACCGTTGATAATCGCCATGGTTACGTACGGGTGTCTATGAAACGCGGAACAAAAATTCGCCCTTTACACGATTCGATTCGACGTGAAAAAAAAAAAACCGGTAAATAAAATACACCGAAATCGATCGCGTCGTTGTTTCATATCGGATAACTTTCGTCGAATCTGAACGAAATTTTTCGATAGCTAATTTTTCGGAAATAATATAAAATAATCTATTAAATATATACATCAATTAAAATATGTGACAAACTCTTATTGATTATAGAGACGATAAAATTATTCAATTATTATTCATTTCAATATTGAATTTTAAATTCTATGTATATATACAATTTAAAATAGATTGTGAAAAATTTTTATTCTCATTTAATGATATAAAAATATATATGAAAATCCATATCGTATCTATTTTTAAGCGTCGCAATCCGTCTGACTTCTGACGATCCGTTTCATACGTTTCCGTACACGCTATCAGATTCAGTCCCGATACGAATTTCATCCGGGTCATAATTACGTAATTTTTTTGCCTCTCTTCACGGCTAGATAAGCTAGTACGTATAGAGAAAGCAATGAAAAAAAAAAAAAAGAAAAAACTCGCGCATGCTTACTTCCGGTACACATATTCGGTATTGTTCATTGTTTTCTGTGCACCGATAATGTTTCCGTGTTATTTATTTATTTTTTTTTTTTTTGCTTCGTCGCTCTTTACCGGCTATGAATATACAGAGGGTTTATTCAAGCGTGTAATAAAATTCGAATTAATTGAATAAATAAATCACGACGTCTGTACGATAATTCCTTGCGCGGTAATCGATGGCGGTAAATGATTTTTATCCTCATCGTCGATCGGATGGATGGATGGATACTTTTATTCATTTTATTTTATTTATTTATTTTTACTTTTTTCAAAATCGAAACGGACGTATACACTTTATCCGGTATATTCTCACCCGTTATCGTGGCACACTTCCACTTCGTTCTACGTCACCGCATTATTTCATTGCGCGCTTATATACATAGAAGTTCTTCATACGATAATAATCGAAAACGAATTACGTCCGCAATACTCAAATAAAGCGTGAAAAATCAGCGGAAGCAAAACCGTCGGCGGTACGGAGGACGACGATGCGTCGTCCGCATGGCGGATTTCACATCTGCTTCGATTCCGTACCACGTGCGCGTGTGGTAGTTTTACATACACTGTGTGTGTGTGTATACGTGTATACGGGATGCTATATGTATGTATGTGTGTATACCTGCAGAGACTCGATGCACCGTTTTGCTTGTCATATGTTTATTCCCCCGAATATATTTTCGAAACGAATTTTTCTTCCCCCTTCTACTACTTTTGCAACAGCAGCCGATGGGGCAACCACAGGCGGTATATCGGCCCCTCTCGTACGTTCGTAGCCCGAAAAAAAAAAAATAAAACACAATAGGTACTCCTCTCTTTATTCTTTTTCTTTTTTTTTTTTTTGCGCAACGTGCACGAGAACCGTCCTGCCGCCACGGAGGATAATTCGACTGTAAAGATTCGAGTGCGCATAAATAGGCGCCCTTATTATGCTCCCCCCCGTGACTCGATTGTGTATTCATTAGATAACGATTAAATGGATACACTTTGCAGCGTAACGATTTAACGATCGATTGGATATGGGGTGATCGCGAAAAAAGACAAAAAAAATAAGCCAAAATAAAAAAAAGAAGGAAGGAAAGGAAAGAATTTGGGAACCTTGTGACCGAAGAGTGTTCGCCGTATTTGTGACGAGCGAATTTTTCAAAAAAATCCGAACATTTTCAAATTCGCGACTGCTGCATTCGGAGAATTCGATGAATGTATGGTATAATATAATTAGCCACAATGGGTATACGCGTGAAATTGACCGATGATCAGATTTACAAGTTTTCCAATAGAATGACGTTATATCGCGTTGCACGACCTTCGCCCCACATCTCAATGGGGATTTAATTCGTCGACAATAGACGGGGTGATTTGTTGAACGAAAAATCTGAACGCCATTGTCGTATCTCGTGTACACCGCGGTATATAATATATATAATACACGGTGGGGATGATGATTTAGAATTCTACCGAACCCCGTCCGACTATTGTAACTCTGAAATTTCTTTTGTACACATCTATCTATATATATATATATATATATGTACAACGTACAACGCGTCAGATATGGTCATGTAATACATAAGGTGTAAATATATCGGGTGCTCGAGTGGGAGGAGCGAACGATTATTAGCACGTGCGGATCGAGGGGGCCCCGCAAATCGATCCGTACTATATTTAAACTTTCAATTTCGATCAATCGGAGCGTAACGCGCAAAATTTCCGTGCCGATCGACGAAGAATTTTTTTCTTCAAATTTCCTGCGCCGGACCTCAAGATAATGAACCCAGAGTCACGCCTAACGGTAAGCGAGAATTTTTTTCGTCCCCCTGACGAAAATTTCGAGGCGAACGAAAATTCGAATCCGGGTATCGGGTCGCCTATTTTGTCTGGAGTATTCTTCGAATCAAAAAAAAAAAAAGAAAAAAAAGAAAAAGAAAATAAATGAGACACGGTGAAAACGAGGAGAAGAGGAAATGAAATTTTTCGCGCGTACCTACGACTTCAACAGATAAAAGCTGGCGTCACCTGCGTGAATTTTATTACTCAATGGCGTTATTGCTCCACGTCGAGACGGTAACAGGTGGCAACGACCGTTGATCCACCTGACGTCTTAGCGCGAACCAACATAAAAGCGAGGACTTTTAACAGCGATATTCACCTGCGGCGGATCTTGACTTACGCCGTATTTAAAAATTCAACAAAAAGAAAAAAGAAAGAAATAAAACAAAATAAGAGTATAGAGTACAACCCACGGAACGGATCGGCGATACCACGTGACTTTTTCAAGGAACTTATTGACGGGGGTCTCGTTCCGACAAAGCGACTGCACCCTTCGGCCTTCCGTTTCTTTTCTTTTTTTGCCCCCCCCTTTGAAATTTTTCTCCTCTCTATCCGGACTGTAATTTTTCACGCAGCACGTCCACGTTACTGGTTCTTATACAGTCAGCTTGGACTCGAATTCTCAAAATCAAAATAACTATAATAATAATAATAATAATAATAATAATAATAACAACGACGACGATAAAAGTGGGCCACGTAACGGTTCTCCCAGACGAATAAAACTACCCTATCTTATATATCGGGCGCGCGCCCCTCCGTCGTGTTTCTCACCCCTCCCGCTGACTTGCATGTAAAACTTCCTTTTATTTCACTCGGTATTATTTTTTTACTTTTTTTTTTTTTTTTTTTTCCCTCTTTTCTTCCTCCCTTCTCTATACGCAAAGTCTGTAACGCCGCGGTATTCCAAACGCGCCCATTTCTTCCGCAACGAGCCAACTTCCGGTTACCAGCTGGTGCCGGAATAAGTACCATAAATGCCAGCCTGCATCACCAGCCAGCAGCCAGGAAAAAAGTCCTTTCCCGTTTAATTTTAGCCATCCGTGACGCGATCCCTCGCCCTTGTTTAAACGCGCGCACGTGCTCACTTCTGCATCACGCGTTCAACGTACACATATATATATATATATATATGTAAGAAAAACTTTTGAAGAAATTTTAGATTCTCAGACGACGGAATCGAGTTGTAAATTAAATAGGTATACGTGCAGATCGGAGAGTGTACAGCCAAGCACCGGTTATGCAATATATCGTATATCGGTACGTACGGGTTTGTGAGTTGAAATTATTTTTTTTCTGATTTTTTTTTTCTTTCTCTTTTTCTTTTCATTTTCTTCAAATGTTGTCGCACAGCCGACGTCGCATACGAGCGCGCGGTCTTGTATTGGGGTGAGGAAACCCCTGAAATCTTCCCACAGACCGCTTTCTTCGTCGAGAAGTACGGGAGGGTTGAAAAACGCGTATCGCACCGCGGCGTGGTTTCGGTGCGTTCGTATTATTCGTTCGTTCGTTCGCTCGCCCTACTGCCCGGGAGTGCAGATGTTCCCCAAGACAAAGTTTTTCCGAACGAAAATGACCGCGTCGCGCTGGTTTTTTTTCAAGATGAAGATAAAATATGTGTATAGGTATTGTGATACGGGACGCCGAATATAAATCCATCCGCAAACCTATTTGGCATTCCAAAAAGGTGTTGACAAATTTGGTAGACGGAAATTTTCACACCCACCTAACCCCCAGCCCCGAATATTACGTCGCCGTTGAAATCCCAGGGGGGAGTTTCCTGTTCCTAAATTCCGTGCGAACGAGACGGAAATTTTTTTTATTCTAATTTTCGTAGAATTTGTATAATCATGTAAAAAAGGAAAAAACAAAAATCAATCAAATTTAAATATTCGCAATCAAGCGACGTTAGTGTGACAAAAAAAAAATCTGTATCTACTCTAAAATGCGCGGTTGAGATTTTTGGTGAATTTTTTACGCGTTTGAAATGAGCTGTCGAAGAAGGTGTCGGCCTGAACATTTTTTTTTTTTTTTCCCGAATGGTTTATATACATATATAAATATTCGAAGGCGTGTGCCGGTTGAAGCAGTTTTTGTCGAACAACTTTATAGAATATTATACTCGAGAGGATATGAATGAAAAGAAACTGTGCAGCGCCCATTTCCGCTGTTAAATTCTATCTACGAATAAAGAGAGAAAGAAAAAAAAGTTACGAGCATCAAATTTTTGTACCGTAGAGTGGCAAAGGATGTGGAAAAAAGGGCGGGAATTCCTTTCATTCTCAACCCCGTGCGCAAAGTATTTGTTTTTTTTCTTTTTATTATTCTGCTTTTTTTCTCAACCAAGGGCTGCAGCGACCGCGTGACAGCGAAAGTGAAATTTTCCGCACTTCATTTCGCGTCTCGTTGAACGATAATTCCGTTTTTTTTTTTTTTTTTTTTTTTCAAAACACGCTTATCAAATTTAGACCAACGAACCGGAGAGATGGGTAGGATACAAATTATTCTCGTAAGGTTCCCACGCTCTTTTCAACCGATTTAATTGAATTAATTTCGAAAACGGGAGCAGCACAAGGGAAGAAAGTGAGAGAGAGAGAGAGAAAAAAAAACAAAAAAAAAAGATAGAAAAGAAAAGCAAGTCTTTGTGTGAACTTGTTAGCTTGTATATTATAATTATAACGATGGTGAACATGATCCATGATTTATGAACTGTTACAACGGCGGACCCGAAGTGCAGAAGGCGTGTTTGAGAATAGACGTTCATTAATCCTGCTTGATGGTAGAATAAAAATAAAAAAAAAGAGAAAAAAAAAAGGCCACGAAAAAGAAGATGAAGACGAGAGAAAATCCGAAGTAGAGATACTCTCGCGCCCCTTTGAAACCCTGTATCGGTGTTACGAGATAAACTTAATTCGAATTCCCCGGAGTTGAAAGAAAAAGGAAAAAAAAAGAAGAAAAAAAATTAAAATTAAAAATCGAAAATCGAAAGGTAAAAGACGAATCGAACGCGCGAAACCCGAGCCAAACAAACACGATCCGCCGTCGTATAACGCCTCCGCATTAATTTCGCTCCGTATCAAAAGAAACCGAAGGTTTCAGTTATCAACACTGACACGGAATGTCACTTTACGCTTGTATTAAATTATTTCGCACTAGCTCCGAGCATACGTATACATAACAGGGTATAATAACGCGTATCCCTCCGCATCGTACGCTACCCGCAGATTTAACGATGCTCTAGCTCGCTCCGCACATTCGAAACTTGATTCCCAACCGTTTAACGCACGGTATATCATAACAATAACCACCGATTATTTATTCCCGGGATTTACGGTGGTTCGTTGGCGTCGTTGGAAAAATCTCCATAGCGGTCGATTTCAAATATATATATACCTGTGTACTCAATTTTCGACACGTTTTTTCCTCCCCTCAGTTTTTAATCTGTTCCACTATACTTTGAATTCAGGAATCCGAATAATCCGAATTTTTCACCTCCAGGATCGATTCTTTCGGGTGTACATTTTCGGCGATTCGTACATCGCATGGAATCACGCGTGAATCGCGAATATCGATCGTTCGTATTGTGCGTTACGACGTTACAAAATTGTATATCGTTATCAGCGGGTTTCCGAGATACACGGACCTCCGTAAAACAAATACGATACACATCGAGTGATCGGAGTGCGGCAAATGCTCCGCGTATTTTCTTCACGGAAAATATACTACACACACGCACACACATATACGGAGGTGCACAACAATAATAATTAACCATATAGATAATTATGTACGTGTGGGCGTTTACAACGGGTCAGATATAACACGAGTGGATAAATACATATTTATACATGCACATACATACATATATATACATATATATATATATATTCTTTCCTCTACATCGAATCGTTTCGTGCAATATACATAATAAACTGAACCTAGCTTTTCCACATGCGCTCATAGAATTTCTATGTGGAACGAATCGATGGATACATTTGTTCTTAATGGGGTCAGATAAAAATCATTGTGATTTATATATACCGGTCGGTATTGTCAGTCACGGATGAACGATGATGACGATAACGATGACGGATGATTAGATATACTTGACAAAGTTGTGAACTGGTAAATTTTTTCGAAAACTTAAACGCGGTACTCAATCCGTCGTTCCTACCCTACCCCGGATTCGATGTCTTTTGTAAAATTTCACGAAGCCTCGAGAGACACGAATCTCCTATGTATATAGGTATAATTAATAAACGTATTCGTACAGTGTAGGATAAACGCATCGCGTCGTATGGCTTTAGATACATATCCATGCTTCTGCGGCACGGTATACATTATCCCCATAGAGATAGGTATATGGACACGATATATATACATATATATATATATAGAGAGAGAAATGTAAGGGAAGAGTCAACGCAAAATGGATCTATGGCTTCCATCGGCAAACAGCTTAGGTTCCCTTACCCTCCAGAAGAGAGTTTATCCTTCCCTTCTAGGGTCTGCGTGCGTGTGTGTATACGGGGTGTCCAACCTGAAGTAGCATATACCTATATTCTGCCCGCGTACGTATAAATCCAACGGTCCGTAAAGGAAAGCGAAAAGAGACGAGAGGCGACGAGAGAAAATGAAAATGAGAAAATGAGAAAAAAAAAAATAAGCAATGCATTTCTAAAGACGCCTCAGCTGCCCCTTGTGCAGGTATAGGTTTTATACAAAAAAAAAATGTATCGCGACGAATCGTGAAAAATCGGGTAAGTTTGAAGAAAAAAAAAAAAAACAAAAAACAAAGGTAAACAAATTAATCGCGTTGATGCAAAATAATCTGCACGCCGCGTTGCATAATCGAAGTCTGTCCGTTTTCTCACTGTACGCGTGCATAGTATTGCATCTGTACGGTTGGAACTCGGTGGGAATATTTCATTAGGTTTTTGCGGTAAGCGATTGTAAAATTATTAAATCCGTGCAAGCCGAGTTTGCCTGCACGCGTGTTTATACGTGTATACGTATACGGAGAATAGAAAGTTTAGCGTTTATGAAAAATCTCCAAGAGCGATTCTCGGTTGTGAGAAAGTCTCGGATCAGCTATGTATACACACACACGTTGAGGTTACAGGTTGGTATCCGTCGATCGATCGCAACAACGTTTTTCCTCTCGTTTTCTTTAAATTCCAAAAAAAAAAAAAAAAAAAAAAAACACGACGCGTAATTCGATTTCCCAATTTTTTTTCTCGAATATCGCGCGTTATTTCCTCTGCCTTCGAGTTTTCAAGGTGCATAAAACAGTCGCTGCGCGTGTGCGTACACCACCGTCGTACGCGTGAATGCCTCTTTCGATCGTGCGAGCCGAGAATAAGAAGAAGGCGGTCTTTGTCGGGGCCGAAGGCAAAAGACCTTAAAGGCAGAGGGCCCCGTCGGTAGGCGTGGAAGAGCGAGCAGCGGACTTCTTCGGGTGAAACTTGCCGGAGGTACGGAGATAATCGTTTCCCACGCCCGGTGAAAATTCAACGGTGCGCCGTGAGCGCCCCGGTAAGTAAATTCGGTGGAACGTGGTGTATACCGAGCACCACCGAATACCGGTAATTCCGAGTTGGCGAATTCCGCTTCGTTTCCATGTGATTACCGTATTCTTACCGCTTCTACAACGTGTTATTTTTTCTAGTTTTTTTTTTGCTACTCACGGACTGGAATCTTCTTGGGGTCGATCGTTCCCAGGCGTTCCTCGATTTTGTCGACTCTTCGCCTGAGGGAACCGCTTCTGTCAGCTATATTGGCCAGTTCCGACGTCAATTCGGCGAATATATCCTCGGCCAGCGTTAAAACCGAGGCCAATTGTTTCAGACAACCGGTCAACGCACCGTGGGACACGGAATCCAATTCGTCTCCGGCGCCGGGAAGTGTTCCAGGTGGCACATGACCTCTGCAAAGTAATCGGGGTTCCACTTTTCTCACGACGAACGGCATGTCGATTATTTATTTCGTTATTGTCGTTTTTAATTTTAACCGATAAACACCGCGCTACTCCGAACATAACATTTGAATAATTTGATCGTTAGTTGGTTTATTTATCTATCCGTTCAACGGTTCGTCGATTTCAAATGCCATTGAGAATTGTACGCCTCCGTTGCTCCTTCGTTTATTCATTGACGTATCTTAGCATCGCCTCGCTAACCGATTTAATTCACCACTAATTGTTCCATAGATTCATCAACGATCACTCGAGCAATGCCGACGAGTACACACATCACGATTCGAACACTTGAAGTTTTTTTTTTATTTTTTTTTTATGTTTTTATGTTTTTTTTTTTTTTAACGCAGCAGCGAATTTTTTAAATAAGTAAAAATCATAAACGCGCGGTATAAAGATAGAAAATAAACGAAGTGAAGCGATACAATAGTAATTAAAATTATTAAGTAGTTGAAATACTATTTTTTTAAGTAGTTTTTACTTTTTTTTCTTTTCAAAATTATTATTTATTTTTTTTTAAACTACGAAGCTTTGCGATCGTACGTACGATCGCCGCGGATCGGACGAAACCTAATTTACCGCGTACGAAAATAATGATAAGTTATTATTTTGCAAGAGTTGCATTGGCGAACAACAATTGCATCTGCACTCCGCGACGTTTCGTTCGTTATTATCGCGTGATTCTCCATCTGCGATACGTAGTCACCTTGCGATCACCGTACGAAATAAAATAATAACCGGCAATAAAAAAACTGCATTTTCGCGTTCAACTATCGAATGAAGTTTTTTTTTCTTTTCATCATCACCGCGATGATGTTAACCAAACGGCGGTCGTGCGCGAAGTGCCAGCGTAACTGACTGACGGCTGCCGGCCGGCGCGCTACCACAATTTAAACCCGACACACACACACGCTTTCGCGTTTTCCACGCCTCGAGAGTGACCGACTCGAAGCGCCACCTCTCAACGCTACCCCGAAACTCGCCCAAGGGTTGCTCATATTAAAGGATAAAATCCACCCCTAGGAAATATAAACGAACTTACCTATTCGGCGTCGGTAAAACAGACCGGTAAATAAAGAACACCGAGACGACATCGCAGACGCCATTGGAACGCACTCGGAGACTTCGATGCCCGCACGTCTGTGCCGTCGAAATAAATGTCCGGCGAAAATCAGTGTCGCATTGAACACGGCACGTTTACCTGTAGATATCAATTTTTTTTTTCTTTTGCTACTGTGCAATTCGCATGGATAAAATAAATTCGTTCGATTGTAACAATTGTACAAGGGATAATAAATAATTTTTACGTGTTGCCGAAGAAACTCAGAGTTCTCCCGCGCCTCGTGGGATAAGGGTAAAAAGCGAGAGTTCTCGTTCGTTGGAGCGGAGACTGCGGGTATCCCAAGGACAATTGGAAAGCCAGAGGATTAGGAATTTGTCGATATGATTTCTGGTCGGACCGGGTATTGGAGATCTGCAAGTACAGGGAAAATATGTGATTAATATATCAAATATTTCTGTTCACAGTTTTTAATATGACTAATTTTTGTTTATTTGTTCATTAAATATCAATGAATTGCTATATGTATATCCGTAGATCTAGGTGATGATCTATTCCTATCGTACAGATAATATATATATATATATATACGCAAACTCAATATTTTTTGTTTTTGACATTACTTATATAATAATAAATCATATAAATAATTAATTTCTATAATAACATTGGGTTACATCCAGTAAATATATGGTGTGTTAATATATTAATTTATTTTCTTTTCTTTTCTTCTCCTTCTTCTTCAGCAAGACAAAATTAATTTTTCGTAAACTCGTGTCAATTAGAATTAATATTTATAAATGTATGTGAGGTAATAATTATGATAGGGAAATTGTTCAGGGGTGTGGAAGAAGTTGTCGGAATAATTTACATGATGCGATTATACTTTGCGTGAAAAATTTTAAAGTAAAAGACACGCAAAAAGAAGAAGAGATTGATCAACAAACGAAATAGAAAAGATTCTCTGAAATAATCGCCTCAATTCTTACCATACGTTACCGATAATTTTTTCCATAAATTAATAACAACAAAAGTTGTTGTACACGATTCAATAAAACGAGTAAATGCGGAAGAAAGAAAAAAAAAAACAACGATAATACTTTCAACGGGATAAAAAAAAAATCATATTGTACGATAATTTTCCTGTGTTCAAAAAGAACCATGGATATATTATAATAATAATAATAATAATTAAAGTTACAGATATAATAATCATTCGATTGTGATGTAAAAATAACTGGCGAACTATTTATAATTAAACAATTAAATAATTGACGTGAAAATAACGTAATATGTAATGTGCATAATTGAATTACGAGGGGGTTGGGTGGGGGGGAATAATATAGGCATGAGGGGAAAAGGTAAATGTGCAATAATTGAATCTGAAAAACTAATCTCTATACATAATGCGTAACCTTTAAACAATACGAGCTTCTACTATTTCCTTTTCTTTTTCTATGCTTTTCTCTCTGTTTTTTTTATTCTTTTTCTATTCATCTTTGGTAAGAACTAAAAAATAAATAACCGCTTGCTTGGTGAAATGTCAACGATTCTTTGGCTTTTCTAAGAATCGTTCCTTAATATTCTACCTCAAAGAGTTATAAAGCTAGAGAAAAAAAAAAAACATAATTATTATAAAATAAAATAAAATAAAAAAAAAAAAAAAAAAAAAACAACGATATATCATTGACTATTCAACATCTGCAAATATAACGCCCGGTTTTATATTCAACCGATCACAAAATCGGGCAAAATTCATAATCGAATAATAAACCAACGAACACAGTTTATATGAAATACACACATATGAAAAGTGTTGGCGTACTCGAAATAAGAAATTATATTAATAATGTTATAATAATGATTGAATACTCTGCTTTGTTTCAATGCTTCTACGCACGACGATAGCTTTTCAGAATGAGATTTTTTATTAAGGAAATAAAAGTCACATGGATGCCATGTAGCTAATATCATACAAATGCTCGAAATTAATCAAATCCCAATGTCGTGATAAAATCGTTCCTTGTAATTTCTTTTCAATTCAGATAATTAAAAGAATTATCTTTTTCTTATTTGATCAGAAATTTCAACAGATCTGACGATCGATCGGTTCGTTTTTCAAATAACCGATCACCCTTATAGCCGCAGATTGCGTGGTGTTTCATTACTCTTTATATATTACAATTTACATAAGACTACATCGAACAAATTTACGGTATTTGATAAAGTGAACGTACAATTGTTACTTTTCAAAATCGATTGATCTCATCGAATAATATACAGAATTGATGAATAGTAATAGCCAATGTTCTTGGTTCGATATCGTCAATACGTACTAGACGAAATTTGACCACTTCGTCGTTTCGTTCGTTCTCCCTTTTTTTTTTTTCTCTTCTCATTATACGAAAAAGATATTTACACAATAAAATATATTCAGTGTGTATAAACTCCTTCTCGTTTTCTTACATTAAACTCAATAATACACTTAAGATGGGAGTATAAAAAAAAAAAGAAGAAAAATTACACACATCGAATCGATTGATGTTGTCGCAAAAAAATAGACGTTAATATCTACATCAATAATAATAATAATAATAATATTACTAACGACAACCATTTTATAATAATATAAAATGCGAAATTGATTTTTCAGTTTTCACGTAAAGAACAGTGCAATATTTTTTTCACTCTTTTTTATTTTTCTCTTCTATTGCAGTAATGTGCGTCCTGATGATAAATAAAATGATTTATCTATCAAAGAGAAGGTATAGATTGGATATTTGTTTTTCTTTTAAATCTTTATTTTATTATTTTTATTAATTAATTATTTGTTTAATGATGCAGATCTCTTTGTTTATCAAATTGATTAGTCTTGCGTTACATAGGTACTCTATTATGATTGAATATTACCAGTCGGCGTCTCAACGTGTCTTTCGAACCTGACTTATGAGCTACGATACCGTATTGCTTGTAAATTCATTTTACTAATGATTGCGGAGCGTTCGAAACAACGGAATTTTGTCGTCCTTTCGTTTTTCTCGAATTTCTCAACGATTAAAAAAAACAAATCCCATCAAAAATCGAATCACCCGGAGAAAATTCCGCGCTCGTTTTATTTCCAATCGAATTTTCATCAAAGTAAATTTACAGAGAAAACGGTCGATCCGAACTTAAAAAATTACCGTATACGACGACGACTACCCTCCTCGACTCCAGTATTTATAAATGATCTAGCCTAAAGCTAATTGCGACAATTTGACGGTAATAAATTTCGTCAAATAATGCATTTTTTGTTCTTAGTTATTTATTTATATTTTTAATGCCTACTCTTTAATTAGCCTCTGCTTCGCTCCTCGTAGGGTTCATTATTTAAGACATAATAATAACTATACGTCGGAGGTTAAGTTTTGTTTTTTTCTACTTTTTAATTCGGGTTTTTCTCGAAAACCGATTAACCGCTTTAGAATAACACAGCGAAATAGATAATTGGTTGAAACATACTGATCGAGACATCATTCGACACAACACAAATTCGATATAATCATCATTCATTTTCAGAAAACACTACTTTATAATATGCAAACGCGTGATAATGTATATTTATATAATTGTCATGATTCGTTCGTATAAAAAAGATAATAATAATAATAATAATAATAATAATAAAAACCGAAAGACAATAAATAAAAGAATTCCTCCTCAATCGATACCCACGATTATTTATACCTAGGTTATATGTACTTGATTACAACCCAACTAATTTGTATATGCATTTTGGTGCTTAATTTTTATCTTACCATTCAACACGATGAACTCTTCAGTTCACCGGCTATGTCGGCAATATTTTGAAGCAGAGCGGTCGCTTCGTTCGTCGTCTGGGCCGATGCGTTGTATCGCTGATTCAGGGTACTCAGTGCGGTCAACAGTCTGGTATTTGACGTTATGAGACGTGAATTAGCCGCATCCAGCGCAGCAATTTGTTGTTCCTGCGCGTCAATCACGCGCTGTTTGAACGACAATTTTGCTGACATTTTTTGCTGCTCTCTTCGAAGTTCCTCCTCCACGGTTATCAACCTTTAATTTGAAAACAACGATTCTTACGGTTATTGAAAAAATCATTTTATCATCGTTTTCGCTTTCGAATATAAAGCAGCGAGAATAATGAACGATCTCAAGAACTTTATGTAATCGAAACTCGGTCGCAGGAATGTCGTAAAATCTCATGTGTGTTTTTTTTTTTTTTTTTTCTTTGTGGTTGATAAGCGAAAAATTTTTTCATGTTGAAAATTATGGTCAAATTATCTCTGATTGTATTTCGCATAATTTCCGCCACTCGAGTATTCTTGTTTAAATGAAAACAGAAAAAAAAAAAAAAATAGAAAACAATCGGCATGCGGAATGATGAAAAATAAAGAAAAATTGGTGTGCGGGTGGATCGGTGTCTATAGAAAAAAAAAAAAAAATAAAAAAAGACAGAGTATCGGCTTTCGTGATAAAGTTGGAGTACAACGTACGATGTTACTACGATTTGTGGAAACATAACTTGACTGTTGAAGGTATATCGAGGTGAGAGTTGAATGATGATTGAGATAATTCAATAAATAATAATTCAATGTATGGTGAAATTGCGCTTGACTTCAGAATATCGAGTATGACATTAAAAAGTGATGTGAAAAATGTAAGAAGCTTAGGAATATAGATAACTCTTACACAAAGGTCCAGATCAAGCCAGAGTATACCAAATGCAGCAGATAGAATGCACAGGAACATACAATGAATTAAATATATATTATATTAATTTCATAAAGTACAACGGGAGAGTATAAACGATGCGAAGTTCACCCCCCATAAGATAAACCCCCCAAGACCCCCCCCCCCCCTCCTTGAAAAGAGACGTAAAAATCGACGTTAAAAAAATTCAAAACCTGCTACCATTCCCACGTCACGATGCACCTCGATGAAAATGATTGCAATTTCAATCAATGATCGATCAGCGATACTCAATCAATCGAATCCCGATAATCAGAATCCCTCCGACCAATGAAATGACAGATCTAACGAGTCGGGGAGGTACAGAGTGAGGGTCGAGGGCGGGGGCGGGGAGGTCACGGTTCGAGGGGCAGAGGGGTGGTGAGGTTCGAACGAAAAAGAAAAGGTAAAGAAAAATTAATAAAAGTTTTCCGGCAGCAAAGTACCTTGAGATAATGCTCTTCATCTTGGAATCGGGCGCCGTGTTGTCAATGTCTCCGTCTTCCGGATTTCCTAAGCGAGCTCTCAGTCTGTCTACGCTGCTTTGCAGCCTTTCGATTTCCACTTCGTACTGGAAAAATTAATACACGAAGCTTGTTAGTTACAGAAAGAATCCTGAGAGGCCGCCTATAATCTCGACGCGGTAAGCTTGACGAAGAATTAGTTTTTTCGAACTTTTTGCCATTGTGTTATTTACAAGGAAGAGGAGAACGAAAACTTGGCAATCGAAACTCGAATGACGCTTCTAGCGGATTTCGGGAACCCCTTCAAATATCTCTCGATTACCTGGTCGATGCTTTTGTGGCTCCTCGATTTGCTTCTCCTCGTAGCGCAGCTCTCCTCTTCGCTGGTGTCGGACATGTCTCTGGTAGAATCCAGGGACAATCGTCGCCTGAGTTTCGGACAACAAACTCCCTGGGGTTGTTCGGAGCTCGTTCTGTGCGCAGACGTCGCCGAGCGCCATTGGGACTGTCCGTTTCTGACGGCGTTTCTTATCGGCTGGGGCGGGGGCGACGGGCTGAGATCCACACCCCTGACTCCTTCGACACCGCCGCCGACGTCTCGTTCCTCCGAACTCGTGCTTCCTCTCCTTCCGTTTCGACCGTGCGTCGTTTCCATGTGATAGACGGGATTGGCGAAGGCCAGGGGCGCGCTGTTCAGTATGTGGGCGTTGGCGTTATTCGTCAGATCTACGGGACTGGAACTCTGACTGTAAGCGGCGAAACTTTGGTAACCGGATGAGGCGACGTTGCTCAACTGCGATATGGATATCTGCGATCCCTTCTGGGACTTGGATTCGGACACCTCGTCGTCGGCGTACCTCAGCAGGTCCGACAGCTCGTCCAAATTACCGTTGGCGGCCGCCGCGATGTTCGAAGTCTTTGAGTAATTGTTGTTAGGCTGATTGATCGACAGGGTGACGTGCGGATTGACGTTGGCGTTGATAGTCGTCTTCGATATGTTGTTGTAATTCTGCGACTGATTGACGTTCTCCTCCTTGTGACAGTGAGTTCTGCTGCCCGACCTCGACACGTTATAATTGTGGTTATAATTGTCCTGATCGTGGATGTCGAGGCTCTGGAGCCTCGCCACGTTGTGTCGATGATGCTGTCCGACGGAACCGTTATTACCCGCGTTACCCTGCGTGTTTATATTGTAATTGGAGTCCTTCAGATTCGAGTGACTCTCCGACCTCGTTGGACTGGTCGGATGATTTTGGCAATGATTCACGTTCGCCAGGCTCGTACTGGCCGTCAACCTGTAACCGGTGCCCGACCTGTTAGACGTCAGGGGTCTGTGCTGCCTGGCCAACGGGGTTGGCGACCGCGAGACGAAGGCCGTCGGCTCCTGCATGTAATCGTCGGCGTTTATTTGCAGCTGCAATTTCCCATTGGCCGGCAAATAGGCGTTTCTGGGCAACGTCGCCGCCCTCACGACGTTCGGACTCCTCGTACTGTTGTGACCGAGCGTATTGGACTGCAGAACTTCGCCGCTGTCCCTCATAGCGCCGTTCAACGCGCTGTGATTGCTCATGGTGGAAGTGGCGGACACCGAGAGATTTGTGTTGCTGTTGGCTATCGTGGGATCGTTGTACCTGAATATGTTGTTCTGGAGGTTCGGGAGGCGAGGGGTCGTCGGTACGGAACTCGGTCCCGATTGATCCAGAGCTATCGATATTCTCTCCAGAATGGCGTCCAGACGAGGCGACGGAGTTGTGGCGGACACGCTCTCCCTCAACAAGGCGTGGAGAAGAGACAACTGCTTGCCCAGGTCGATGTAGCCGTCGAATTCGAGCGAATTGTTGCCCGGAGCGTCTTTCGGTAACGGACTCTGCAATCATACGTAACGGAATTTGTTAGAGGGCCGATTGTTTCATCCGGTAAGTCTCGATCGAGATTTCAAGAAAGTGTGAATCACTCACGCTGATCGATTGCAAGAAGTTCTTCATAGCCGGTGCCTCGCGTTCCAAGAAATCGTTCATAAATTCCATGAAATTTTCCTTCCCTTGGAATCTCGTGAAATTGGCCAGCGTCTGCAGGGTCTTTGCTACCAACGTCAGATTTCTAGCAGCCTTTTCGTTCGGATATTCTGAAAAATTCGAAAAAAGATTTTTTTTTAAAAAAAGAACGAACTACACCCGTCATTTTTCCTTCGAAAGAAGGAGGGAAAGAAAGTCACTCACCATGCGTGATGTTGAACAGAGAAGGGCTTAGTATGGCGGGGCAAAGAAATCTGAGGAATATCGAGGCGGATATCAGGTTGTCGGCTACGTCGAGCCGTCCCATTTCCGACAGTCGTTCTTTGAATATTCTGAAACACTCTCTGAGCTCCAGAGGGAAGTGCGTGTGGCTGGCCAATATGCTGTTCCAGGCCAACTCGACCGCGACGCGCAGATTGTGTTGTTGCGTTCTCAGAGCCGCAGCCGATGACACCTTGAGAGGGTCCACCTCGCAGTCGCCACCCTCGGCTGCTCCCCTAACTGCGACGCAAAGCGTTTCTTGGAGATAACGATCGCCCGTGAGTTTCAGGTAGGCTTCCATCGCCTTGGTGGCCAGAGAGTTTCCCCTGAACGTGAGTCTCTCGTCGTCTGAAGAAGGTGAAAAAAAAATAATTGAGTAAATCGTCGCGGAGATGGACGAAACGTGAATTATTTATCGCGGATAAAAGCCACAGGGGACACTCACCGATTCTGTGGATGTCCATCATGACTAGATCGGCTAAAAATTGTGGGGCTTTTCTCTCCTGTTGCATAACGGCGACGAGTGCGGTGGCTATGTCCTCCTTGGCTTTTACGCCGATCGCCGGCTCGAGGGCCTCGCAAAGTGGACCGTAATCCTTTTTCAAATATTCCAAAAACTCCTGGTAAACTTGTACCGGCAGAATATCGACCGACTGAAAACGACACTTGACCCTCAATGCCGGCGGTTCTTTCAGCGGACCTTTGTCCCCCATCACCGGGTACCACCTCTCGGTTAAGTAACGCGACGTGACATTTTGAACGGGAATTGTGACGGATCCTGAAAAGCGCAATGAAAAAAAAAAGGAAAAACGGTTTTAGCGTTACACGACTTGTAGAGGGGAATGCGTGATGAGAAAACAAAAAGAAAAAAAATAAATAAATAAAAACGAAGTTATCCTCTCACCGATCAGCACGTTCTTGTCTTTCTTTTTCTTCCGATCGGCCTCTCTGTATAAATTAATATAAATATTGTTGACAGCCGGAAGATGATGAAAGTCAAAATGTGCTCCCCAGAAGCACAATTCTCCTTTGAGTTTCGCCGTGGTTCGAGCGTAGAGTCCGGCGTCGAGGCAAACTTCGCAAAAGTATCGCTTCTTCGACGGTATGCCCTTGACCTCGAGTAGCCATATTTGAAGCGAATTGTCCGTTCTTCTTTTATGCTCCACATCCGGATGAACGGACTTTCGAAGGCTGTGGAGAACAACGAGAGAAATTAAATCAAATAAAATACAAAAATAATGAAAAACAACGGACAAATTTCACCCGCCCTCTTGGGTTTTTCCAAGTTTTATTCGATTACCTGTGAAACCACTGATCCCTTTCGTGCGCCGTTTTGCAGCTGAAGTACTTGGGCACACCGGTGCTCGGCGTTACTTGAAAACAATGCTGTCTGCCCAAGAGGCTCGGATGCAGCGGCGTAACAGCGGCGAGATCCATCGAGGTCACAGCTTGTCCACAAAGCAGAGACTCGTGCGAACGACAACCCCTTAAACCAGCACCTCTCTGTTTCTGACGTTCAAGTTTTGTCACGCTCTTTGTCCTTTTCAGGGGATTCGAACGGAAGGATCTTTTCGAAAAGAAATTCTGAAAACGATTCGAAGGGAAAAACACACGAATCAGATAACCGTGGAGTTCAACGAGAACGAGCATAAATAAATATAAATATATGTGAGATTATAAAATCGGTCGTCGAATTAATTTCACCCGGAGGAACGAAGGAGATAAAAATAAAATGAAAATAGAAAGAAAAAAAAGGAAATCGCGTTTCTCTTACAGTATGCGATACACGGCGTACAGGAAAGTTTTACCTATATGTATATATATAACCATATGTATAATATATACCGTGCCAATACGCACGGTGAAAACGTAAATCGAAATTGTATATATGTATATATATATACCTAAGTATCGCGTCAACTCTTGGCAATAATATTACTCGCTTTAATATATTCCGAAGTATTTAAAAAACCGTCGAACTACGTAACTTTTAAAAATACATTTTTACACAACAATTATAGCCGTGCGACGGAAAGAAAAAAAAAAAGAAAAACCACGTGAACCAAAAATTTTAAATATAAATTAACTTCCTGATCCTCCTCGCTTATTTTTCACCGATCACACGCGACGACTATATTCAATGAATACACGAGAGGACGTGTACACGTATTCCCATTCTCTACTCGCGCACGAATATGTACGTAGGTTACGTACGTACGTACGTACGTACGTACATTATACCGGTTTTTCGGCTCGTCATCTGCAGCGGCAGGAGCAGCAGCAACAGCAACAGCCACGGCTAACACATCGCGCAACGAACTTCAACCAAAGGTGTATACTATACTATACACACGTGTATGTGAATACAATCCGTCGTGTGTCAGGGATAAGAAACAGACCGCGAATAAAATCCGCGCGAACGGGAACGCGTGTGCTTCGCAAAGGAGACACTGAATTTTCCATGATTATTTATATATTAATACGTGGCAACGAGCGATTATGTGTATGTATACATATACAGGAGTCTGATATACCCTGTTTTATTAAACGTATACGAACCACCTTTTCTCTACATACACACGCGTTTTATCTGGAGCACGTTCGCTCGACCGCGTTTGAACCATAAGAAAAAACACAAAAAAAATACAAAAAAAAAAAATAATCCAATAGATGTTTTTTTTTTTTCTACCATTGAACAGGATATACGTTTTCATTGCCAGCAACGCCGATTAATTTACGGACGATTACGTATCGTAAATGACGATCCGCGATAGAACGTCATCGACCGTCACGATAAAGATGACCGCGGTAATGAAACGTGCGACAAAAATGAACAAACAAAAAACAAAAAAAAAAAATTATCCGCGAGTCAAAAAGTAAGTGTAAAAAAACTCACCCGAATATTTTGCCCATTAAGAAGAAATGAGACGAAAATTTCGCGCACTTGCGGGTGACGGAAAAAAAGTTGAGATCGAGTGGGGAACCGGAAGAAAAAAAATTTGAAAAAAAAAAAATAATCACAACGCGAAAACGCTTGACGGGGGGGTGAATTTCGATCGCGTGAATTTTCGGAGGCACGCGAACGGTCCGAGAGAAAATTGTCAACTGGGCCCTATCGTGTATTTCCAATGACATTGCTCTCCGACGAAGTGAAAGGCCCCGGGGATTCTATACTCCCGCGGTTGTTACACATGGAACGCGTACGACGACGACGACGACGACGACGATATAGTCGCAACCACCGCCACCGCCGCCGCCACCACCACGCGCAAAGATTCCACACGTTCGTTCGTTCGTTCACAGGTATTATAAGCGAGGAATTATACGACGGGGGGGGACATAGGAAGAGAGGGAAACGGAGGGACGGTCCCCGGCCGGTTAAAGGCGGGTAAGATGGGCAAGAGAGGAACACGCGTACGTACAAAAGGTGCGCCTTGACCGAGGATCGTATTTTTCATTTTTTTTTTTTTTTTTACCACGAATATTCTTTCATTCTGGAACACGACCTTTTATATTAACTAACGAACGTTGATATACTCGTAAGAAATCAAGGAATCCGTTAAACGTGGGAGTCGTTGTGATAAATATGTAAATATCGTACGTATAGGCGGAAGAAAGAATGCAAAAAAAACCAAATCGAGAAAAAATTAATAACAATTATCTTATTGGTTTTGTTTTTTGTTTTTTTTTTTTTCAATTACCCTGTTCATGAAATAATTTATACGAGTAATAACATTGACGACTCTGTCTTCATTCTCGTCCATATTTACTCCGGCGCACATATCTTCCTTTTCGTTCTTCTGTGTACTAAATATTTTTTCCCTCTGTGTCAAGAATTTTTCTTTTTCTTTTTTTTTCCTTTTTGTCGTTCAATTTACACCGGAGTCGACAATCGAAATTAATTGCCAAACGATCGGTCGAGTTCCGAATAATTTTCACCAGCAGATTTCACTTTTTCTTCTCTCGACTTCAAACGGTCTTCACTAAAAAATTCTCGTTTTGGCGGGTAATATTATTTTCCCACAGGATTCTTCCCTCCCCCCCCGTTCGGTTTCTTTTCTTTCATTTTTCTCTTTACTCGTCTCACTTTTTTTTTTTTTTTTCTTTTTCCTCTTTTTTGTAAGGGTTTCAACCGCTCCCCACGTACGAGATCTGGGGTGTTCCGCAGATGGTGACTATTACCGTGAAAATACACTTGGACTGTATCTGGCGAGACGAAAGATTTGCAGTACGGAAAAAGAATAGAAAATCTTGGTTAGTTTCAGGGATTCAAATCACACGCGAAACTTCTTTTTTTTTTTTTTAGTCAATTTTTGTTTCGTAAACTCGAAAAAGCGATATTTTCGAAATTTCCTTCAACCGCGTCGTCCTTGAACTTCACTGTTTCAAACGTTGCCAAAAAATCCTTTCGATTTCACCGACGCAATCACGCCCGCATGATTTTACACCGAAGAATTTCATTCGCGTAAAACGAGTGACGCAACGAAATCGCACTCGTGTAACATCGACGTGGATTTATTTTTCCTTTTTTTTCTCCCGTTATAATATTCGATATTCCTGGTAGTTCGACATGATTTCCTGTCGGGATCTCAGGATCGACTGTGAGCGCAACAGCGCGCAGATGTTATTTTTCCCTGCTACGCATATAGGTGTATTATACATCGAAAAAAGGTGAAGTCAGCGGTGAGATATAGAAATACGCATAGGTATGTAGGGCGCACAACAATCCGGTATACCGTTGTAAAAATTGTACCCCTGCTGCACGGGGTTGGTTGAGATTTGAAAACATGGCTGAAATCCGACCCCCTCCCCCGGTTCACGAGGCGACTACCCCGAGGATTCGAACGAAAGACGCGGAGGACAAAAACTTATTTTCACCGAATGGTGGGGGGGGGGGAAAAGGTTCCCGCGGGAGAAGAATATCCCGAGTAGGCGATCCGCGTGTGTGTATACGTATACCTTGTACCGCAGGGCCCTACCTACAGTTTACCGCGCCTCTCCCCGTCGTCGCCCTTTCCTTTCCTTTTATTTTTTTTATTATTTTTATTTTTATTTTTCTTCCTTTCGTGCCCCTAAAAACCGAAACCAGTTCGTTCGTTCATTTTTGTTCTTTTTGCTTTCTTTCTGTTTCGCTTCTTTTCGTTCCGTTTATTCCCCTCGTTCCGATCGCAACCGCGAACGCGAGGCGACAACGAGAACGAGGAACAGGACGACGAGGGCCACGACTACTACAACCGGATTCATTGTTTTAAAGAACGGCTTTACTACCCCGCTGTTACCTGCGGTATTGTGCGTCTCCTTTATGGTATATTATATGTATGTATGAACGGCACCCCGCAGACCGACGATAACTCCGGGTGTATATATGGGTGGGTTTCGAGATCAAGTGCCGCGCGGAGTTTGCGGGACACGGCGTTAGAATTCCAGGACGAATTGTACGAAAAGTAAAAGTAGGAAAAAAAAAAAAAATAAATAAATAAATGAAATAAATGAAATAGAAAAATTCTACGATATAAAAATAGCTGTGGATGTCGAGTGATTTTTACAATCGTTTCACAGGCATATCGAGGTTGAGAAGGAAATAGAAAAAGAAAAAAAAAAAAAGGAGACGAGTCCCACTTGGATGACGAAAGAAAAGCATCCTCCGGATTTCTCGAATTCCGTGGTCTACGACGACGCGAATTAATTATCGAACAATATAAGAATTACGCGGGATGAAAGAAGGTCGAGGATGAGGAAACGTGGTACGAGATTTATGGCTAATTCCTGCGCGATTATTTCATCGGAAACGTCGACGATGAGAATGAAGAATTTATATTTTTTATACTTTCGCAAAAGTTGTGAAAAAATCAAAAAATGGCTCAGGGAAGGTGAATCAAAAATTGTTCCGGGGTGACGAATTTAAAATCTGGATGCCGAGGAAAAATTGAAAAAAAAATAAAAATAAAAATAAAATAAAATCGATGACAGATAAGTGCGGGATAACGTCATGCCTCGGTTGAGCGATAATCTGTTAACCACGTAAAATATGCGTAATACTTGTTTTCCATTTACAGCCTGCCTAACGTCCGACGCCTCTGTATAAATATAAACAATTCGATGTCGTCATTGTCATTGTAATCTTATCGAATTTTCACACGGTTTATATCGGTGACAGTTTTTTTTTCGGTAAACGACCCGCGAGAAATAAAACTTGCGGAAACGATCTGTATTTATTTCAACCCTTCAATCCCATCGGTGAAAAAAAAAAATTCCAAAGTTCAAAAATTCGAACCTAATTCAAAGGTTATTGGCTCTCCGGCGTTAGAAACTGAAGAAATAGATGTACACCTATGTAGGATTACTAGTTTCCGAACGGGTCAATGAATAAATTTAACGCAAACGGTATTTTTATACTACCGAACGTTAGAAGAAGAAAAAAAAATAAGAAGAATTTTTTATTCACTTATTCAACGCGATCTCAATGAGGTGGTATAACGAATTCGCTACCGCAGAAGCAGAAAAATTCTTCTCAAATGACTGTACGCGATATACGATTGTGCAACGAACGTTCATACCTACTTGATCTTTTTTTTTTTTTATTTCAAAGTCGCCTTTTCAAGCCAAACTTCATATATAGGGGAGGGGGGGGGGGGGGGGGGGGGGGGCAAAATGGGGTAGGGGTGGCAAAATGGGGTACCCCAAAAATTTGGTAAAAATTTTGATATTTTCAAATTTGACAGTATTGAAAAAAAAACATTATTTTTCGTTGTTAACAGCATTTTATTTGATAATAAAACAACAAAATTTCTTTTCTACGGCAACTTGAAATTTGATTATTTTCCTTTAATTAAAAGTGAAAACGAGAAAAATCAGCATATTTAAGTCCTTGAAAACATAACGGTTTCTTAAGTACCCCATTTTGCCCCCCCCTCCCCTATATATAAATTTTTTTTTCTCATTTCTAATTTTCTTTCTCCTCTCGGTACGGACCCTAAATTTACCAGGAGAAGACTCGTTTCGCGTCTTCACGGACTCTAAACGCAGTCTGAAAACGCCGTAGAGGAATTTCCTCGGAGTTATTCCTGGACGCGTATGGGCGAGGGCGAATGACTCCGATGACAGACTTTTGGTACCCCCGTTCGAATGCGAGCGTCGCAGACTGTGCGGTCGGAAGAAAAATTTCGCCGCTTCGTATTACCGGCGATTATTCTCTACCGGGGTGTACAAATTAAGCTGCAGTATTTTCAAGAGACGAGAGAAAAACGCGATCGCCTTCGAATCCGATTCGAAAAGTCGATTTTTAGATGGTCGTTAATTTTTCACTCAACGAGGCGCAGATTCCGGCGAACGTTAGATTTTTAATCGAGGATTACAGCCGCGAATCGACGAGAAATTGGTTATTCGAAATTACAAAATTTGCACATAACATCGATCGTCCAGTGAAATTACTTTCACTGCGGAGACTCGAATTACGAGATGTCGTCGCATGTGTAAGAAAAAAATTTATGTACGTCCGCGAAATGGTATTAATTAATTTCCGTTGAAATCGAAATTCAAATTTCATTTACAGAATTTATCGCGTTTGAGAAAAAAGAAAAAAAATAAATCGTCCAACCGGATGTGACAGTTTCGATGCAACGGAAACGTTGTTATTATACAAACGCGATTAAATTAATCGCGCATACGTTTTCTGCCAAGTGACGTAAATTTTTCAATTTCTTTTTTTCTCGCCTCTTCGAAAATCCTCGCCTATCCTCCCAACCACTGTAATATACGTTTGCAACGTCGAATCGAATGTCACAAAGATTTCTTCAGCTGTGAGTTTCTTTTATTTCATTCTGTTTAAGAATAAAAAGAAACGGTTTTTGAAACACGACACTCCTGAAAATTATACCTTTCCTCGTTCACCCTACCCAATACCGTACGTACGAACGTACGGGCATAAAAAGACTTACAGACTACGTAAAATAAATGTAAGACGTAATAAGCTCTGCCGTTAAACATTTTTTCTTTTCTTTTCTTTTTTTTCTATTTTCAAAATATATATATATCTCCCCCCCCGTCATTTTCACCAGTAAAACTCCGTCGATAACGGCGTCTCCGATTCGAGATCGGTAAAATTAAAATTAAAGAAAAAAAATAAATAAATAAATAAATCCAAAAGCGAGTAACTCACCACTATGCGGTTGGGGGTAACGTCCAGTGGTCGAGCCCCTAGGACGGGTGTAGCTGGTGCGCTTCCTCTCCGACATGCCTTTTCGTAGGAGGTATCTAAAACGATTGAAAAAAAAAAAGAAAAAAAAACGGCAAATGAAACAAACGATTCTTCGACTCGATTTGTGTAAAGGGTATCAGGTTACGTTCGCATCGAAAACGACTCACGAGTCGCTTGCACGTGTGCAGCGTGCGCACGACAGATCTCTTATTTTCATGTAAAGATATGATATACGTATACTTAATCAACGTACTCGTGTGTATATATTAGCATTTGTACGCACGGAAACTCGATACCACTTTCACACGTCACATTTGTACACGAACGATAATTACGTTTTCATTCGTAATTGGGGTAGCTATTCGAGCATTGTGTCGTCGAAAAACCAAGAGGTATTTGAATGAAGGGTTGAAGGGTATTTCGTTGCAAGTAATACGAACCGACGATTCGGAGACATTTACGGGAAGTAGATGCAAAAAAAAAAAAAGAAAAATAAGAATTATACATTTATTTCGAATACGTCCGAAGGTGCGCCAGGGAAATTAGGTCGCGTCGTTTTGTGTTGAGTTATATTTGTATCCGCTGCACGGTTATATATATACATAGAGTTCAAAATCTTGGGTAAATTTTTTTTAGCCAGGGGATCGATAAAAATACACCGATAAGTTATTACGCCGGAATGATTATTTTTCGAACTACGGGCGCCGGCGGACGGTGTCTGAAAATTTCGGTATAGGAACACATAGCGTAAATTATATCACATCTTGCCCGTGCGGCGTTAGTCCATTATCGTTGTAATCCTTTTTTTTTTTGTTTCAACGTCAATATTATCTCATTGTCAGTTATACGGAACCCATGGAAAAACTGAACGCGTGCGTATGGAAAAATATAATTAACCGTAATGAAAATTTCACGGGGATATTACGTTATCTTAATTATTTTTCTGAAACCAGTTATTGGTCGGAAATTTATATTAAACACTAAATACCGTAGGTTATACGCCTGTGCGAAATATAATTCGTTCATATGTTAGATAGTTTTTTTTCTTTTTCATTCTTCTTTCTTGTCTTAATTAGTTTTTCATTTTTTTTTTTTTTTTCTTTCCGTTTAGGTTTAATTTTTTCGCCACCTCGTAAGAAAAACGCGATTTTTAAAGTAAGGCGCGTGTACGCGGTAGCATTGAATATCGCCGTTCAAGGTTGTATAAATTTCGCATTTTGGGTCAGTGAACTTAATCAATGAGCTAAGAGATAAACGAGAGAAAAAAAACCAAAAAACCAGAACGACCATAGACGGAAAAAAAGTACATCACACGACGACTCCGAACACACAAATTTATAACAAATTTATAAAAAATTCTCGAAAAAACTGACTACGTCACACACACGTCGGAAGTTTTAACGCAATTTTCTCAACAATAGCTATCGAACGACAAAGCGGAAAAAAAAGGAAGGAAATGAAAGTGGAAGAATGAAAAAAATGGCTACGACGCGATTCGGATGATAAAAAAACCAAATAATGGCACGTTTTAGTTTGTATTATTGCGGGTACTTGACTTTTGAAAGAAAAAAAAAAAATAAAATAAAACGTCCTGTTAGCCTCGAAGAGCGGTCCTCCGGAATGAAAAAAAAAAAAAAAAAAAAGAAAAAGAAAAGAAAAAAAATGATTCGAGGCGACGGTGCAGAATGAGGGGATGAAGGGGGGTGACAATGAAACCACTTTTAGCTAAATAAACCCTCTCTAGCGTATTAATTACGAGAGAGAAATCAACATCGATCAATCGGGCAGCGGTAGGTAGGCACAGTGCTACCAGCGGCAGTTTGTGGGTTTCATTTATTTATTTTATTTATTTATTTTTTTTTTTTTCAACTAAACCCGCGTACCGCTCAAACGTTCGACGAATGAATGAACACTGGAAATACCGACGTGTACGTACGTTGCATCTAGTGCAAACGGACACACGTATTACACGTATCCACATACAAAATATCCACGAACTGTACATTAGTACCACGCAAAAGTGAATAGGAATACGAGTTTCAAAATCAATTGGACAGAGTGAATTCTGCAGTGCACCTACCACTATATTCGTACAAAGTGTGTGTGCGTGTGAATACGCATTCAATTCGAACCCTTTTAATTTATTTTTCCCTTTTTTTTTTTCTTCTTCTTTCTTTTTTCCTCCTCCTCCTCCTCCTCCTCGTCGTTGCAACTCGAATGCGATTACGCCTTGGTGCACGTACGACGCGCGGTGCGTAAAAAAAAAAAAATGAAGAAGTGCAGAAGTGCATTAAAAAAAAAAAAAAAAAGAAAAAGGGACAGCTGCTGTAAATTGGCGCACGCACCGTGTGCACCGTGTACGAGAGAACCATTTTACCGCATTCGAAACTGCAACGTATGTACGTACATACGCACGCGTATACGAGCATAAATGTAGTAATTATTATAACTTCAATTAACATTTGCGGGATCACCTTGTTAACCTCGAAAGAATTTTTCAACCGCCTTTTTCTTTACATACGTATGTATGTACCGTAGAAAGGAGGGAGGAGTGTAGCTCCGAGTAATTTCAACAGCCTGTTACAGCGCAGCGCAGTTAACACATTCAAGTATTCACGTACATTGTTACGAATGTAGCGGGGAAACGATATAAAATTACACGAATTATGCACGGGGTGCGATGGAAACCTCGAAGGGGGGAAACGAATTATTGTAGAAAAAAAAAAGAGTTCCCAAGTTTACGGAGACGAGTTACGGGCGTTGTCTCATCCCAATCGAAAATAACCTTCCCCACTTTTGACAACGTGAATTAAAAATTTTTCTTTCGCGGGGTAATGAATATAGAACCATGAATTTTCGGGGCGCAAACAAGGCGGCCGCCATTTAGTGCCCTTCGGATTTTTAATATACGTATATACATACGGCTACATCATCGCGATGCAACGAAAATGCAATTTAAAACGCAAAGCTGACGGTCGTGTTGCCGTTGCTGCAGGCGATTTAGGTATACGTACAAGGAGACGGCATAGGTTGGATGTCGCGAATCGGGTTCTTCTTTCGCGTGGTGAAAGCTGGAGACCTCCGAAGCAACGTAGTTTTTGTCTTTTGATCCAATGGGCCTTAGTTCCTGAGATATCGCGATTTGAAAATTTGGGAATTATGGGCGGAGCCAAGCCGGTTCCGACTGGTGGGTACACTACATTGAGCGTTATATGCCTAAACAAGAGCGGTTGAAGCCCATACGGCAAAACGACGGACTGGTACGCTGAAAGTTTATGGTTCGCGTCCCCGTACTTTTTTTTTTTTTAATGCATTTTTTTTTTTTTTTTTCATCTCTGATGAGATTTTGCATGTGCAGATAAATAAGAAAATTCGAAAATATGTATTACTAGTTTTATTTATCCATTATATTAAAATATTAAATCTAATAATGAAGTCAAAATTACATAGCAAAATAACATTGTACAACAAATAATCAATCTTTCAATCACGTCACAATAACAAAGCAAAATAATATGGTCTGATAAAATAAATAATTAATCTAATTTACACTTGTAAATTTCGTGGCGGGTAATCATTCTGATTCTTCTTCTATCAGATAGGTAGGTTTACAAATTGGAGGGTGAAAAACATCGTAAAAACAAGGGAAGCAAAGAGGCTTACGACACCACGAACATACGATGAACGCAATACCATCGCAACCACATTTAACCTTGCGCATTCTATCAGGAAAGCAAATTTCATTTACATTCTGAAAAACTGTTCTATTCGACGTTGATTTGGCTGCAAACCACGTATACTGTAGCATATCCTCAAATATCGGCGCCAGCAATTGATAGTGTATTAAAGAATGTATTTTGAGTGCATCGTCTCTGCTATTTATCTGGCGATTTTCTTTTAATGAATGCGTTCTATTTTGGAGTCGTTTAATAAAATTTTTCACCTGCCGGTAGAAATAAACATCGCACGGTTGACAATAAGGTGTACAACCTGGCTGAATAATTTTTAATTGGCAGGTCGGATCGTTGTTCTCATCAACGAAGGTCGAGTCAAACGTGAAAGAATTAGTTTGACCTCCCCACGAATCAATTATTAGGAGAAAATCCTAAACATGTAAATACCCGGAATATCGCATACCCTTTCCCACCTGCAGGGTTTTCTATGACACGTAAATACCCGGAATATCGCATACCCTGTCCCACCTGATTTTTCTATGGAACAAAGTATTTCATGTATATTATTTACCTGCACATGCAAAATCTCATCAGAGATGAAAAAAAAAAAAAAAAATGCATTAAAAAAAAAAAAAAGTACGGGGACGCGAACCATAAACCTTCAGCGTACCAGTCCGTCGTTTTGCCGTATGGGCTACAACCGCTCTTGTTCAGGCACATAACGCTCAATGTGGTGTACCCACCAGCCGGAACCGGCTTGGCTCCGCCCATAATTCCCAAATTTTCAAATCGCGATATCTCAGGAACTAAGGCCCATTGGATCAAAAGACAAAAACTACGTTGCTTCGGAGGTCTCCAGCTTTCACCACGCGAAAGAAGAACCCGATTCGCGACATCCAACCTATGCCGTCTCCTTGGTAGTACAATGCAAGTGACGGGTCTCGTCGTTCCCGACATCGCTGACCGGCTAATTTATCGCTTTATTATGAACCCTTCAGCGTTTCAGCGATCACGGGGTGCGCCGAACCCCCTCGTCCCGCTCGCACACCATTAATAACTCTCCGAAAACCTGAACCTAAGAAGTTGTTTCCAATAACGGAAGGAAAAAGAAAACTGCGGGGTCATCGGACCGGTTTTTCCAAAAAATTATCCCCTCGCCGGATCAGCTGAGGAAAATTTAATGGCTTTTTTTCTCAAATTTCATCTTGAAACAAAAACTGAGATTCGGCTTGTCAGATTTTTATCGAACAAAAATGGAGGACAGACGTCGCGTTTGTACGGTGGGACGGTTTTCACCTTTGTGCCGCGGTAGGGAAAATAGACACCAGGCGAGATGATTACGAAACCGAACAACACACGTACAAGACGATGTTGAAAGCTGCATAAAAGAAGATAAAGAAAAAGACAAAAAGAAACAAAAAAAAGATACGATAGGTCAACCGAGCGCGATGTGGCTGCGAGTTTGAGTAAGAATAAAGGCGCACGAAAAAAAAAAAGAAATGAAGAAAAAAAAACGAAATAACCACCATACGGGTTAGATATTATTATATTCTTGACGGTAACCATACGGATGTCAACGCTGGGCGACGCCCTTTTACTGTATCAATGTTCATCCGTCGCCCTACTAAAAAAAAAAAAAAAAGAGATGAAAGAAAAAAAAAAAAAATTCCGTCTCTACACTCGTCGTTTGGGAAGGACCATTTAAACGTTAAAAGCGATTCGACAATAGCGCGTTGTATCGCAAACGGGTAAAGTTGTAGCAGTCGCCGGTCGAACGGGAAACTAAATGGAACGAAATGAAATGGGAGGAACCGGTGGGTGAGAGAAATTTTTTTTTTTTTTTTTCGAAAAGAAAAGAAAAGAAAAGAAAGAAAAAAAAGATCATTGAATCGAAACTGATTTCGATTGAAGTATATCGCGGCGCACCGTTGCACCCGTGACGATGATCATCGGTAGCGCGATTTGCATCCGCATTCAAGTATCGTAATACGGATTACGCTCGAGAGAATCTTGACGTGAATATGAGTAGTAGTAGTAGTAGTAGTAGTAGTAGTAGTAGTAGTAGTTGGAATAAAAAGTAAAATGAGAAATGAGTAGTAACGTATAAATTGAAGCTAAGATAACACAATGGAAGTGGGCGAAGCGACGGTGGAGCGCGAACAAGCGAGGGAAAAGCCGTTACAATTAAATACCGACTAGATACGTGGTACGTGTAATTGAACAGCTGCCGACATCGCTCATTGAAAGGGGCAGCGGGTTCGGTCGGTGGATGGATTAAAAAAAACTACGACTTCTGAGAAATGTGAAAAAAAAATAATCTTTGAGCCAAATTTGGAATTTCAGAGTCGCTGGTTTGGTTTTAGATTTCATTTCTGACTCGCGAAAATCTCGTGCTTTCGACTTTACTCACAAATTCATTCGTTTCAGTTTTCAATTCGAACACCGTTCGAAAAGAACATCAGTCGTCGTCGTCGCATAAAAAAGCTCGTTAGTAAGGATGATAGAGAATTATGGAAATTTTCGATCCAAAATCCCCCCCTCCTCGGCGCCCCGCTGGCCTCGACTTCTTTTCATCCCTTTCTTCATCCCCGTTTATTTCCTCTATTTTTGGTTTATCCCCGGTTTGGTTTATCCTCTCACATTGCCCGCACACGTACATACATATAGAGCGCGAGTGTTTTTCGTGCGTACATTCAAATCCACACACGACCGCATGAAAGTTACTTTTTTTTTGCATCTCCGTATTTATTTTTTCTTTTCCACCCGTTTGCTCGCGTTGCCTAAGGTAAAATATAGTACGCACGTACCTGTATATATATATATATACGTACAAACTTTTTTCACCCTCTAAGCTCATCTCTTTTATACAACGTAGGGTACGGATATACAGGCTTGCGGTAAACTTCGCTCCCGCTTCGCGATGCCTTTGTTAAATTATTTGCATAATTCGTAGCAACGGCGCAGCAGCAGCAGCAGCAGCAGCTTATTAGCGAGAAAGAAATACGCGTATAATATAGGTAGATGGGTGCGTAAGTGCGTACGTCTCTCTATATATATATATACGCAGTAGAGGAAACCGGATGTCGTCAAACGAAAGCTGCTCAAAAAGCTGCCTGCAATATCGTGACTCCGCGGAGCCGCAGAGCCATGACTTCGAGTTCCTATATTTAACTTTACGTGGAAACTTTTTTTTTTTTTTTTTTTCTTTTCACTTTAAACATAATCCCAAAAAATATATCTGCATTTGTTTTTTTTTTTTTTTTTCTTACCCAACCTAACAATAATTTTCGAGTAAATATTGTTTTTTTTTTCTTTTTTTTTGTCTTTCTCGAATTCGAGAGACATTAGGCGCGTCGTTACGATCGGAATAAACGGAGCAATGACACCATGGGAAAATACCGGTGTAAACAAAAAAAAAAGATGAGAGAAAGAAAAAAAAAAAAAAAACAAGGAAAACCTCTGGTACCGTGTAGATGGAACGTGAGTCACGGGAATCTGTGTAGGGAAAATAACGCGACAAAGAGAAGACAGGAAAGGATGTACGAATGTGTGTACGTAGATCATAGGTCGCGTATATACGTATATGTATATGTGTGTGTGCGCGTGCGTTCGTATGATTTCCAGAAATAAGTTCGTCGAAAGTTGAATCCCCCCCGTTCTCTTTGGGTGTGCACATTCATTCATTCGGACGGTGATGCGGACGGTCACCGTTGATGCAACTACACATAAATCGACCGGGAGACCGGTCATAGTTCTGAAAATTTTCTCTATTTCTTTCCTACCGACGACGCGAATTTATATTTAAACGCGGCGAACGATCGTACGTACGTACGTACACGTAATCCGATGAGACTAATTAGTTTGTGTAAAAATTTTTAATTCTTCGATACAATTTCGGTGAAGTGTTAAATAATTTAATACAAGCGCGGCGATAGAAAGTCGCATCGGAATGAGAAATCGTGAGAAAGAGGAGAAGAAGAAAAAAAAAAAATGATTATTATTATTATTAAACGAACGATCCAAGCTAGACGTATAAGGCAGCTGCAGTTCGAATTAGATAACGGTAATTATTCCATTTTCGTTACAATTAATAACGATAATTTTCTTCTTTTTTTTTGTCTTTTTTTTTGCTGCGGTGAAATTTCGCGATACACGCCGCGGAGACGGAAGAAAGAGAATTTAACGCGCTCTCCCTAATTTATTTATTTTAATTAAAACGTAACAGAAATACTTTTCGTTAGTTAATGTATGTGGTACATAGATATGTATGTATATATATGTATAATACCATGAAAATATTGCGTAATGCCGAGTAACTTGTTCGCAACGAATTATGTATACCGCATTGCACTTATATATATATATATATACATACATCTCATACGGAAGTAAACTATCGTACTAGTTACATAATTTAATATTAAACAAAATCATTCAAGTGCGTTTTACGTTCATATATATATATATATATATATATATGTATATATATTACACACGTGTTATTACGAGTTTATAAAAGTGACGTCACGTCCGTCCCGCAACTGCAGCAGCAAATTGAACTTGATAACGGATAAAAATCATCCGCGTGTTACATACGCGTTTTGTTTAATGAAAATAAAGATATTGGAAAAAAAAAAATAAATTCATATATAGGTCGTTGCAACGAACGCCATTGTTTCCTCTCCTTTATTATTCCGTCTCTTCGCACTACGTCATGTATCGATATGCGAATCTTGTGTCGTGGATTTTCATAATACTTCCCCGTTTTTTATCGACCGAATAGAAAGGGAAAATTTATTCGAGATAAATATTATTTTCAAATCTGACCACGTTGACAAAATCATCCACTTTATATTATACACGCCACGCCCTTAATTGATTCAACACAGAGATAATAACCCTTGAAAAATTGAACGAGGAATAAACGAACGAGTGATTTGAATTTGAAAAAAAAAAAAAGTTAGAAAAACCCACAAAAGAAAATTGAGAGAAAAAAAAAAAAAAACATCCCCAAGCACTCGCGTGAAACTGGTTTTTTCTATTTCTATATACGTATACATACGAGTTTATTACATAGGTGCCTCGATTTTCATCCCCCGAAAATTTTAATATACATAATATACTTATTTGGCATAACTAATTCGTACATAACGAACGGTATGTATGTTGGGTAGAATGCAGAAGTAAATGGGGTATTATTGAACCAGTACCTATTAGACTGCAAACGGCGCATTTATTTCCATTGTCCGTCAAAAATCGTTCCGATGCCAACTAGATTATGTACCATACACACGACTAATCTGGTATATGTATACATACGCGTATTTATATATATATATAAATTTAGGGCATCGTAGATAAACGGAGTGCACCGCAGTCACAGCTGACGTGCGTTTATATTTTATTTATTTTTCTCTATGCCGGCATAATAGGGAGCAGAAAAAGAAAAAAGAAAAAAGGGTCGCAGTAGAGATCAGTGGAACGGTGACCCCTGGTATCGAATAAATATTACGTACTACGTATGTAAAATCAGCCCTTGCACACCAGATCGGTGATCCAGATTTTTCTCTTCCGTCGAGTACCGAACGCGCCTCGCCGTCGAAAAATTCAAAATTAGACGAGATTGAAATTTTCCTATTCGAATATTCGAAAGATCGGAGTCTAGCGAATTTCGTATCGAATTACGAACGACCATATAGAATCGTTTTCCCGGTTCCGGTGTATCGATATCGAAATGGTTTGTTGTACCGCGAAGCAGATAACGAATAACAAGCTCGTTAAAACTATTGGCGATCAAGTCTCTACGGCTCAAATAATAAAGTTTAATAAAACCAGAGCCGAATCGAGCGCGACTTATATTCAACCGTATAAGCTGCGCGCACAACGCAAAAGCGAATGATTTTCCCGAGTGCGAAATAAATAAAATCCATCGGCACTGGTTTGTAAGCGTCGCGTGTGTGCGAGTGCACGACGGGGCCGAGAGATCTTTGCAGTGCCTCGTACGAAGAAAAAAATTGAAAATAAAAATGATAATCGAATAAAACGAGCCGTTCACTTCTAGGCCCAAGATATATATATATCTGTCGTTCGATCTGGTTTAGGGGGAGGAGAGATACGAGAGGACCACGTTTTCTTAGCGTTGTTGTATTGTGGTACGAAAGCCTTGAGTCAGCTTCCGACGCAGATTAAACGTACAGTGTGTATAGTTCGCCGAGCGCCTCAGCCGTACGTACGTATGTACAGTTAAAAAGGTGTCTTACACGATCGGAGAATTATAACCGGACTCTAAACGTGTCTTATTACCAAACGTCTGTCTCGCGATATATTTCACCGCTGGCGCAGCGCACCGTTGAATCACACGCGTCCGGATTTTACTATATTCCCCCTTTTCTATTAGTCATGCACTTTGTAATTATTTTATTTTCATTTTTTTTCTTCATTTTTTTTTTTTTGTTCATTTTATTTTACGATATTTCTCACACGTCGAGATTATAGTATGTAATATACGTGGTCCAGGTTCTTCGAGTGAAAAAAAAAAACTTGGTACTCAAGCGATAAGATTAGACGAAACCGAACGAGGTTTTCATTTTATTGTTACCGAAGTGGGTTCGTAAATTTTATTCATTAGACGGAAGAAACACTTGACCGATTACGAAGCGCGCTGCCGTACGTCGTAACTTTTCGATTCTTTTTTCTCTTTTTTTTTTTCTTTTTTTTTTTGAAATGGAACTTACCGCGTACCTAATTCGTTATCTCAGAGTCTGAGGCAATTCCGGATTCGAGACGAACAATAATAATAATAATAATAAAAATAAATGCACCAGTTTTCCGATACCATATTACGCGCGTTATACAATACCGGCGATATACCGTAGCGTGAGCGTGAATTACGGGTTCGCGGATCAGGGGTGAGAAGAATAAAGGCGGCAAGGGAATTGGAATTGATTGGAGATGACGCGACGCGACGCGACGAATGTTCATTGATTCAAGGTTGAGCGTCGCCGCTCGTTTTCGTTCGATATTTATCTAGGAGTGGTCACGAGCGGCTGGGCGACCAGAAATTCTTCGTTTCTCTGAACGGGAGGACGACGGACGAGAAAACCGAACGGAAAAATTCAACGACTCGAGCCGCTGTTACATCGGACTAGGACGATGCAGGTCGGCTGAGATTTTTATTTCATGTAACTATATAGTAGGTTCGTACGAGCGTTCGAAAAATTAACGAGACGAGAAACGAAGAGAGAAAAATAAACACGATATACGACATACTTTCGCAATGAAAAATTCACGTGCGATGCGCATTCTCGTTAAAAGTATACACGTGTGTATGTATATAGAAAATAACGTTACTTAATAGTTTGTTTAAAAGTAAAAAAAAAATAAATAAATAATCGTTACGCTCGAACGTAGTGCGAAGTATCGCAAGTGAAGTAAAAAAAATTTTGCCGACGCAGTTTTTTTCGAAAACACAATAGGTAAAATCGATCGATACGAATTTTCGGGACTCCGTACTCCACCGTCCACGTGCTGCACCGTCATCTCAACAAATTGATATTGAATTTTGGTGTAATCGTTGGGCGATTCCGTGACAATGGGGTGGACCCGTAGGGCGGTCGGTACGAAAAGGAAGCGTACGCAGTAAATAAAAAATGAAAATGAAAATAAAAAAAAAAATCAAAGTTGACACAGACAACGCGCGTGTCCCGAAGCGAACGATAAATTTCTCTGTATACGAGTGTCTTCTATAGTATAGTGGCCGTCGGTCGATCCTCTCGGGGGCCCACACCCAAAAAAAAAAAAAAAAAGCCGCCTGTACCAATATATGAACAACGCGCGAAATTCTAAACGCCCCGTATTAACCCATTGTTGTACCGTGACAAAATCGCCGGGGTGCGGTGGGGAACGTAGCGCGCGCGCGCGTGTGTAACGTGTAGTGCCCGGGACTAAACGTAGTCCCGAAAAGTCGAGTGCGTGTGTCGCGATACCCGCCGTGAGAAATCAGTTTTTTTTGCGGTTTATTGTTCCCGTCATAGCGAAGGGGAGTAGAAAATTCCTACACCCCGTGCTCCAGATTCGAATCGCTCCTTTATTTTCCATTTTCCATTTTTTTCGTTGTTTTGTTTTGTTTTTTTTTTACCCCGTCCTCGGCCGATCCTTGCCCGTGATATTTTAATCCGCGAGGATTTAGCGGACCCTTTTTCCATCGGGATCGGCATCGGAGGTTCGTCGAAGAAATACGGAGGGAGTTTCTGAGGAAGCTACGAGGAGCGGAGTGTATTTTACCTCACGGTTTCCGTACCTTTACCTGTCCGACTATGTTCGGGGGCAGGACGAATACCCCGAAGGAACGGACGGCAGGTGGGGACGCCCGCGTCGACGGGGGCTCCCCAAAAATCTCGAGGCGCGTTTCGTTTCGGAAGCGATCCGGCGAAATTCACAATCGACGGATAATCGCTAGCGATTGTTTTTTTACAGATTAAAATTACAGAGCTACCGTTATTCCAACGTCGGCGATAAAGGCATTCGGAAAAACACACGTTCGGCCGATAAGAAACACGACCTCGCGACGAAAATTAAAAATTGCGATAAACTCGACGTGCGGGAGTTGATCGATTTTCGGAGTTTCGCGTACCTGAGTGCACCTCGTCCTCCGCTTCCTCGGCTCGTTCCCCGTCGGCGAACAATATCGAGGTTTTTCGTGTCGGCGTGCGATCCAAGTTATCGAAATGACCCGGCCTCTGCTGATCGTTCATTGTTTCCGATCGCTCGACCTGATTGCCGTGAACTCCGTCATCGGCCGACGAATATTTACCACCGGTGTTCGGTCTGACCAACGCGCTCGAACTCCTCGTCAACTTGGTGCTGTGGGTCCTCCGAATGAGGCTCGTGAAGGTCCCGGAATTTTTCGTCTGAATTTTCGCGTTGTCCGAACACTTCGGCTTCGCGGTGGTCGTCGTCGCCGCCACCTTGCTACGGGGCGCCGGAGACTCCGTCCTCGGATCGCCGGCCGATAGTCCGTTGAATTTATTTTTGTAATCCTTTTCGAAGACCCCGTGACGGTTGGCGGGCTTGTCCTTCCGTTCGAGGTCCGCGAAGACGGCTGCGGCGGCGGCGGGGGCGACGTCCTCCTTTTTTTGGGGGTTCGACTGGAGGTCAGCGGAGGGTTTCCTGCCGGTGAATCTGCTCTGAAATTTCTCTATGGTCTTGAACGACCTGGTCCTTTCGATTTTTTTAACGCCGCCAGATTTCGGCTCGTCGGTTTGACTCTTGTGAGCGGGGGGAACGGCTGTCGCCGTACCGCAGGCGGAATATTTTTTTCCCGACGTAGTTTCGAATATCCTGGACAAGGACTGCACCTTGCCGCCGCAAGGTTCGGGCGCAGTTTCCACCTCCTGTCGTTTGTCGAAAGCGTTGACGGAGCTCAACGTACGCGATAGTACGACGCCGGGCAGCGGCGCGTTCTTCGTAGAACTACCGATCGGAAACGTGTTGCAGGTGAAGTTTACCGCCGACTCCTCCGCGGAGGACGACGTTGTTGTCGTTGCCCCCCCGGTCTTCGGTATCTTCGCCGAATGTCTCGACTCGCCTTCCAGAGACACGTAAAACGTCGATCTCCTCTTCGGGGAATCTTCGGCGCTCTCGACGGGGGCCAACATCTTCGATCGCCGACAATTTCTTCTTCCCCTCTTTCGATTTTTTTTTTTTCTTTCTTTTTCCCCCTCCCTCTTCGACCGCGTACTATTCGATCAACCGTGCGTCATGATAATCGCTGAATAACTTGATATCGTTCTTTTTTCTTTTTTTTTTTTGCTGCCGTATATCCTTATCACTTCACCGGTATGACCGTATCACCTGTCGTGTACGACATGGCGAAACATTCTTCGCGCACTCCTTGACGTTGACGATAAAAAAATTCAAGAAAATTGAATAACATTCACGTGCACCGGAACTTCTTTTCACCGCAATTGTTTTACAAACCGCTTCGTAAAGATTGGCCGAAGAATTGAAAGTGAAGGGAAGAAAAACCGATTTTTCTTGTTTTTTTTTTTCAACAAAGAATCGACGAACCGATCGAACGTGATCGAAGGCTTCGCGCGACGATCGATGTTCGGTGAACGGTTTGAAAATCGAAGAGAAGAGAAACTTTTTTTTTTTACAAAAAAGAAAAAAAACGAACGAATAAACACCAACCGCGTCTGTACGTGTTTCGGAATAACGATAAACGGGTACCACGCAGACACACACCGCCGACCCGTTCGTTCGCCAGCCCTGTGGATATCTGTCGGTTCTTACTGGCCTTACAGTAAAATTCCTACAACAGCACCGACTACGGTGGTTTCATCAACTAAGTTACACGCTGGTTTGCACCAACTGTACGCTACGTTCCACCGAAGTTCCACGGACATTCGAAGAGCAACACGGGCTCTGTTGTTACTGCATCATCGTTCGATCGATCGGCCGATTTTCGATTTTTCCCTCCACCGTCTCTTGAGGAGGTGCGGACAAAAATTTCGTTTCGTCGCTCTTCGATCTCCTCGGGATCTACGGAATCCGGGCGAAATTTCCGTCCCCCGTCTCGGGGTACGAGAGGTTTCGATTTACCGATGAATTTCGACCGTGCGACGATTCCATTCCAGCTGAAGCAGTCGGAGAACACGCACACGTCTGGCGATCCTTAGGAGAGCGAGGCGTGAAAAATCGCTTCGTTGTATGGAGCCCAGATGAGACTGACTGGGGGAGAGCACCAGTGTGTTCGAGCATCTCGCACTTCGTTACAAGAAACGTGTGATGAATGCAAGGAGTTTGTACAGCGAGTAAAACGTAGTCTACGCTCGGCGCGATAATGCCCGCTGCAGTTTATCCGGGTTTTCTAGCCTCGACGGATCCTGTTTCTTTCCTCTCGTTTCTTGCGTCGACCGTTTTGCTCCTTGTTCTTCTTTCTTTTTTTTTTTTTTTCCTCTTCATCTCTTCTCCCCGGAATCGTCTTCACATTTTTTTCGTAACACTTATCACCGATCGGCAACGACGACGATCCCCGCGCAACTTCCTCGGGGATCATCTCTCTCTCGTTTTTTTTTGTTTTTTTTTTTTCTTTTTGTTTTCTTCCAAAGAGCTTGTATCGCAAACGCGTGCTAGAGACGATAAGACGATTATAAGACGATTTTCGTACGACCGTCTGAAAGGATATCTGGAGACGTTTTATTCCCGACGCGGTTTAACGAGGTCAAATCAAGCGCGTATCTCGGCGTACAGTGAAAGTGTTCCGACACATACCGGTGTAGAGACGTTGTGTACCTGAAGAACCGGAGTCTGTAAGCGTACGATATATACAGATACCGAGCTGCCGCGTGTATACCGTAATAATTTGAAGCCCTAGTAATAACGACTTACGTATAATATTATACCTCGGAGTCGGACACCCGCGCCTACCGATCGTGGGAGCCGAAGAAAACGCAAAAGCGAATCTCTCTGCCGACGTCTCGGAAATCGAGGGGAACCGATGATACACCGGTAACCAAGTTTTTAGATTTTCAAATTTGTTTCTCTTTTTTTCTCCCTTTTTTTTTCTCTTTTTTTCTCTGATTCGTTTCGGAGTAAATTAGAATTTCATAGGGCTGAACTAGAATAAATAAAAAAAAAAAGAAAAAGAAAAAAAAAGTGGCATGAAAAATTCAGGTGACGTATTTATTAGCCCCGAAGTTGAATCGGCCGTTTATGTAGATGCGTGTTACATAGGGGAGTGTCGTAGATGATGTATACATACACATATAATATATATGAATAAAAAATGTATAAAAACTAGTTTGCATAAAGGTAATCCCCGTAGGACACCGGCTGGCATTAGTATTTCGGATTTCGACTGGACGCGACGAACGGCGAAGGGGTCAACTGGTACAAAATGTACGTACGTATGTACAGCAAAGTGACCGTCATTGTGCGACATCACATGTGTAACAACGGTGGGTCGTCGTCAACGAATGGTATACCAATGAAGTGTAATTTGATACGGGACAATGACAATGGGACAACTTGTGCGTCTATTTTATCGAAATATATACACACGTTACCTACGGTCACGTGAGCTTAGAATTGATATTTGGTCGCGTTGCAACGAGAGCCGCAATTTTCGCTTCGATTTAAAAATCTACCGATTTTCATTTTTTCGTTTTTCCAATTTTTTTTCGTACACACCTATGCCGCCTGTCGGCGAGACGTAAGGGTTATCGCGTCGTGTCGCACGATTCGGTTACTTCCTCTTCCTCGCTCGACTTTGCGGTATAAAAGTCTGCGCGATTGTGTTTATTCTAGTCAAACTCGATTTCCGTGATAAAAATAGGCTGAAAATAAACTAGACTAGGGGCGCGCGAGCGACCGCGGTGCGCCGAGAGACGGGGCTGCCCGCAACGGCGTCGACGTCGTAGGTATGAAAAATGAAAGCAAATGTGTAAAACCAGAACTAACCGACTTAGAGCTCGCGACACCGAAGAAAGGCTGAGAAACGCGGCTGTATTATATGTATATAAAAGTCCTCGTGTTACACCCGATTACCTCAGTTTATCTGAAAAAAAGCTGACAGTATTTCGGAGATACGAAACACACCCCGAGCAACAACACGTCGCGTTATAATCCTCTCCGTTTTTTACGTTCGTTTCGTTTCACCAAAAAAAAAAACAAAAAAAAAAAAGGTGAAGAAAAAAGTAACACCATCTTACCGCAGGCTCTTGAAAAATCAAAATTGAATTTGAGCAAAAAAGAGGGGGGCAAAAAAAAAAAAGGAGGAAATCTTTGTCGTAAAACAGCTAACCATCCCGTACAGCGGTAGTTAATACGATGCGGTTTACGATTAATAATTTATAATATTGTATCGGATAAAAACGATCCTCGTGCTGCAGGCAGGAAGTATGAAAGAGGAAAAAAAAAGGAAGAAAAAACGTGATCAGCCTTCCGCATCGCGCGGTACACAAAGCGATACGATTTTACATACGTCGTCGTACGTGAAATCGTTTCGTCACGTGCGGCGTTGAAAAGTTGCTCGCCCGCGAGAAGGGTTGCCTACCGCCGCGGCGTGTTTTTTTTTTTTCTTTTTTTTTTTTTTTGACCCGCACGAGATAACGGGGATGCAATTCGCGTGGATATATTTATTTTTCTTCGTTTATTTTTTTTTTTTCGTCCGCGAGAAAAATGAGGAATGTTAGTTTGGAGAGTTCGATCGAGTTCTCAAAATTTCGACACACCAATTATCGATTCCCATCGAATTAGGAGATGCGGTGAAAAAACGGCATCTGAAAATAGGTGTGGGATAATTAATTCTCACGAACTATCGAGGGTGAAATCGATCGGTCACAATTCATAGCTGATAAAATAGAATTATCTCGACTATGAGGCGTATTGAATCGATTATCGGAAGCATCGATTATACGCAGCCAACGGTAGAAGAAATAAATTACGGTAAAATAGATATAATTAACGTTTCAAAAAATTAATAAGACGAAAACCGGAATCGAAAAAAAAAAAATTTCGGAACGAGAAGAGAATTGAGAAAAAAAATTGCAAAGAAATAATGCGAAAAATTCGGCGACACGATTCGCATCCGACGTGTATATTATCCGTACGAGTTAATATCGCAAAACTGTAATGAATCGCGAGGGGGTCATCGTACTCGAGTAAAAATTCAACTCTACGTCAACGATAGGAGAATACGAATGATGATCGGTAAACTGCTCTGTGTCACGTTCAACGTGAAACCTACCTTATAAGTTTAGAATTACACAACCTGGAGAGAACACCGCGGTTCGCCATATACGTAGGAAAAATTATATTATGCAAGGCCCACATCGGAACGCGATCCGACGTGTGAATTTTAATTAACGCGAGTAAATACGTTCGGAGAATCGTAAAAAAATTCAAACGGTTAACGAGGTTCGAAATCCTACGAAACGATATCAAGATGTTTTCGATCCGATGATCGAGAAAAATTTGTCAATTCGTTCATCCTCCGTATCCGGTGGAGCAAAGATCATCGGCGATGTTCGAAGAAGATTTCAACGGAAGAAGGAAACGGATATAAAAAGCCGCAGATTCCTTTACTACCGACTACAGAGAGACAAACGTCGATAAGGCAAAGAGCGAACGGTGCACATCGACTTTTCAAAACAGAGCCAGACTTTATCGACGTTGAAAGGAATAAAAAAAAATAAATAAATAAATAAATTGATGGATTTTAAGAAATGACAAATAAATGATTCACGGAACATTTATGGGTTTGTTGAAAGAAAAAAAAAAAATTTCATTCCAAGTGAGTCCCGCTAATTTGGTATACGGAAAGTACGGAAATTTCTCGATTAATATATTTTATCCCCCTACAGCTACAGCTGCGGAGGTACGGGTGAAAGTATAATATTAAAAATAATATACTGCAGTCAGAAATATCGTATTTGCATGGAATGAAAGTTCGAACGAACGATAATAAACTTATCGCACGTCATATAACCTTACGCCGAACACGCCGTAAATAAAAGTATAAAATATTGGACAGAAAAAAAAGAGTTAATAAAACTAATTGAACGCATCGCTCATTTCGCGCGTGACTTTCACTGCGCTAATTAATCGAGCGCATAGAGAGAGAAAAAGAAGAAAAAAGAAATCTATTACCCTGTGCGTAAGTTCGAAGAAAAATTGATACGATAGCGACCGTATACATATATACACACCTCATCGATCCGCAGGTGTCGGAGTTGAACTTATACTGATTTTTCCCCGTTCGCAATTACAACCTATTTGAATTCCCAAGAGGTTAACGAACCAAATCGACTAGATGCAGGTGCGAATAAAAATCAATTCCACATGGGGGTATATCCCCATAATGTATGTATGTATAACGAGATATCAAGTCTGCACGGTTGGTATTTAGCGAAAATAAAAATTACAAACTAGAGAAATGAAAAAATAAAAAAAAAAAAAAAAAAAAGAAACGTATGTACCGTTGATCAGTAATTGTATATAACGGCTACGCTGTTTGTATATAGAACATGATTTTTTTTTTTCACGTGAACATGACGTTACACACACAGATATCACCGAACCCGCACTGCGGTGAACTGTAGCCACCGCGAGTTTGTAGATAATATTAATAATCATAACGACGAACCGCCACCTGCATCTCAGCCAGCAGCTCAGGGTTTTTATTACTCCGATGAAAAAGAAGATGGAAAAAATCTTCGAAGAAGAAAAAAAAAAAAAATAAAAATAACATCACTCCGTGGTTACATACGCTGCAGCAATTGGTAGAGTGAAACAGTACGGGTATAACGCACTATAAACGAAGGAGATACCTGATTCATGCTCTTCGTGATCAGCCCCTCGAAGACAGGAATGAAAACTTCTCGACAAACGTCTTCCGCCAGGCGACGAAGCCGCGTCAGCAGAAGTCGCGACGCTTTGCATCATGTTTTTTTTCTGTTTTTTTTTTTTTTTTTTTCTTTCGTCGCACGATCGTCGCAAACTTGTTTCTATTTTTTTTTTTACTTCAAATTTTCACCTCCTAGATTTTTACCACAGAGATGCGAAAAAAGTTTTTATTTCACCCACACGGCTGCATCGTTTGCATAATATTACACATTACATGGAACGTAACCAAACGAAACGCATCACTTTTTTCAACGTCTCCGAATCTACGGTTTTTTTTTTTATACAATTCAATCACTTTTCTTTTTTTTTTTTTTGATTAATGTAATTTGTGTCAACGACAGACAAAAAAAAAACAAAACATTCTTCAATGCTTCACACCCACATTATATATATTTATACGACACCTAGATTTTATGTAAATTGAAAAAAGAGAAATTCATACAATGTTGAAAACCACGAGACGAAATAAATAAAAAACCCGTGCTAACGTGGACGAATTTTCCGATCTCGAGAGAATAAAAAACTGTAAGAACCGCCCTACGCTTGTCAGAGGTTGAAGAGAATAAAAATTGAATAGAATAGAAAAAATTCCTTTCCGCGTTCTTTGGAAGTTAAGAGGTGAAGGGGTCGAGTGTGTCGAGAGTTTCAGTGCACACGACGAACAGATTACACATGTACCTGCCGCCGCGTAGCTGGGCCGCGTGAAAGTTTCATTGCAAAATTATTAACTTGCAGGTATACGTAAAATGAGTAAATATATATATATATATAAAATATACCGTACGCGTATACGATATACCCATGCGAAGTTGGTGAAAAAGTTAACGAAAACTTCCGAGAGCGCGAACGTCGTTGCGACAAACCGAAGCTCACCGAATAACGAATGAATCGTCGAAAAGTTATCTCCGCGGTAAAACGACCGACGATAAAGATCGAAACTTTTTGAAGGGATTAACTAATGGCTCGCATACCTACCTACGTAAGTAAGTACATGCGATAAGAAGAGATCCAAGGATCGCGGTTCGGGACACCGAGAGGACACCCCTTAAGCTCCCAACTTCATTCACCCGCCGCGATTTTTCAAAACAGACGAAACGCGAACAGCCGAAAACTTTCGAGTCCGTTCTATAACCAAGGACACTACGGACATAGAGATTAAAATAACGTCCGTGTCCTGCGGGACTCAATTATTCAACGGGGTTAATGACGAATAAAATGAGAAATCAGAAGAAATATAATGGCGACGGAAAATTGTCGGATTACGTAAATTGAGAGACGCTCGAGTAGCGGGGACGAGTGACTCGTTGTGCAACGACTTATTGTTCCGAGTATGGAAAAAAAGAAGGCGAATAAATAAATTTCATGAAAAAAAATATAGAAAAAAAAAAAAAACAACAACAACGCGAGGCAGGTACATGTGTATCGTTACACACGATCTCCGATCGGACGTTGGAATGAAATAATTGAATTTAATTGCGAGTGTCGGACCGCGGAACAATAAAACGACATTATTTCCCATATCATCGCGTACTACGTCCTATCATCCGTCACGTAACAGGAATTTCGTACGTAAAACTCATGGAACTAATATAAAACTTTACAACGAGGAAAAAAGTTTTTTTGCACGAGACAATTTTCCTTTCTATTTTTTTTGTTTTTTTTTTTTTTTCGTTCAACGAGTGCGACGCGGACGCATCGCGGAAAAGGAGAAAAAAAATATTGCATTTCACTTTCCCTAAATCTTTTCCTTTTTTTTTTTTTTTTATCACCCTCGTGTACGAATATTGTAACGTTAATTTACTGGAGATAAAGAAAAACAAAAAAAAAAAAAAGAGGAAAAAAGAAAGGGAGGGAGAGAGACGGAGAGATTATATTTTACAAAAAGGCGGAAGGATTCCCAGCCTCTTTGTCGTTGTTATCCACACCGGAAGTTGGCGTTGCCCCTACCTGCATGCCACTTCCTGTGTCCTGAACTGAGTCTCTTTGTCTTTGTTATTATTAATATTTTTTTTTCCCCCACCCCACCCCACCTTTTTATCGTAAACAATTTCCTCTATCTTTCTCCTTTTTCTCCGTGTGCGACGTACGGAACCGCAAAAAAATTAATATCGATAATTCAATCGATTGTTTCCCGTTGTATGACATTCGAATTTCGGGGATAAAAAAATTCCGACCTTTTCTTCGACGTTTGTTAAATTTTTTAGTTTTTACTCGATCTTTTCTTTCTCTCTCTCTCTCTCCTCTCTCTTCCGCGTGAGAAACTTTAAACTGCAGTCTCTGTAACCGGCAACGTGAAGATATTTCATTTTTTTTTTTTTTCTTTCTTTCTCACTTTTTCCGTTACTACAGAGTAGTAGGTCGTTAATATAAATATTTAAAGTACGCCTGGTGTACAGTATAAACGGTATAAATTGCTACAGATCTTGATCGTTAAAAAATATATACAACCAGTTGAACCTTTTAGGCAGTTGAAAGAAATTTTTTCTCGCTGTACATAAAAATTGAATATATATATATAAATACGCACATACCGTATTTATATACATAGCAGCTGACGACTGATTTAATGTGCAACGTGACGATTTTACTCAAATTATAATCAAACTTTTGCTACAACCTTGATAATAATCAATCAATTTTCGTATAGATTTTATCAACCGTGAATAAAAACCAGCTTCTATCCTACCGTGTTCTCGAAAAACAGATTTCAAAAATTTTCATCGAGCGTAACTATGAGAAGGGGGAGAAAAATAATTTGCGAATCGATCGACGGGGGTTAAAAATAAAAAAAAAAAAAAGAATTTTCAAAATCGTCGTCGCAAGTCGGTATCAATTATCATTATATTATATAAATTTGCTTTCGTTTCGGCTTCTCCACGGTTTGCTTGCGTTTAATTTTTTTTTTTTGTTGTTTTTTTTTTTCTATCCGCAGCGACGTTGACCAACAGCCCCAGCTGGTGTAAAATCGGTGTAAGTTACGCGAGTGCAGATAGTGAACACCTACCATATAACTTTGGAGGCGATATACTTTATCCTATCAAACGGTATAAATTATGATAAGCCTGCGGTAGTCGGTGGTGCTAGTGCTGCCGCTGCCGGTTTTGGTTGTAGAGCCACTCGAGCCGCGTCTCATTATTTTTGTATTTTATTTTATTTCGATATTTTTTATCCCCCTACCTCCCTTCCACCGCCATTTCGCGTTTGTATTAAATCAAACCCACGTATACACGTCTCGGCTATTTATAAACAAGAATATATGCAAACATACGTGTGGAGTTGTGTACAGAAAATCTATATATTTCTAGGAAGATAGCGTCGAGTTTCATGTCGGAGAAAAGAAATGAAATTGTTCGTTTTTCGAAAAAAAATTATAAACATCAGTAACGATAATCGAAATATGAAAGTCGATCGGTATGGAAGGAGAATCGACGTTGCTAAGCATCGATTATCGATCGCTAATAATATTTACACTTAGATCAGGTGACGATTGGATCGTCATTCGTTAGTCACTCCGTCTGGAGTGGAATTCTAATAATCAATTCCCAATCAACGGATATCGGCTGCCCCGTAAAATTAGAATAGCGATGAATTTGATTGATGTGGTTTTTTTTTTTTTTTCTTTGTTCAATTGCGCTTAAAAAATTAATTTTCGTGATATTTTCTTTTCGCCGCTAGCGGCGAAGCGTTGAAAAATGAAACCGCATGGAAAATACGCGCACCTATAAGTTGGGCCGAAAAAACACGTTATTAAGTTTCGTTCCCAGAGTCTGGCCTTCGCAGTTCGCCGGTCCCAAGGCAAGAAAGGCTTGTTTATCGTATCTGCACGACGAACTATAAATTCGATCTACTCTTCGATATGCGGGAATATAAATAAATTATGAAATATTACGACCGAACGATTGAACCGATTTAACGAATTCGTTGTAACATCGAATCCGCCCTCCAAGGGTACTCGAATCTGAATTATCCTTCCGGGATGTCCGCAGAGAATATATAAATATATAAAAAAAAAAAAAGGAAAATCGAAAAAAAAAAAAAACCGAGAGGATGCGGGTGAATTATATATTTATCGAGGCTAAGGGTTTCCCCGGTCGTTCGGTAAGGATATCCGTTCGCAGGTGCAGGACACGTCGAAAACTCGTACGACAAAAACCCTCTTCAACTAATCCCGACAGATTTTATCTACCTTACCGATACGCACTGCGTCGGTTGGTGGGTTCAAAAATGCGATAAAACGCCGAGGCGCAGAGCCGAAAAGAAGAAAAAAAATTTCTCCGGGATAAGGATTTTAAATAATCTTGGGAAAAGAAAAAAAAAAAAAAAAAAAACAAAAAAAGTGAAAGAACCAGGTTGAGGATGCCTCGCTTTTGCTCGGCGAATAATTTTTGGTAAATTTTTGCAGATTTTTTCCACGGAGGAGCTAATTGAGAACGGGACTGCAGCGTGTTGGAGGTTTACGTCACCGAGGAAGGATCCTACGGAGTTTAACGAAGTTCAGTTGTTTGATAACGGTCGGTGGCAAACCGTGGAGTCCGTGACACGGTTTAGTTAAAATTTGAATAATTTTCTTCAAGAACGACCTAAAGAGAGCAAACGACGATTCTGGATATACGTATACCTGCAAGTATATCATGTAAAACATTAAATTACACACCGCATATACATATATATATATATATATATATACATACAACTCGTCGTTTTAGTTTCGTCTCTTAACTCTCTCATGGAACGTCGCGTTGGTCAAATTACAAAAAGAGAGTAAAAAAGAATCTACACGTACATACGACGTACCTCTATACCGCGTAACATAAACTGCGGCTTAAAAATGACTCACTAACTAATTTTCACCGTCATTCGCATTTACGATACGCGACGTCGTATCAATAAGCGAAAAAAAACACCTTCGAAGTCACCCGACTTCGAAGATCGAGAGAGAAAGAAAGAGAGAGAGAAAAAAATCGACAAAAATTTGTCCTGCCCAAAGAATAACGAAAATCAAAATAATTCACGTCACTCTACAACTTCCTTATTCAGTTCTCTTTCAACCCCTCGAAGATCACCTCAATTTTTTACATTTTTTGAAAAATAATCGCCTGACAAAAATTCGGGGACGATTTATCGAAGGGTGGTTGCGTACGGGAGAGATCGTGCGGAAAACTAGCGCCGATCGACGCGGAATCCGGATTACAATTTATCGGTAAAAACGTTTCGCGGCCGCGGATATTCTAAATCGGTTCTGTTTTCGTACCGACCAACGCGTAACGCGGGCATCGTCGTAGCTTCCTTCGCGTAGGAGCAACCGAACCAGACTGCCGGCTAAAGTTGGACGACAGCCGCGCACTCGAACGTTTTACTTGTACACCCGGCAGTTCCAGATGCACGTGAACGCGTTCACCGATCGGCCGATTTTTTTAAACCACCGACGAACGGAAATTCGGACGAAAATTTCGATCGACCGAGTGGCAAAATTTTGGGGACGGAAATCCCCCCCCCCCCCCCCCCGTCTGTCTTCGAGGGATCAAATTTTCTGGGAGGGGGTTCGAAGTGCGCCAGAAAAATGGGTGCTTCGACTGATGGAAATTCATCTTGTGTCGAAACGAGTGAGTCAGCGGACGTTGAAAACGAGACGGTGAGACTGGAACACATCGAAGCGAGCACGCGAGAAGTCGAGAGAAACTCACGTATACACACGGTACGATAGAATGAAATGAGATGGAAGACCGTGAGACATTAAATTTCGCTTTTTCATGAAACCATGTCAAGTTTTAATTTGCTATTCCGCGTCCTCTTCCCCTTTTTTTGCTTTTTTTCTTCATTTTATTCGAGAGACGGAGGTACTCTGATTGAAAAAAATGGAAAAACGGACCGCGACGAACGGATCGGAGATGAAAATTCTGCGCGGAAAATAAAATGGAAAAAAAAAAAACAAAAAAAATCTGACGGACATAAATTTTTTGAAATTTATCAACGGTAAGTTTTTCACGGCTGATCGTCGACGGTTTCCTAATATTTTCATTCTTCGATCGTCGCTCCCTTGAAATCTCGTTCGAGGAGGATTTAAATTCCACGGTCAGAATATTGAGGCATCTCAAGTTTCGCCCGACGACCTCCAAGAGTTCGAGAAAAAAAATCTTCTGGTACGCGGTGCACCGAGATTAGCTCTATTAATAGCGCAGAATTAGATGCATCTATAGACGCGATCCTATGCGTTTGTTCACGTACGCGAACGTTGCCGATCGAATAAAATCGTTGAATTTTTCGCTCCGAAAATTCCAAAACTCCGGTCTCAATTTTTTCGACATTTTCTTAAGGGGGGTAAAAAAAAGAAAAAGGGTGAACAAAAATTTTTCCCAAAGTTTCACCGATTCCATATATTCCCGGTATCCGCGCCATTTTTACCGTAGACAATGCTCTCGACACCCGCATCGTCTGTTTTACACACGTGTACGCGCGGTTTATGTAAAAATCTAATATAATATTAAAACGTGTAATTCTTCGCAGAATAGCTGAATCGCGGTTATTTTTTAATTCATTTTTTCTTTATTTTTTTTTTTTGCTTTTTCTCCTACTATTCCGGAACACGTGAGGTCGTCGCGAGATGGGTTCGTTATTGCGATACACCACCCTCGGCTGTATAATAAAATTATCATCATCGTTATTACATTTCCACACGTCCCAATTCCCAACGTTCGCACACGTGAAAACAATGAGGATGATGGCGACGATGAACGTAAGTTACGCCACAAAACCACGCCGTGTGTATTATACACCTACAACGTGTAAGTGGATATATAACGATGTCCATAAAAATGGAGAGAAAGAAGATCGGGTAAAAAACGTCGCGAACAAAAAAAACACGAGAAGAAAGAAAGAAGATCGTCTCTCGCCACGCACCGAGTTTCGCTGAGCGACGAGAGCCGTTCAGGTGTCTGAGGTGGGTGGAAAAAGAAAAAAAAGAAAAAAAAAACAAGCGAGAAGATGAAAAAAAAAACATTCGGCGGTCATTTGGGGCAGGTCGCGGGGGTAATCCCGAGAATTCGGAACTTCAGAACTGACCTACTGTTAAAAATCGTTGAACAAAGTCGCGTCGAGGGGTGTTGCGGGTAGGTAGTGGTGAAAACGGAGAGAGACGTCGCCGCGGACTCGGCCAAAGTTTTGCGGCGGCGATATAAAACCGACCCAGAAACTACCGGTGGGGGGGGGGCTAGGTGAACGCTTCCTCCTCGTCGCATTAAGCTGGCTCGACGCCACGTCAAGTTCGTAAATACGGTAGAAAGAAAACGAGGAGAAAATGAAGAAGAAAAAAAACAAAAACAAAAAACAAATCTAAAAGCAAAATAAAGAGGAGAAACGAAAAATACGAACGGACAGAAACGAAGGACTTCTGGAACACTGGCTCGCCAAAATTTCAATTCCTCGCTCGAATCTATTCTGCATATACATATACCGGGCGACTGGGTACCCCCCGTGCAACGCCTAGATTTATCGTGAGAAAATAGATCAGATATTTTTTTTTTTTCCTACAGAAATATCGACGGAGTAATCGAACGGATAAATTCCAAGGGTGCGAGTAGAAGGAGAAGTTCGAATACCAGAATTGAAATAAAAATGAAGTACGAACTAGTTTTTGGAGAAAAAAAAAAAATAAATAAATTACGCCCGATTTTCGAGAAAAAAAAAATAAAAAAGCGATATTGGAATAATTCAAAGGCGGGTGATTTTACGCTGGGAAAATGTATCGACACCCCGCGCACAGTGCGGTTGCGACTGGCCGGTGTAACTGACCGGAAGTGGGTGACGGCGGGATATAGATTTGTATGGACAGATGAATAAAATAGATAGCCTCGAGTTGTTCGGGAATAGGTGGTAGTAGGTAGGTAATACCTCCGTGGAGCGCGCGCACATACGAAATGATTATCCGTGTGTGTACCGTTTATTATTCACGGCACGTGCTTTTTAATACTGTTATAGAAAACGGCAGCGCAGTGGCAAAAGCGACTGTAGCGGCGGGGGGGCGGCAGCAACAGCAGCAGCAGCAGCAGCTGCTCGCTGCATCTCAACACGTGCCTTCTAATTTTAATATTTGCATAATTATTGTGACCCCTCATTAGCACCGCGGGACGTAGATTTACAGGTACGTATCGGCGAACGAATTACGTCACGACACGAAAAAAATAAAATAAAAGAAATAGAAAAATAGAAACGAGAAGAAGTGGAATATTCTTACCTTCCAGAGTCTGGAGATAATTCGGATTTTGAGATTCTCGTGTATTCGGCGCGTTAAAACCTCTCGGCAATGACATTGATTTACACTCACCTGTAAAACGATCAAAGAAAAAAGAAGAGATGAGAATTTTTTATTTTACCAATATCTACACAGCAAAATATTTATGCAATTTGTTTTTTTTTTTTTCTTCTCGGTATACTCGCACACGTGTACAGGTATATGCGATGTAACGTGAATCTTATTGAGATTCCGGGCACGTCGAATCGACTCACGCGACGTATATACTCGTATATACATATATAATGTACGTACGATACGTACATACGTCACGTATACACTAGATATTACATACATATGTATATGAGTTGGTCGATGCTGCCAAACTGCAACTATCCATGTCGGGTAGATCTGTTGGATAATATTTATTTTTCATCCGGACAACATTCGACTCCGTAAAAAGTTATTCCGAAATGCACGTCTCTTAATCTTCGAGTGGACGTTGGATGAAAGATTAAAGGTGTTCCGAACACACTGGTGGTTCGTTAGATCGTGTTACGTTTTTTAATTTTAGAACTCTCTTTGATGACGATGAAATATAATAATCGTAACTACCACGATGAAAGCGTGGTCTCTAATTTATTTTTTTACATTTCATTTCCTTTTTTTTATTAGATACCTGAACCTCGCATCATCGATGAATAAAATGTAATTTCATCTCTTTCATTCGCCCTAGCTTTTCTCTTTCATCTCTAAATTTTCAACCAGTAGTAGTGAGAAATAATCAAATGAAAAAGTCAAGTGTGCGTAAAAGCGGTGTGAACAGTAGACGATGATCATTTGAAAAAAAAAAATAAAAATAATTATTCAACACCTGCGATCTTTCAATTTCATTGACGCGAAAGATTGCCTATAGAACGACCCGTACGATGAAATTTTACAACAACCTTGATGGAGCGAATCCACTGAAAAACTGTATCAATTGATTTCCTTGTTTTCAATTCCTTATCGATTCACTATCTTGGATGATGATGAGATCTAAATCCCCGTTATCTGATCTACGCTCGTCGTAAGTTTAAAGACAAAAGACAAAAGAAAAAAAAAAAACTGTGTTATTGAATGAAGAAATCTATAATAGATATTTCGTTTGTCTTGAAAATTTTATGATACCAAAAACTTACACTTCACTGAAATGTCAACTCTATCTCGTCCATTGAGTGACGCAAGACTAGAGTCCACTTTATCTTGTCCCTGCAAAGTACCCGATCCTCTTCTGGGTAAAGTAGCGGCGTGGCTCGCGAACGGTGCTAATTTGGATTTAATTGTAAGAAAATTACGCATATAAAACAAATGTGGTGTAATTCGAACTGTATGTGAGAAAAAAAAAAAAACTAAAGAAAAATGTTTTACGCAAGCGTTAAATGTATTTCATCATTTTCTTTTTCGCCCATTGAAATGTGAGGGATTTTTATTCGAGCAAAAAACGGTGCAGGATTGTATCAGATGTATCGACTATTATTTAACGAATATTTTCCGTTGTCCTTCTCATTGATTAATAAAAAAAAAAAAAAAAGATGACTCCTTTTAAATTTTCAAATTCTCACCCCCCTTTATAGAGAATTCAGTATATAACAATAAAATATATAGAGCGTGAGTATATGAGTAGGTAAATAGAGATAATATAAATCAAGGAAGAAACACATGTATCTAATCGGAGTTTCCCTAACAGTAAGTCGAATCAGATGACAACGAAGAATTGTGCGGTTTTTAGTATGAAATATAAGATTAATTATGGCAGGCATAAATAAAATTAAAAAACTGAAGAATTATTTAAAAAGAATAATGACGGAGAATTAATGGTAATTATGATAGAAAAAAAAAAAATAAAAAAAACTATGCCACATGTCTGTAGTAACGGGAAAATGTGATATTTAAACGGAAATACGTGAGACTATCAGCTATGTAGAATACGTATGGGGGCGGTATATAACATAACAATAATAATAATAACAACAACAACAACAATAATAATAATCTAATCTGTTTCTCGTCTCATTACTTTTGCAAAAGGTCGGAAACCTCGGTGTAAGTTGGTGTGCATTCAACTATAATATTATTGGAGAAAAAAAAAGAGAAATAAATAAATAGATAAAAAAGAAAGAGAAAAGAAATTTTTATATCTACTCGTGCTCACTTTAGGTATGATATGACCTAATTCCAAAGATATACCGCATAGCTTTTTACAAAAAATTAATTAATTAATAAATCGATCAATTGATTAATTGATATTGACTAATTACTCAGCTGCACTACTTTTCTATTATACGTTCGAATACCCCGTTCCTGCAACGATTATTTTATCATCTTATTTGTGCCGCCATTAAGCTCGATGATTTTAATTAATTTACTACAAACGGATCAAACGATTCTCGAAACGAATGATGGGGGAAAAAAAAAAAAAACGATGAAAGAATTATAACCTATGGTATAAATCGTAGCAATGAAAATTACGTCATGTGCTCAACGAGTGTGACGACTGTAACCGAAGACAAAGAAAAAATAATAAAAATAAAATAAAATAAAGATGATGATGATGAAGAAGAAGAAGAAGAAGAAGAAGAACGGACAATGATAATTACGCAAACCAGTAGGTAGGTAAATGGATATGTATACCTACGAGATATATATATAATACATATACACACGATGTGCAGAGTATTAATTTTCCTCCGAGGGTGCAGCAGCGTATACATATGACTATCGCGAAATAATGATCCAAGTACACATCAACGTTTACATATACGAAGTACCTACTGTATATTATATTATATAGGGGAGTTGAGCACTTTCTGTTTAGCTGCACGACAGAAAAAAAAACAAAAAAAACAACAAATCAGGTTAAAGAACGGGATAAACTGCAGAGAAAATTAACCCCCCCCCCCTATCGAGGAGTGAATTTTTTTTTTTGTTTTCAAACACTCGACGTACCATGCGTGTACATGAATCTCGTCTATTTTTTTTTTTTATTACAGAGAAAAATTTCTGACCCTCCCATTTATCCGGATAAAATTTGTCACGGTCGGGTCCTGCGGTGAGCTCAGATACATTAGTCACCGCTCTAATTATCACGTGAATTCAGCGAGTTACATTTGCGGTATTACGTTCAAAATTTTGTGTAACATAAGTTGGTCATTTTCTACGAAAATTCTGTGCGTTCGTTCGATTGTGTGGGTGTTAATTTTTGTTTTTTTTCTTTATAACGTGGACATGCGAAAGATGAGAAACAAAAAAAAAAAAATTGTACAAAATGAGATCGATGGCGAATAAGAAATTGAAAAAATAATTTAATCGTGCGGCTCGTGTTTTTTTTTTTGTCGTTTTCCTTCGTGTTTCTACTCACGCATATCGTACACTTCGTCCCCATTCGGTATGACGATATTGGAACTTTTCTTCTTCCTTCTCATGATCGAGTTCCATACCTTCCTTCGGTTCATTTTTACACACAAAAAAAAAAAATAACAAACAAACGCACAAACGAGCGAAGCTTTTTATGGTTTCGTTTTTTTTTTTTTCTAAATCTTCAATTTTTAATTTTTAGTTCGAATCGCTTCTCGCGGATCCGGTGGAGAAATTGAGGAAAAAGTGATTTTTTCGTCGGTCGCACAGCCGAGTGCGATGGGCGATCACCGTGTAAGATACGTTGATAGAATAAATACGTAACTCGATGCTAATCGCCAACGAAGGTCGCCGGATTAATGATCACACATTCAACTAACCTAATAAAAGTCGTACTTATTGTATACGTAGGTAGAAAAATTCCTACCGTCCGTATAATTAATGTAGTTATGACTAATGCCCGCGCCACACGAATGAGTTTTATACGAGTGTGTGTGATATTTTTTTATACAGTTTTTTTTTTTTGTATTTTTATCTTTTTAATTATTCTTATTGCGAAGTAAAAAACACAAGTTTTCCAGTCACTTATATGTTTAACTAAATCATAGTTTTATCGTTATTGGAAAATTGACTTTTTCATAAAAAGCAAGGAACGGTTTAATTCAATAAAATAATTCATCATCACGATCGCACGATAATCGCACTAGTTTTGAACCGAACGAAAAAATTACAACACATTTTTCATATCACAATTTTGAACATCGAAAATAAATTAACCAACACTCGCGCGTGTTCCACGTGTCGCGTCCAACGACTGTGGACTCGTACAGCAGCTGTACGCGAAAGGCAAAATTATTTGCACAAGACTGCGAACGAAAAAAAAAAAAAAAAAAAAAGGAAAAGGAAACTCCGTACTCGATAAATCGTTCTTCGATATTCGCTCGGTAGACTGCGGGTCGTCGTTTATAGTTTGGAATCGCGACTGGAGCGTGTCGTTGACGAAGACGACGACGACGGGGTCGTTCGACGTTTATGGTAACGAAGGAAAATAGAAGGGGGATGTTGCGGTCGTCGCGGTATATTGATAAAAGTCTTCTTTCCGACGTCAACTGAACACAATTATCTCGTACGTGAAGTATGCACAACACACGCCGCGGCTACTACGAATCACGTAGGTACATATAATACAATAAACCGTGCAGTTGTGTTTCTCGTCGTCGCGCGATATGTGCAATAAATTTTTACAAACTTCCGCCTCAGAAACGAAATAAATTATGACGAATTGCCGATCGTCGAGTTCCCGACACAGTTTCCCGATCTCCTTATATATATTCTTCCAAACGTCCCGTTAACGCGCGTGGTGCTCCAACAATTTCGTCGAACGAAATTCGCGCTTTTCGACAGCCGATCAATCGATTATTACCGGGCGCCAAATAAAAAAAAAACAAATATATATATATATATATATATGCGAGAAAATTGTACTTTTCGTTAACACGTGCAACACAGCGTACATACATGTACATATGTGTAAGTACGAGTATATAAATGGCGGACTGCGCGAGCGTTCGAATTCGATGCGACGACTGTCAACAACTATAGTCGTCCGCAAACTGATGCGCGGGTTACACACTGCCATGGCTATGATATTTCTCCGCATGTTTGTGTGCCATGTGAATCGTATCATTGTACATCACGTTATTATACGTGTAGCCATATTGTACTGTACGCGTTATGTGTTATTATACGTATATGTATATGTATATACTATATACACATAAGCGTGGTCGTGAGTCCGAAAGAAATGGGCGCTGCAGCGGTGATCCAGACGTCTTCCGGTAATAAAAATTATTGTACCAACCACCGACTCGCGCCCCTCCCACCCCAGAACCAAAAAGAACGAAAAAAAAAAGAAAAAAGAAAAAAGAAAATAAATAATAATTTACCAAGAAAAATTGTTATGTACCCGATGAAGCGATGTGTATACGCGTATAGGTCAAGATTTCAAGTTTTCGAGTTTTATCACCGCAATTATAAAAATTATAATTATTTAACAACATTTTTTTCAAAGTACATGAATTTTTTTTTGAATTATATCATTTATCACCACCGTACAGGTACGAGCGCCTGGAAAGAACGTGATGTCCGTTCGTTCCTCCGTATGGTCAACTTCGCGAATGGCTTGATATCGTGCACACGTGCAAACGTCAGCAAGTTGCACACCGCCGACGATTCGGTAAGAGAGCCAAAGTTTGTGTATTTTTCTACACATCCGACTCGCGCGACGGTGAGGCCGGGAAGCGTGAAGGGAATTCGATATCGTTAAAATGATATTCAAATCGAGAGATGACGAGCGTTGTCACGGTGGAAAGAATATTTTTTACAACGCGTTCGAGCGCTGCATTCGAACCTGCACGGTATACATCGCAGGATGTGTGGACGGGGAGAGACGGGAAAAAAATGAAAAATAAAATAATAAAATAAAAAAATTAAGACGAGCACCGCTCAATTTTTTCGACTTCCATATATATACGCGCTCGCGGTGGTAAGTGTAAACTATTATTAGTCACAGTGTATGCAATAAGTAGACGAAGACCCGGTTAGTGAAGTAAAAAAGGGTAACGAACGGGAACGCGAACGCGAAGAATAATAAAAATCGTGAGAGAAAAACACTTATAAAATGAGGAGAAAAAGGTAAGAAAAGAGCGTTTTCTCGCGCAGTGCAGTGTGTGAGCTACTGTAAGTAGCTACTGCACGCCGCGCGCAACCCCTTTTGGTTAATTAGGTGCGAGAGATAATTAACTTTTAAATAAGCACCGCAGTCACTTCCTGGCTTTTTGACCGACTCCCTACATACGGCGTATCCAAAAGTTTCGTGTCTTCTCCGTGTGTCTGTTTTTCTTGCCCCGTCTCACCCGAGAGAGAAGAGCGCCGCGTGCGATGCTGCGCTCGTTGTGTAAACAGTACAGAGTGTATGTAAATCTCTAGTGCAATGGGTTACCGTGGTTTGTACATTCGTACGAGAGGGCGGGAAGTGAAAAATAAAATACACTTACTCAGAAACCGTTTTCGGTTGAAATAAAAAAAACTTCGGAAACAAAAATCGTATTTCTGATATGCCTTAGACTGTTGTGAGATTGAGATTGGATCGAGTTATCGCCATTTTGTTCCTCCAAAAAAGTAAAATATCAAGGATATCTCGATGGGAAAAATTCGTAGCTCAATTTGACCGACGGATTCAGGTTCCTGAGGTCAAAATACGTTGGAGAAGTGTCCCATGCAATCGATTTTTAAAATACTTAATTTTTGGCCCAAAATTTACAAAAAAATCCAAAGGGAGTTTTTTCCCCTTGGAGTTTTTTCGATTTTGGGGACAAAAATCAATATTTTTTTTTTTTTTTTCAATTTATTTTCAAGTATTTTGAGCCCAGGAATCTGAGTAATAAATAATGGATCCGCCAGCTGATTGGATAGATCAATCCTAGAGAATAGAAGAAAATATTTTTGCGCTATTATCCTATGAAGACACGGTAGGTAACTCTCCCTGGCGACGAGCGCGTCAAACTGGACCATTTTGTTTATAACAATTATGCTCCAGAAGTCGGCAATGCAGAATTCTCCTCGCAATCTCCATTTCACGTTTGCAACAATACTTTTCACAGGTCGGTAACACGTCCTACGATTTTATTTATACGAAAAAGCAATTTTTTTTCACACGTCGATAACGCGAAATTCTATTCGCAACTTCGACACCTTTGTTTATAACAAGTCGGTAATGTAGAAACTCCTCCACCACTCGACTGTGTTGTATCATAACGGGGGAGAGAAAAAAAAAACAAGATCCAACGACCGACTTGACACAGTCTTCCGGTTGGAAAATGTCGACTTTTCAGCGTTAAATGCGGAAGAAAATTCTCGCAAATTTCGCGAATCGCCAAAACTCCTGACTACACGTACATCGCGTGAAGAAAAAAAAAATATATATATACTCGACGTAGCTCCGAGGGATCGATGAAAATCAAATTTTTCTACTCACCTATCGGAGAAGCGGTGTTCGCCTCCCTGAGGCTGACAGTTTCCGGTTCAACGCCCGCTTCGTCTTCTTCTATGAGCGGGGGTGGCGGAAGTGCGGTCCTAGTTTCGTATCCCCAATGTTGTCGGAAAGCACGAGCACCACCGTCTAGACGAACTCTGGGAAGTTCCACGAACATAGCGTCGCCGAGCTGAAAAACGAGTCGATCGTATATTCATGCCGAAAATATAAGCTGTAATACGCCCCCCGCGTACAAAGCGCCATAAAAATAACCCTCAATATGTCCGGTCCGATTTTGATTTCATTTCTTTCTTTCTTTCTCTCTTTTTTTTTTTATTTATTTTTTATACCAAAAAGCAAATATCAATTTCCACCGTACACGCGATATTCACGGTATTATATCCGAGTGCACTTACGTATCCCCTCACGACATCCATGTTATAAGAGGTGGATCGAGAACCGGAGGGGGGAAAAAAAAAAAAAATTTACATGTTCCAAAAGAAGCGGAAAGAAAAGAGACAATTTGCAAAAAAAGAAGAAGTTTGGTTTTCGATCGTCGGTGTGACGTGTGGTTTGAATAAACGTCGGGCTTCGAACGAGATTATAAACCGGAGACACCGAAGACTATGGAGACACTGGAGTTGTCTCTGAAAGTTGTTCTTGTAAAAACGTGTGCGTATATATATATATATATATATATAATGTAGTCCTATATAAATTGACCTGGCGACACACGATGACGTCACTAATTAAGAAGTTCATTGTATGACGTCATTATTCTTCCTTCATCTCTTTTATAGGCGTACAGGGTGTAAGTCGTCGACACAATGAACCTTGCACGAACGTCGTGCCAATACCCCCCCCCCCGTGTACATCTACGCGTGCTTAATTAGCTCGAAATCTGAACCACTGATTGACTCCTTTTTTTTTTCTTTGGAACAAAAAGTGAAAAAAAAAAAAAAAATACGTGTTTAAAAATTTCACGACTCTCACAGGGACCACCAGACGCGTCGATGACGAGATGTACCCAACGTGACACACGCTTGCGATAATTCATTTCCTACTAGTTGCGTAAATAATGTCAAATTTTTATTTTTTAAATTTTATCACCATTAACATAATTACGTGTGCGAATTTCGCGATTGCACAATGCGAATGAATATTAAGAAATTGCGGTGTGAAAAAAAAATTCCTTTTTTTCTTACTGAAAAGTGAATTTTTCTCGCTCTCTTTTTTTTGCGCGTTTGTACGCAGAGGCGAGAATTTAATTAAAAAGAAAGTGCAGTGAACGTTGCAGTGGAAGAGATACGGTGTTAAGAAAGAAATGTGAGAGTGCAGGTGATATTTATTATAAAACATATAGATATATAGATATATATATATATTTATATATCTGTATACGCGCGACATAAATAAAGAAAATTTACTTGCCACGTAGCGTAAGCAGACGTATAACATTATAAAACGTGCACACACATATCTGCGGCAGCGCATCATACGGAGAATAAAAAATGAGCCGGAACTTATCCAGCACGTTTTACAAAAGGGAGATGAAAGATAGGATGTATTAAATCGTGCGGTCGTGTAGATGAAAAACGAATAAAAGAAATACACGGAAAAAAATGCGACAGAAATAAGAATGTGATACTCGTTTTTTTTTCATCGGGTTTTTTTTTTTTTTATTTTCTGTTTTTTTTTATCTTTCTTCTCCAAACGACAAGTTCGAGCTGATCGAAAATTACACCGCGTAGACGAAAATCGGGGGGGGTTGGAAACAGGAAAAGCGAAGCGAAAAATGAGAAGGAAAAACAAAAATCAAAATCAATCACAAACCTTAGGGTGAGACTTGAACATACAGGCTGTTCCAGCGAATAACTGCAGCGTCCATAAAATGTGAAAGATAAAAAGTATTGAAAGTTGTTTGAGGAACCGATGAAAATTTTTTTTGTTAAATTAAATAAATAAACGTATAGGTCGACGAATAATCGGTATTATATGTGTACGCATATCGCAACCGTACGCGAGATAGAAAATTAAGATCAAGTGGCGGGGTACGTTGATTCCGTGGATTAATTGCAGCGATGTATGTATATTTGATGCGATCTGAATTAATCAGAGACGGAGAGTCTCTCCGAAGTATTTAAATTGGAACGATACACGTCAGCCTAAAAAATGAGCCAGCACTTGAATCCGAAACGTTCGAAATTATGATTATTTAATTTTATTATCTCGCAGTCCGCGAGCGGAGCGAACGATGATATATTACAATCAGGCGAACGAGGAACATAAATATTTTAATCGAACGACGCATCGCGCGAGGCGAATTCCGTTTCTGTTTTTCCCTCTCCCGTTCGTTAAAAATTCCTATTTTCGACATCGGGATATCAATTGTCTTATAAAATTTACCGCGGCCTAGCAGCAGCGTCCAAGGGTGTACGGGGGGGAAGAATGAATTGCAAAATATTATACAAGTCGGAGGTAAAGTCACGCGTCTCTTCGCGGGGTTACTTGTCGCTCGTGTACTCGTCGGTAGGCACCACCGGCTTAATCAACGCCGACGGAGAGCGGACGACTCCCCCCGTACCGAGGGGGTATTTTACCTCCCTCACGACTCTTCGAGGTAAACATGAGAGAAGGAGCAGCAGCTTCTCCTTCACGCTTCGGAGACGTGACTCCGTCGGCGCTCGATTCTTTTTCCTTATTTTCCTTTTCACTCTCTATTTAGTTTTTTTTTCGTTTTTTAGTTTTTTTTAGTTTTTTGCGCCCTCCGAATATAACAGGCACATACCGGCTAAGGCTTTCCACCCCACGAATCGCGTCACTCCGTGTTACGTAGGCGAGAAAATTTCTTTCCCACCGAGCCGGAGTAAAGGATACAAAAATTACGGAGATCTGGACCAAGTGGCAATTGATCAGCGCCATCTCCTATTGTTGTACAGTTCCTATGATGTCGTACGTCTGTACAGATACTTTCGTTCAACGATAAGACCCATTTGTACCGCGGAGGATCTTAGTTAATTTTATTCGCCGTTGGAGCGACGTTGGAATCTATTCTGAAAATTGTCGCGAGAGTCGACTCGCCGAGAAGACCCTTCCAAATTATCGATCTACATTTTTTTCTGCTGTGAAAATATTACGAATAAAACAAAAAAAAAAAAAAAAACAAACAAACAAACTAAAAAGGCTGAAATAGGAGAAAAAAAACCAAAAAAAAAAAAGTATATATCCGCGGAGACGGAATCCATACGTCTGCTGCTTTGATACATATGTGCGCACAGGTGTGTACAGGAAAACTGTATATATAAATACATAAAACTCTCCGCAAAGTATACCTACGCGTATATATATATATATATATTTATTTATCTATATATATATTTTTTTTTGTCGCCAACGCGTACATGCATCGGATAGGGGGTAGAAAACTAGAAATGAAAAAACAATAAAAAACAGGATACAGCGAGTATCGGTATAGGGTAGATTTTCAACGGTATATATATATATATATATAACGGCAGCACTTTGGCTTCATATATACTCTTTTCACCGGAGCTTTATATAATATATCTGTCTTCAAACTTCAATTCGGTGTGTTGAAAAATTCGAGAGAAAAAAAACCGCAATATTTCACATGTACGTTGCAGCTATTTTTCCCCCATCTTTTTTTCATCCACTCCCATTTATTTATTTATCTATTTAGTTTTTTTTTCTTCATTTCTTCTCATTTTCGTGTATTTCTATCGCGCGCTTTTTCTTCCTCCCTCTACTCTATACTCGAGAACCTCGCCCCACTTTAAAGAAACATAATACAAGGGTATATGAGAAAAGAAATGAGAGTAGGAAGTTGCGCGCGGAAGTGTACTTCGCATTAAATACGAGCGACGTACGTACAATTTGTACGCGGTCGTGAAATACAACAGCGTACAAATTATTCCGCGCTCGCAATTTCCATAAATTCCTTTTCGTATACAATCTGCGCCCCAAAATAGTTCCCAGATGGGTCAGGTTAGGTGCACAAAGATATCAAATTTTGCATTCGCAGAGGGATGGGAGGAAAGGGGAAGGGAGGGGGGTGGGGGCGGCGGACGATAGGGTGAGTTATGTACAAGTTGAAGGATTCGCTGCTAGCGTCGATCGAGATTAGAATTTGGGATCAAAGAAGCAGACGCTACGTATACATGGAGGGTGGTCGGTTATCTCTTCGCCGTGCGCTGCACCGAGGTATTATCGAACAACGTTTTCAATGAGATGGTTTGGTATCGGGTTTAGGGATCCGTAGGAAGAGAGTGAGAAAATCGCCCCCTGATAGAAAAACTCTGACTTTGAGGTATATCCGAGATTCGATCGTCGAAGTGTAGCGGCGGAACAATTTTTCTCTCAAACCGTTTCGGATTCTACTTCGCACGGTAAATTGTATAAAATTTTATCCCGATTCGCGTGGGTTCACGTGTTGTATGTACACACAGGTAAATATGTGCAGCGAAGTTAGTTGCGCCACATGTATATCTGAGTACACTTCGCCATTAAAGTGCACTTTTCAACCGCACCGTACGTACGTATACGCGAATGAAAAGTGCAGAAAAAGGAGAAACCGAAAAAAGTAACAGAAAAAAAAAAGAAAAGAAAAGAAAAAAAAATACACGTGTCTCAAGAGTCTGGTATTCGAGTCGTAATCCGAAACCTCGAACTCGTTTAAATTGAAGAAAAGAAGAGAAAATGCAAGTAATTTTAATTGTCGTTTATTTCAAAAAATAATTTCATATTCGCTATACTCTCCGTTCCACACCACGACGTCGCTTTTTACAGACGAACAACACACGTCGTACTTAAAGTTCCGAGTAATAGAAATGCATCACGTATCTCCGGTACGTTATAGATACGAAGTGTATAGCTTTTATTGAACGGAGACGACCATCTGGTTGTAAAGCGGGTGGATGGATGGATGGATGTCGGGCGAGTGGCCTCAGAAAAGGAAGGTAAACTTTTCAATCGAATTACGTAGGTGAGTACTAAAAAGAAAGAACTAACAAAAAGCTCCGAGGTCCGGCATTGGTCGAGTATATTCGATGCGCCGCGTGTACGAGCGGAAGCTTTGCCGCGACCGTGTCGTTGTAGGATAAAGAAAATAACGAAATGAATGAACGGAATGAAAAAATATATATATATATATAACCGTAAGGAACAAAGGAGGTAAGCGAGTACATAAGTATGAGGAATAAAGTCACGAGGCGGATATATGCGCGCGTACAAAAAGCTCTCAACGGGGGTTACCGAGCAGCGGGACGATGGAAAAGCTATAAGCCGTAGGGTTCGTTGTGAGACGACGCGCGAGCGTCGGCTACGTGCTTCTTCCACCTTCGTACACCGTACCTACAACCACCGCCCACCCTTCTATTTTTTTACGGCTCACAAAATACCCGCAACGCAAAGAACCAACGACGCTCCGAAGGTTCGTGTCTCCGAAATGACCGGAGCAACTCTGACGTTAGACGGCGAGAATTGTTTAATTTTTTAAACAAAAAGAAGCAAAACTTAGGCGAAATTTGGACGAAAATTTTTTTTTTGCACGCCGCAGGTGAAAACATTGAGTAGAATCGTTCTTACCGCCATGTCCTCGCTCCTGTAGGCGGTGAGGGTCTGTTCGTCCTGAAGTAGGACGCAGTAACACGGTTCCCAGCATGCCTCTTCGCCACCCTCCGAACCGCAGCAATCGGCTTCTGGAAAATAAGGTTGAAAAAAAAAAAAAAAAAAAAAAAAAACAAATATGATCAATGCGTACTTTCCTCTGATTTCGTATGTAAAATCGCAATAATAAGTTCCCATCCATAAAACCCGTTGTATAGATCGCCATTGTGTATGTCGGGGGGGGGGGGGGGGGGGGGGGGAGGATGTACGTATACATATGTATATCGTACATAAATTTCTATTCCTCGTTAACGATTAATTAATGAAGATTCGAACTTCACGCGACGCTTTTCGCGTGTATTTCTACACGCGGGTAGGTCGTCGTCGTCGTCCCGAGCGTAGGTATAAGTACGTCGGCAGGTAAAACCTAACGCGACCTACCTTATGCCGTACGGTCGGCCTAGCCGCGGTAAAAATGTTTACACCGCACGGTTAAACCGAAAGTAGGACACGAGTAGTAGTAGTAGTAGTAGTCGCGCGTTGATCGAGATCACAAAGATTTTCCCCCGCGGCTAAATATTCAATTTATTTAGAAACGATTCACACACATCCAAACCACTCGCCTGTTATACATATATATATATATATATATATACACATATATATATATATATATAGTACACCGCGCACACGCTTGACATTCGCGTTAACGTCGAGTTTTGTATGCCCTGAAAAATCGATCTCGATTTATCCGATATACCTGTACGTACACGGAACTACTATAATATAACCGGCGTTACGAACCGATCGTTCATCCGCGAAAAAATAATTACGGCGTGGGAGAATTTTTCTTTTCCATCACGCGGAGGTCCGATTCCGATCTTGAGCCGTGCGGCTGGCCGAAAACCGAGTTTTGTAAGAAGAAAAAACAGAAAAAAGAAAAAAAAAAAAATGCGGAAAGGATTAGAAAAAGGATAGAACGAAATCGGAGCGGCGCGGACCGCGTTGCACCTGTCGCGGCTGTGATACGCGGCCGAGGAATCGAACGCGGATACCGGGGGGGATCGTCGGATGAGGACGGTCGCTATACGTACGTACGTACGATATATCGTAAATGACGCGACGGTGTTCAAGTTCAGCTTAATTAGTGTTAAACTGCAATCTCCGGAGTCGGGCGGACGGCGCCGGGTTTCAAACTGCGTTTAGTTATTACATATATGTATATGTATATACACGATAGCGTCCACTCGTCACCCGCGCACCAGATGCTTACGTATATATATTATATACATATATATGTATAACGTACGTGCAACGTACGCATACTCGCGATTACATACATATGTGCAATCTGTGTACCGTCCCTTCGGTACAATCTGTTCCAGGTTTACCCTAAAAATTACGACATACGTAAAGCGGGTGCGGATTAAATTAAATTCAAATTCCTGAACGAAATCTACTTGTAATGACAAAAATTCTGCACTCTCTCGATAAAAATAATTGAACATCAAACGATTAAAAACGTCGCATTGTTGCGTTAATAAAAGATAACGCACTGCGTCTCCTGACATTGTCCTACATATAATGCTTCTGAGCACGTGCATCTGTTGGGTATAACGGTAAATAAAACCGATCGACATCGGCAGCATCAGCGGCACCAGCGGCAGCAGCAACGGCGTCAGTGGCAGTGGTGGGTAGAAACGAAGGTAGTGGGTACGGATACATGTGTATGTGTAGGTACAGAAAATTGTCCGTATAACGAACACGCGTTACGTATGCACACACGTGTAATTGTATATATATGTAGTAGTTTTTTTGATTTTTTTCACTCCTTTTTTTCCTGTCTCTCTCTCAATGTTTTTTTTTTCGTTTTTTTTATATGCAAGTTACACACAAAACGCACCGCTGACAAAACACTTTATATATACATACGAGTATATATACACGAGGTATAAAACGAGCTCGGTATATACCCATAGAAATGATCGTATATACATACCTGTTACCACATATACGTGTATATGATACCGCTGCATAGGGTTATGTATATATGTATAATACGTAAAAGCAACTTTCAATATAATTGGACACAGCTGATTATACTCGCTACTTCTATCGCGGAATCTATATGCAAACAGATATTATATTCGCGACGACGACGACGACGATATTATAGAGGAGGAAAAATGCGAAAAGAAACGGGAGATAGAAAAAAAAAAAAAAACACAAAAAAAAAACAACAAATTCCGTTTCTGATCCGAAGGACTCATTTCCATTCCCCATAATAATCGGCGCAAATTTTACACGCGACAGTTTAACGATTACATCGAATAAGAAAATCCGTAAAAATTTTCAACCCTTACGTTTTTTCAAACGCGTAAACGATAGTTGGAGAGGTATGTGTGTGTGACGCGTGTACACGGGATTAAATGGAATCGAATTAACGTCACCTGTTACCAGCAGCTATATTATAGTCGTTCAATGCGGGCGAGAGCCTATCGTGGGATTAATTGATCACCCGATTGAACTGCATCGATGTATCAAGGGGGATCGATCAATCGGAAATGGGCGCGGCCCATACGTATTATACGCGATAGCGGAACGAGCGTACCCGCTAAATACGTATGTATATATAAATATACGTATACAGAGAATAAATATTCACGACGCGTACGATACGCGTAATCCGCACTGAGCTCCGAGATGAGATGGAAAAATTTCATCGAACTGGCAAAAAACGAAATCGTCGATCGTCGCAGTCCTTGAACTATTTCGCGTTTCACGTGTATATATATATAAGGTACATATTTTATTTTACTTGATTTATTAATAAGTTTTTTTTGTTTTTTTCTTTCCCCGACAATTTTTTGCTTTTTTTTGCTTTTTTTTTTTGCTCCGCACTCGCTCGCAATCAACCGTCATTATCATACCGTTTTCCTCCAGTTGTGCCCAAGGTATAGGTACACGTACACTTGTGTACGTGTATATTATATAATACATTGCTGCGCCGCAATTGCAACGGTGCAGCAGTTTGCGGCTCATGTTAACAGCAGCACGCGTACGTACTTAAGGGATAATTATATCCGACGGTGGAGTTGGGTTGGGTAAGGTTAGGGTGACTCGGAGTCCGTATTCTTGGTAAAATATAAGGAAGTTGAATGCGTATATATACATATATATATAAATGTACGCATATAAATACCGCGATGCACCGCGAGGTAATGCGGCAAGATGCACTTTTGAAATAAAGAAAATAAATAAATAAATAAAAAGATCTATATTTTAATACGAGAAAATTTCGAGCGGAGCTGGCTAGTGTAAAATGAAAATAATTTTGTGACAAAAAAAAAAAAACAAAAACAAAAATCTCGAGAGCTCTAACGCTAAAATCTGATTCACGAAGGGAAAACGTGATTCACGAGGATAAACAAGAGCGACGTTTCGTTGAGCCGACACGGAATTTCGGGACGCGCGCGGTTTGTTTACTTTGTGCGTAAACGTTTTTATTTCGGTCTGCCGGTAAACGGTGATTAGGTAGAAAAAACAGGGGGAGGGGTAGGGGTGAGTAGGTAGGTAGTTACCCCCCGATCGAAGTGCGGATGATAATCGTCCGGAATTCTTACCGCAGTATCTGGTCAGCAGATAAAGTGTTCCGGCGTGAACTCTTGCGTCGCACCAAGACGCGGCGTCACCCTGCGGTTCGAAGAGCGAAAGATCGAGACCCTCCATATCCGATTCACCGCAGGAATCGCTAAACTGTTCGAATGCGCAGGAATTAATTGCGGATAACGCTTTGCAAACGGTCTTCGAAGATACTACTTTGTTCGCACCACACTGATTCGCTTCATCGATCGAGAACATTTCGTCGGACGAGTCCAAATCCCTCGGGGTCAACGACATTTTCGTTTGTTTGTTCGATTGATTTATAAACTTGAAAAAAAATATATATATATATATATTTTTTCGTCAATTCTATCGATCTCTCATTTTCTTCGGCTCGTTTTTTTTCTCATCGTCAAAGTTGCCGATAGATCCATATAAATGTTTTTTTTTTTTGGTTTTTTTTTTTCTTTCGTCACCAAAAAACCAACGAGATTCTTGATTTTCTTCCGGCTTCACAGGTTAGGTACGCGGAGATTATAACGCCGATGATGATGATGATGATGATGATGATGATGCGTTTAATGATCTTGAAAATTATTCGTCAGGGTATATAACGCGTAATCCTTGCCCCTCGTTAATATCGTCGTATTAATAATTTTGATTATTAAACTTCCTACCACAGAATACAGGTAGATATAATACACGTGCAGGTAACACTTGTAAATTGATATAATATAACACGTCCATATTTTTAACTCCACGTGTTTAATTAACGAGTAAAGTTGTATAAAATTCGAATAAATCACGCAACCACTTTTAGCAAACAAAAATTCATCTCGGGCTTTATTAATTAATTTTCATTCACGTATTACACGGATGATATCGCGTGTGTGTATAAATAAATCATAAAATATTATCATTATTCGTATATTGTCATTATACGATTTTGTTCGCACATAGATTACACACGATTGTCCAGAATTTTTTATCTCTTTCAATTATTGTTAACTAATTTCCATTATAGGTTCGCAAATTATTATAATTTTCGCATATCTGTACGTATGATGGGTGATTTTTTAGATTGAAATTTTCGATTTGGTTCATCAAATTATTAAATTATTATCATCGATTGCTACGCAGTGTCGGAAATTTTGGAAATCCAATCGGTACGATAACGAATAGAAGAAATAAAAAAAAATTTAATCGAGGTACGTACGGATAAATTGAAAATATACGTTAGTGGAAAAAAAAAAAATTATCATATACACGTGGACGATGTGCGGCTGCAGTCGATATAATTCGTAGCGCAATACGTATGCGAAATGTTGGGATTAATTAAATTCACCCCTTAGCCCCCCCGCCCCCCCTTGAAACGAGAACGATCTCTAACGCCGCTGCAGGTGGTTATCGTTAATTCCATTATCGAATAGGTGTCAGACGTATCGAAAACGCGAATTTTCATTAAATACATTTAGTGTCCATTCCGTACACGGGCCAGTTTCGAATTCTCTCCGTTGTTTTTTTTTTTTTTCTCTCTCTCTCCTCCAACGACTCTTTTACAATATCGAAAATAGTACAGGAGTTAGAAAAAAAATCAATGAAATAAAAATAATGTCAATAAAAATTTTCTAACATTTTCATCCGACACCTGGTCGAATAATTGCGCTCTTTCTCTCATTTTTCATCGGATTAAAATTTCCTCGACGCGCATTCAAATTGCCCGTTACAAGTGCAGCATGACACGCGGGGGAAAGTTACCGTACACGTGTATTCAATAATAACGATAATAATAATAATAATAATATAATATCGGCACAACGCGACGCATAATATATTTATGAACGCGATCCGTGTGGGTGTGTAGCCTTGATAGAAAAATAAGTAAGGTGCGTACAGTTAAGATTATGCGTCCTTAGGTATGTAGAGTGAATTATTTCAGATCTGCAGTTTTATAACTCAAGACTCCGAGGGTCTCTACTTTTTCTCGTTGTGAAAAAAAATGCGAATATCAACAAAATGAAGTAGGTTGGGTTAGGCGAGGTTAGGTATACGTATATACGAGTGGAGAATAATTCGCACGCCGCGACACACGTCGAATATAAATCTTGAAAATCTAATGTATCGCGTATATGAAATAACGTGGCGTCGGTTCTAAAGTGTATCGCTATTATACAGATGGAACACACACTTCATTATATGTTATTTCTATATTTTTTTTTTTTATTTTTTTCATAAAAGAAGAGAAAAATAAACGAATCAAAGATTTATTAGCTCTCTCGACTTTATCGTTTGGAATATAATGGGTCACTTTGAATTCATCATCTGCAGCGAACGAGTGGAAGCGTATTAGCCCCGTAGATCTCGACTTTAATTATTCTATTTCATATTTCAATGTTTTAGCCACGATCAAACACAGGTAGAACATCTTACGTGAAATAATCGAACTCAACGAGAACGGCGAGGATTAAAAATTTCCGTTAAACAATATCCGGGCGTGAAATAAACCAAATTTAATAAATAATTCTCTTTCAGGTTTGGAATAAAAATCTCTATACATATAACGTACACTTGTCGCCGCGCGAAAGTCGGGTGTGCGTGTATCAAAAATGTGACGGTGATAAAAGAGTTTACGTAATTAAATTTTTTTCGACTCATTTCCCAGTCCAGAGGAACAACTTGTTCGGTAGATTTTTATTTAAATATATTACGCGACCTGTTGATGGAATCGGTTAAAAGAGCGCACCAGTATATAACGTAACGGTAAATAAACGGTTCTAGAATTGGACGGAGCTGATAGTTTTTCTGGCTTATAAATGTTCTGATAATAACAAAAAAAAAAAAACAATTTTTCAATCTACGAGGACATTAGCAAATGTTGCGTATTTCCAACGCTGCGAAAATCGACGAGCTTGTCGACGGATTCAAATTTTATGCGATATTAAAAATTGATCAAACGTTCGTAAAATATAATCTTTCATTTTTTTTTTTGAAAATAAAGGAACGGAAAATAGAAAATAAAGAGCTGTTATTTTCCATCGATTTCACACGGTTTGATTGATTAGATTTTTCAATTACTGAAAACAGCTGATCACGAACTTCGTTCATTGTAGGTAAATGCAATTCGATGTGTACGGATAATATTTAGACGAACCAATGCAAAAATCTTAACGAAAAATTTCTCACTGCAATTATCGAATCAATGTACGTTGATTCGAAATCATTTTTACAGTAACAATCACGTGCGACAACGATTCTAATAATTTGTGAACCTTTTTTTGACGTTATTCCAATTTTCGTTTTACCATCGCTTTATCCGTAATTCACATGATTGTTAATTATTTTTATTTTCGTTTTTTCTTTAACGACGATGAAAAAAAAAAATTTATACGAAAAATAATCATCGGTCTACGTAGCGTACCTACTCGCGGTACAGTTTGTCGCGAACTGCTGAGCCGGTTCGACTATAACATTTCCTGCATGTTGTTCGTTCGTTCGTCGGTCTTCATGGTGATGGTTAAAATGTACACGGATACAACACACCAAGTACGAAACGAACTTTAACGGAAACACCCGAATCAAAGTATCTTTCAGATACCCCTACCCTCTATATTTTTCATCTCCTGCGATATCAAGTTTTAAATCACGAGGATATAAACATTGCCATATGGAATAACGAGGGAAGCTGGACTGCGGCTACGCCGGATACTTCCCTTTCATTTTCGCGATCCAATTCTTTAATCGCAATTATCGTGTGATTTTTTTATCAATCCTTCTTTTTCGGTAATAAAATTTAAGAAAAAAAAAAATAAAATAAAAAAAAAATCATCGAGGCGATCGATCGAATCGCGTCCAGCTATGCGCGGCGATTACAAGAGCGCACATGCAACTCGATGCGGTCGACGCCGCGCTATACAGTCGGTTGTTTGAGACCGGTTTTTATTTTTACTACCTATATTTGAACGAAAATTTTCAAATAAAAATTCGCTTCGGTGGGAATCGGAGAAGACCCAAATTATCCGAATGAATATCAACGAGATCTGTATAAAACAAACGGTGTATAAATTCATCGGATACCCGTTTTCTGGAATAAATGTTGTTTTTTTTTTTTTTTTGTCACACACGCGTGTTATTTAATTGAGAGAGAGAGAGAAAAAAAAAAAAATAAAAAATGAGACTTCGATTTTCGTTTGGAGAATTATACGTTTCACGATTTTACAACGACGCGCGGTTGTGAAAAAAATTTCAAACGACGAAACAAGTGACGCGATTCGCGCGGACCGAATTTATCGCACGTGCGAACATTAGGTATCTTCTACCTGTACACACGTGCGTACCGGGGCCTTAATACGCCTTAATCTCTAATATATAGTTGAACGATGCGCGCGATTTATTTCCGTATACCGTCGTCCATAGATGGATCATTATTACGGTACACAGATAATTGATATATATATATGTATATATGAGGAGATCCGGACCGATGTAATAAACGCGATACCGTGCGTAAGAAGAGAAAATAGTAACGTGAACTGCGTTACTTTTACATTAAGTAAAATTACATCCGACATTAGACTGCGGAACGCGGTGTAGAGTACGCTGGTGCGGCTACGCATGCACGTATGGATTTCGCGTTAGCTAAGCTCGCGTGTGATTTACACGCACCGTCGAGCGCGTAACGCGAATTCCGTTTTTTCATTTTTCAGGGATTTCTTTTCGTTTTTCTTATCGGAAAAAATTTCATTCCATTTTTGTTGTTTTCAAAAATTCTTACTCTCTTACAAATGACAGCTTGAATTGTTTGAATTCGTGAATCGTTCATTGTGTCATGTAACTTGAAGAAAAAAAAAAATAAATAAATAAATGCAGCGTCTAATTTGTATAAAATTCGTATGTTCCTATTTCTATTTCTAAATGAATGAAGAGACGATCGATGAAAATAGGATAACTTTTTCTCTCTTCTAAAAATGCAAGTACATACGCGACGTTTTTTTCGCTTGGAGCAAAACCAGAAGAGAAGGAACAAAAATTAATTGGACAAAAAACACCCTATAGGAAGTACATAATAACTGTTTACTTTCTATAAAATATTCATAGGCGAGAGAAATTTTTACCGGTGACTTTCTGCCCTCGTTAAAGAATTATCGAGTATGTAATTGATATTTTTTGTACCTTCGTAGGTATTTCTATTTTTAATTATCCAGATAACGAAGAATTAAAACTTTCACGTGACGTGGACTGATTCGATTTCCGAGTCATTATCTCGTCAGGTATGTACACGTAATTGCGGCTGTTCTAAAAAAATGTAAAAGTAAAAAACTGAAAGGAATACCCGAATCAAAATCGAGAAAAGAGAAGAAGAAAAAACGCTAGAGAGTGATCTGCATTCCCGACGGAGTTTTTTTTCGACATTTCGTTCCATCCGGAAGGATTGCAATCGTTCGCTGCGCGGTGGATAAACGATGAACACGTTAACAACTTCTTACCCGCCACGTTAACTGAGGAGAATTCTTTTTTACTGACGCGCGCAACGATCCTATCCAACTAAAAAGTTTCACCGACCGCGGCTAGGCGACGCTACGAGCCGCGCGCGTTCGCGGTTTTCGCGCTTTCCGCTGTACTGCCCCGTAACGCAACAAATTTGACGCTCGAAACGTCAATCGCATGTGTACGAAACCGAGCGTATTACGGAAAAAACAAGAAAAAAAAAAAACTTTTCATCGTTCGATCGTCGCCTCTACCCCGAGCCGAAATACAAAAGCTGTACATACGGTTCGAGGGGAAATCGTTTCGACGCTCGAATTTAACCGCGTCAAATAATTCCTTTCGCGTTATTATTTCATCGTGAAAATTTTTCTACCAACAGGTACGCGCGAACGTTCCATGTACTCCGGCTATGTACACGCGATGTTGTATGTTATTGATTCGACGTCTAGGTGGGCGAGAAAACGTTATACACACGAGAGAACATTACAAACCTGCGATTCGTATAACCACCTCATATATAGCCGTAGTGACGAATGAAAATTGCATTCTTTCAACCGTGATGAAATTCCCTCGCTAAAGCTATTTTTCCTTTTTTTTTTTTTTATTTTTTCCCCCCCGAACACTCGAGTCACGGAATTATGTATAACGAAAAAATAATTGCGGGATAGGAAACAAAAATCTGCGACAACGGTTAATTTTATCGAAAAAAAAAAAACGGGATGCTCGCGATGTTTGGTATTTCGTGAAATTGATACGGTCAACTTCCGTTGGGCATCGGAGATTGTAGAGTTCGGGTTCCCTAAATTGGAGAATATTTAGCGACGAATCGGCGTTGCGGTCGATAGTGATGAGAACGGAGGCGCAAAAGAGATGAATCATTTTGCGGTTGATATTGAAGTAATGCGAAGATATTTCACGAAGTGGGTACCACGTTCGCCCGGGTATAATGTGTGTACAGTGGTTCCTTTGATCATCTCCCACCTACTCCACCTTTCCCCTTTAAAAATCCCCCGTTCGCCGTTCTTCCCCGGCGCAAAGAAATCTATCTTCACCCCGCGACATAGAAAAGGAGGTGGGTCGTATACTGCGGTATAAACGCGGATATATATAAGATATCAAAGAATTTCAACTTATTGAAACGCAACACTATACATATAGCTGCCGCGCTGGCGTCGAGACGTAAAAAAAATGAAAATAGAAAGGGAGAAAAATTAATAATAATAATAATAATAATAGAAAGAAATATTAGGTACTCGAACGTTCGAGTGCTAACTTATTACCTGCAGGCGCGATAGGGCGACTGATTAAATTTTAGAAAGAAGGTAAAAAAAATTGAGAATAAAAAATAAAGGAAGCGATAAACTCAGGTATTACTACCCTGAATTTTTCCACCCCTCACACAATCGGATTATCATTTTCTTGGGTTTCGAGATGAAAAAATAAAAAACATATAATTGTATAATTATTCTCGTGAAATTGCACCCCTAACCGAGATTATTTTTAACGGCGTCTTATATCGAAGCAATTATGAATCGTGACAATAATTTCAACACGTAAAGACGCCAAGTTTTTTATAAATTTATTTCATTGTCACGCTTAACGACGCGTACCTCGTCGAGGTGACGAATAAAAAAAAAAAAAAAAAAAAAATGCCGTCGACAAAAACGAGATTGAAAAGAAAATTTCAAAAAGAGAAGAAGAAAAAAACAAAAAAACATGTTTTCGCAGCCCAATTACCGAAACGCGCAGAAGTTGAAAAAATTTTCCTGCTTTAACGCGCTTTACCGAGTGGTATATTGTTGTACGGAGGGACGAGATTATAAAGAGAGCACCATAATATGGGGAACGTGGGGAAAGAAAATTTCGGCGCGTATATACGACGATCGTACCGCGGAAAATGAGAGAAGACGAATACAAGAAGTAGAAAGAGGAAAATTCAAGTGGAGGGTTGCAGAGGGTTGAATAATCGGGGCGAGGGACACGTGCCTGCACGATCGAGGGGTCCAACAGTGCCCCAGTGCCCCCCCCCCCCTCCCCCCTGGATCTGGAGTATTCTAAGCAACCCTCGTCTTAAAAAAAGCTCTTCGAAAACGAAATCGCGAGAGCCGGTCTCGGCTGCTGTATCTCGCCGCGGTCTCGTTGCCGACGCGACGCGACGACGAGAGGAGAGCGGAAGCACTCGCAGCTCGTGAGATGCAGGAGATAGACGAGAGAGAGAGAGAGAGAAAGAGTCAGAGAGCGAGAGAGAGAGAGTCAGAAAGCGAGAGAGAGAAGAAAACGAGAAAAAAAAAAAAAAAAAGGAGTCAGCTAGGCGTGAAATCGTCAACTCCCCCTACCCCCCAACTTTTCATCCCCTATCGAAATCTCCCTAAAGCCACCGTCTGTATAAATGTACTTTCTTTTTTTTTTCTTTTATTTCTTTTTATTTCGAAACACCCTCACCCTCGTATATAATATCCGCACGGCGTTATAGTTTATCGAAAAAGTTTTTGACAAAAAACTCCTGTATTATCAGAAATATGAAAAGAATCGTAGAAACAATACCGAAACCATATAACTGTCCTATGTATAATACATATGTATATATCCAAGTGGGCATATACCTATACATTATATAACGGTGAATTTTTATCCGCTCAGGTTGGTCGCATTACGTGGGGGGGGGGCATAGCGGGCCGTTTAGCAAATTTTTGTTTCAAAGGGATATTCGAGGACGCGCCGCGGAATCCCCGTTTTTCAAATGAAATACGTCCACACGAACCCACGGCGTCCTGGATGGTGGATATATGTACAGGTAGCCTCGTGAATTCGGGTCTCCTTTCGCCTTTTTGTTAAAAAATTTTTTTTTTTTTTTTCGTTTTTCGTTTTTCAAACCGGCGCCGAAACAATTGAACAAAGTACAAAGGGTGGCTGGCGGGCGGGCGGGCGGGTTGGGTGCATACCGAATCCCCGTGATGCATCGCGTATACGCGTACCAACGGCCACCCCTCGGATATTTCTCTGTTTTCTCATCCCGTAGGCCGCGCGATAACAAACCCCCGAGGGTAAATTTTCCGTACCCCTCCGCCCCGCGTAGTATACGCGTATACACCAGGGGGAGGAGGCACAAGAGCGCGTAGCTATCGCTGCAGGGAAGAAATAAGGGCGGAATAGCGAAAGGGATTACAAGACTCTCCCTTCTATCGGTTTCGCAAAGTGTACGCGTACACAGGTCCGTACGTACGGGAGAAAAAAAGGAGCAGGGAACAAAATGGAAGATAAAGTAGTAAAAAAAAAAAAAGTAGGATGTATTAAATAAACTCAACGTGATTCGTCAAATTTTCGCGATCATTAGAACGAAAACAACGTGTGGACCGGGGTACGAGGAAAATCTGACAACGATCTCTTAAATATTTATATAAATAATTAATCAATCGAATATTGATTAATTAAGTTGAGAATTTTATTTTCGTTGGTTGAGACGTTGTCAATGCTCGATTACCTATATACCATCCGTATCTACATCCATCCACACTCCTGTAACGAATTCGATATCTCTCTATCTTTGGAAAAGTTTCGATTTCCGCAGCGCCCGTATACGCGAATATAATAATATTAGCTCTCTTAAGGTGTTAAATTTATTAGCGAAATCAATCGAACCGTATCGAACCCCGACCGAGTCTCCGCGGCGTCGAGTGTATCGCGTGTTGAAGGGAGGCACACCTGCCTCACCTGGTTGTAAACGAGAGTACGTATATATATATATCGTGCATGTATTGAATTTCCCTTTGATCGGAATATGCACCATAGGTACGTACGTAATGCCTATCCGCTGCCTCGTGACGGTGCGACGGAGACGGCGTCGGCGTTACAGTAAAATTCTGCATGCGACCTGCATCGGAACCTGCGCAACCCGACGCAGCTATCCGGATACAATATAGGTGAGCGCGTACACCGGGACGAATAAATATAATACGGTGTAAGGCAGGGGGGGAGGGGGGTGGACGGAAATCTGTAAGGTGGATATGGTTTTACCTTCATTTCTCACGGTGTCCGTTACGCGAGTTGTTCAATCAAAACTTTCAAGTTTTTTTAAACTCGCGCGCGTTTGTTACGAACTGAGATGATGAAAAATTTTCGCGTACATTATGGGAATCAAAACGACGCAATTTTTACTTTTTTTTCGCCCCGTACAATGTCCGCGAAAATTCTATTCCGACTTCGGTGGGTGAAAGAAGAAAACAAAGGGGGAAAAAAAAAAAAAAATAACACCACCCAAAAAAAGTGAAACACGCAAAGGATCGGATACCTCGACATCTAACGTAGGCAGCAGGAACACGTCGAGTCATGCGGTGTACGATAAAGGTCAGGGGTGGTTGTAACGCGTCGCGGTTGAGAGCGATCAATATTACCGAAGTAGGGCAAAATTTATTATTTCATGTGGAGTTTCATTGAATCGGCAGGGTCGTCGGTCCTACGCGAGCGGGCTCCAACTTTCCATTTCCGGCACTCGGAATCAAAATCGCGCGAATTAATCCTTATAATATGTACATCTATAACCCAAACCGACCCAACCTGACGTGCAGGGCCCACACACCAGCTGCTCGAAAAACATTTGCATACGCTGACCACGGGTCCGGAAAAATAAATGTGGCGATATTCCATCGCATAAATTTTCAACCCCCGCGTAAAGGACGTTTTTTTCTTTTTTTTTTTTCATTCTTTGCCTCGTCATGGGTTTTCAGTTTTCCCGCGGCATCGAGAAAACTGAGTCGCAACCCCTCGATCCTCGCGGTTCCTCAGAGTCCCTCAGGATTCTCGATACCGACGCCCGAGACATTGGGATAGATTTAAACCCGCATCTCCTTATCGCCCATGTCCCATAATAGGTATACATATATATTTACAACGGAGGTAAAAAGGGACACCACCCGTCGCCCCCCGCAACGCGATTTCACGGTCCGCGCGAAGCTGCCCCGTTGCGTTACACGCGCGCGGGAAAAAAAGAGGAGATAAAGTAAGAAATTGTTCCTTGGTTCGAAAATTTTTTTTTTTTTGGAACAAAACTTCGCGCCGTGACGATTATTTTTTGATTTTTTTTTTTTTTGGTCGAGTTTTTTTTTCTGTTTTTTCTCCCCCGTTGTCAGCATTCTTGCGACGAACGATTTGTTTTATTCTAATCGGCGAAAGGAGAGTCCCACGACACCGAGCGATCTCCGAAAAATAAGAGGACGCGGCGAAGAAGAAGAAAAAAGAGATAAAAAAGAAAAAGAGATAAAGAAAAAGAGCGTTGGGAGAGAAAAAGCACTCGGAGGGTCGCGAGAGAGCGGGTCAAAATATTCAGAAAAAAACACTTTTCACCTGACCGTTGACAGTCTAATCTTAATGGATTCCCCGGGGGTGCGGTGCGGAGCCGCTCCGCGGTCGGGTCATCGTTGGTCAAACCGTTTTGCCGTCAAAGTTTACGAGAACGATACCGACGACAACGACGACGTGACAACGCGGTTTCCGTTTGACATCGCGCGGTCCTGACCCAACCGCAGATTTAGCCCGGGGAACGTCTATTAGTCGCATACATAATGGGGGCATATCGTCGCGCCGGTGGTCCGTGATTCATACCAGTTTCTCTCTCCGCGAGAGTCGCGCCGGCGATATACGCGACGTATCGCACCTCGCGGTTCGAGGTAAAAAAAAAGAAAAAAAAAAAGAAAATAAATAAGTAAATAAAAACGCGAATAAGGTGTACACCTGTAAGTACGTAGCTCTGCCGAAATTGCGCAATACCAGCCGACGTACCTAGTCATTAAAAAAAAAGAAAAAGAAAAAAGAAAATAATAACGTGAACAATTTGTTCGGTTTCCCACGACTGTGAAAGATCAAAAGAGACAAACCAGGTATAAATGTAAGTAGATGCGAGAAGGCGATTTGATTATGTCCACCGCATCAAGAGGCTAAATTTTCTGCCTCCTTTTCTCGCGGAGGTAGAAAAAGAATGAGAAGAATAAGAAGAATAAGAAGGAGAAGAATAAAAAAATAAAGAGGAATAGAAAGAAATGGAGGGCGACATAAATGCAGCGCACCTTCATCAGGCTCTCTCCCGACACTCGCTAGTCTCGGGCCTCTTCGCCTTCCAGTCCCCTTTGTCACACCTGCATCGCAGGTCGGACTAGAGTTAATGCATTTTGTTCGTTTTCTCTCGCTCTCTCTTTCTCTCTTTCTCTTACTCTTTCTCTGTTACAACCGGGCGCGTTTCCATCAAGAAAATTATGAAACTGCGGCTCACCGTTCGCCGGAGGGATCGGCGTTTTACGTCGCCGAGTTGTTTGACCTCGCGGCACAACCCGCGCGCGTACATTTTCAACATCTAGCGACAGAGTTTTGAAGGTAGAAAATAAGGTAAGACAACGGACGTCGTCGTCGTCATCCGACTATTTAACTTTCATTGGGACACCGCTACCTCGACCATTGAGGACACCGCGGGGTGCAGAAAGAACCGAATCAATCCAACGTTCGCATTGTAACGCTGCAAAATTTATATATATACTTTGCAAAATCGACGGAAATTCTAAATAAAAAAAAAAAATTGACATCAGCACAGTCGTCGCGCAGGTAAAGAGAAACACAGGTGTGTAATCTATCGCACGACCCCCGCGATATAGTTAATTTGAAAAAAAAAAAGGGGAAACGAAAAATTTGGAAAAATATCATCAAAATATCGAAATATCGCACCCACACCATATTCTGGTATCCGGCAGAGCCTCATTTCGTGCACTTGACTCTACGATCAGCTTTGGAGATAAAAATTGTCAAGCCTTAGTGGATTTTGACGTAATCGAATAAACGTACCTATGTAATAATAACAATAAACAACAGCAACGTTCGTTGTCCGCGGAGCGATTGTAGTTCTGCCCGGGTAAGGTGAAAGGTGTGTCTCAAAGCGTGAGGCACCACCTTCGGTTGTCCATTCCGTTATTATTATAGTCAACGTTTTCCAACGTTGCACCGGAATAGTCCGTTTGCGCTCGTAGAGAAACGACGTATCCAGGGGGACAGAGAGAGATAGATAGATACGTACGCGTTAAACGAATACCGATATCCGTAACGTTCGTTATAACGTGTTGCGTTACTGACCACCGGTCAACTGCACACCTCGTAAACCGCGACGAAATCATCCGCCTCTGTACAAAAACGTTCGACTCGCCGTCGAATATCAATTGTCGCCGGTCGATTGAACCGATTAAAGAATCTTGAGGGTGAAAAAAAAAAAAAATTCAATTACCTTCATTTTCGACGTAACCTCAGAAAAAAAATAAAAAAAAAGAAAAGAATTACATCGTGAATTTAACGAGGTGTGCGCGATTAATGGTCATTTCATATATTATACAATGGTTAAAATTAAAAATAACCGTTGCGTAAGTTTGTCAGTTATTTTGAAATGATAAAGAAAAGGAAAAGGAACTTCCGCACACACATGTGTATACGTGTACATAGAGACGAATGCATCGAACAATAATTTCTCATTCATCGATCTTCTGATTTCCTGTCATACATTGAAATGAAATAGTACATACGCATACGTATGTACAAATGTATATATACATGTGCGCATGTTAATAACGATAATAATAATAATAATAATAATAATAAAAATACGTCCCTGAAATCCGATTGGACGTTAATCCTGAGGAACATATACCTGTAATCCATAATGGCATATATTATTCCTTCGATATATATATATGTGTGAATCGTATATACTGTACATATATACATGTATATATATATATACAGTGATTCACGATTGGACGGTGTATAATATGTGGCTTTATAAAAATCGCGTGACAAACCTTGCCGCTCGTACAACGTGAGCGTATACATATTTCGTTAATGTAAATGTGAATGAGAGGCTTACGAATAATTCGAAACGATGAGTAACGTTAGATAACTAATTTATATGCCGCGTCGTACCGCGCGATCGTAAGCCCCGTTTCTATACATAATCAATTCACCGTACATACGCATATAAGTATATATATATATATATATACACACACACACGTTATTACACGTACGCGCATATAAAACGATAAATTTTCGACACCCTGTACATAAATCCGCGCGAACAACGTCCCCGAATTCGCAGTCAATTTCGTCCGATTTAAGCCGAAATCCTAATTTAACCATAGAAACTGCACACCGCAGCTGCAACCGACACCGGTTACCTCGCGGTCTCATTTGACAAATTTGAAACAGAATTTTTGAAACTATCGAATCGAGATTCACATTTGTACCAACACGGGCGCAGGTATTAAAAAATACGAGGAATAGAATAACGGGGGGGGGAAGGGGTTAAAAAAAAAAAACTAACGCGGTGTCGCGTATACGGATATATAATCCCAGTTTTTCAGGATTCCTTAACCATAAATACATCTCAAGCTCGCTCATCCTCGTCAGATGTGAGTCTCAACTTTTAAGTAGCTTTCGTTGCGGCGTTACGTGCGTTCGCTAGTCTCCTGGTGTATAACCTATAGGGAATATACATAAGGAAGGGCACCTCGAAGCCGAAAATGGGTATCGTATAGGAAAAATCCTAAAGTTTAAATAGCCCTGAAGCCTACGGGAGGCTCGACCGTCAAACTTTCAGATATTCCAAAATTCGACACCTTGCCGTACTATCCTGGGTACATACGAAAAAATCTGTGTACTTGATAAAAGAAACAAAAAAAAAAAACAAAAAAATGATTTTTTCGCCGTACCGAAGGCCTGACGCAGAGAAGAAGAATAAAAAAACTGCAAGACACTCGACGGACGAGAAGAGGGAAGAAAATAGAAAAATAAAAAAGAAAGAAAGAAAGTTTGTTCGGTGCGAGATTTTTTGAAGGAGGTTTTCGAGCGGTGTACGAGTGCGTAAAATTTTCAACCCCCTGTACAAGCGTGTACACGCTTCGTCATATTTTATGTACGCCGACAATTAAAGCACGGGGTTAATTGGTCCGAAGTAAGTTTTACCCCTAGATGAAAGCCGCGGAGATATTCAGCGTCTGGGGGAGGGAGAGGGGAGGGTTGGCGAGTACAAACGTATTTATATGCGTGTGTGTGTGCGTTTTTGAGTTAAACACGAGGCTGCGGAAGCAAGGAGAGTTCCTTAATTGCTAATTAGTTGGGACGAGTCATCCTCCTCTCGACGTCTCTTTTTTTTTCATCCGCGTTACCACTCGGCCGGCAGCAGCAGCAGCACGCGCGTACGATAACCTACACCTAAACGTACGATTGCGTGCGCCCGCTCTGGATTAAAAGGTCAAAAAATACACCCTCGCAGTTTCGCATATTTATACATGGGAAGTTGATGCCTTTTGATCAGATAAAGGACGACCTTACCCCCCCCCCCCCCCTCTCCCCCCGATAATCACGAGCTTGCAGTCTAATTTCGCCCCCCCCCCCTGCAGACGAGCACCGGGAGTCTTCGAACTTCGGAATTAGGAATTAGGTAGCAGAGGACTATGCACGCGTTTTAGGGTGCAATTTACCAAAACCTAGGTCCAAATTGATGCCCCACCCCCCGCAGTCCCGCAGTTAATCATCCCCCTACGAACCGTCTAAGCTCAGCACTAACGTATATCGTGTACGCGTAAATTACACACTCCGTCGAGTAGATATATATATATATATATATATATATGTATGTATATACGTATACCTAAATTCGTACATGAAAATATTTTATTATATACGCCGTACCTGACGCGATTTATTCTTCAAAAGAATTTTTATCAAAGCGATAGAAAATTAGGCAGGCGTCGAATAAATTAAACTAGGCCCCGTAATCAATTCCGAACATGAGCAGAAATTTATTATTAAAAAAAAAAAAAATAAATAAAAAATAAAAAACGCCCTGTATATAAAATTGATTATTCGAGATCATTCGATCGGCGAGTCGCTAAAAAAAAATTGTTGACCCTCGCGTGCGGAGAACCTTGTTTCGGTCGAGCGAATCTAGTCCGTATGTATAATTAAAATGTTAAGAATAATTAAAACAAAAAAAAAACCAATTAGATTAAACGAATTTTTAATTGTTCATTTTTTTCCACGTATATATGATAATTCCGCTGCATAAAATTCCTCGTGGCACCTGCAGAATGTTATATATGTACGTACGTAAAGCCGGGCGTGTAAATATCTTATACCTGTGCACGTCGGACTCTTAGAAAGTAGCAAGAAAATTGTCTTCTCCGAAGCAAAGGAGAAGAAAGAAAAATAATTAATTTCCCGCTCCGTATTACAGTTATGCCCGCGATTGTTACCGTACTGCACCGTAATGGCGATAATACCCCAACTTTCAAAAGGAAGTTCATTTCCCTTTCAGTTTTTCTATAATTTCTTTCAATTCGTTTTTTCTTTTCTTTTTTTCTTTGTCTTCTCATTCTCTTTTCACTCGGTATAAAATTGCCGCAAGTATTTACGGTAACGTGATTCGCGGAGCGTTGTTGTAAAAATGCGAGAAATTTTGCGCAACGCGCAAGATGTGAGAAAAATTCAATCTCGTTACAGTATAGCCGTTCCACATCCTACCGTAGCCGACTCTCGTTAATTATACGTGTCTCGCGCGGGTGACCAGATGGGACGTAACGTAAACGATACGTTTTTTTTTTCCTCTTTTCGAATAATAACGTAATAAAGTTGGAAAAAAAAAAAAAAAAATTCCAAAGACGGTGTGAAAAAAACAAAATCATCGGATGTGCGAGAAAACTAAAAAACTGTGAGAATAAAATTTGAGAATTATGGCGACCGAACGCGATAACGGTTGGATCGGATCTGCGACTTGGACGAATTCCGCGACCAAAGTCAATTTGCATGTATTAACAAAATCCAACTTTCGATTTCTAACGACGTAACGACTACGCGTAGGTGTGTATATGTGTGTACAAATAGAGAGGGTAAAATATATCCACGTTAGAACGGCGATGGAAATTTAGTTTAAAAAAAGGAAGTATATATATATATACGTATATAATTTGCAATAATGAAAAGTAAATAGGTACCTAACGATCGTCGAACGTGTATATGTATCATAAAGTTTTTATGTAACGAAAGACTTTCCGCTGAAAATTACGTGAAAGAGTACAGTGTGAGGCGAACTTGAACCGGAAAACCATTAGACGAAAAAAATCAAAAAAAAAACAAAAACGTTCGTTACGATTCGATCGCGAGTTTTCAAAATTTCGCAACGCTATTTACGGATATCTGGATTGTCAGTCAAACGTGGAGTAATGTGGTTTGTAAGGTTGGGCTGCATTTTTATCAAATATATTTGATATTATACACATCCGCATTTAACCCCCATTATTCCGTAACCAAGGTAATACAGTTTGTAATCGATCGATCAACTTTCGTAGAGAATATTATGCACACAGGTGCACGTACGATATTGCAGGAAAAATATTACGTGGAAAATCAAAAAAAGTAAATTCAAAGAAAAAGGTAAAAAAAAAAAAAAAAAAAGGAAAAGCTAGTTAGACAGATCTCGCGTATTACAACGTATATAGGAGAGATGAGCTGGCGCGTGGGATGAGAAGAAGAAAGGGATGGAAAAGGGGATGAAACCGGGAGCGAAAGGATGAGGAGATATTGATTGCTAGGAATCCAAACACCCCCGGGCACCACCAATGAGTGTATATAGTACGCTATAGTTACACGTATATATATACACACACGTACACCTGTATCCTCGTACATATACATGTGTATGTATAGTTCGGTGTAGTATATATATATATATATATATACGAGTCGGTCTATACGCTTGGCTGGAAGGTGCCCGCAGCCCGCAGCTATAAAGGGACGTTGCCATGGCGGCAATGTCTGTGTGTTGCTTTCCTGCAGGAGGCACCATAGGAAAAGTTAACCGGAGTAAGAGGGTTCGCTATACATATACATATATATATATATATATATATACGCACGCTATACACCTCTATTCATATCAATGGGAAGTTAAGGAAGTCCGAAACAAAAACCACCTGCGCGCGTTGGCCGCGATCGTCTGGAGAAAATCCGACAAAAAAATTCAAAATTCCACGGGGAAAAACAAAATTAAAACAATCGATCGATATCCCGAGTCGATGATCTATGCGGGTGCGAAAAATGTCGAGCCTCAAGACGACGAAAAAAAAAAAAAATCATCAATTAATTATTTCACGAACCACTTAATCCGGATGATGATCAATTATACCGCGCGCGTACGTACGGCAACGGCTGCAGTCGGTGACATTTCGCGTCCAATTTTATATTAAAAAAACAAAAAAAAAAAAAAAACTCGTTTCATACCCCTCGCGACTGCTTCGCCACTAATTACTAATTGCCTCGGCTGCGTGCGTTTTGTATTTTCTATACGTTACACGCGCGCGCACGCACGCACACGCACACGCGCACACAGTGCGGAGAGACGCGCAGACTGTACAAATATAGTTACGGATAGTAATATACATATTTCGTACAACAATTCCATTGTTAAATAATACGCCTGGCCGTTGCCTCCGGCCGCATAAATCGACGTACGGACGGACGGACGTAAGGACGGACAGACGGACAACACTTTTCAGTCGTACGTAATTCAACGGTGCGGCACGACGACGACGACGACGACGACGACGACGACGGAACCTGCGGCGTACAAACGCGATGGAAAATATCGCGCTGCCGCTGCTGCAGTTTTAACAATGCGTTTAACAAAGACGCTCTTTTCCACAATGGGTTTACAGTCGCGGATAGGTAGAGGGGCCTTCTTCGACGGACCGGATATATATTTTAAATAATTAAACAAACCTCGTCGCAAATGTACCCGCGCAACGCGAAAGAAAATCAAAGTACCTATGTATAATCGAACGAATGAAATTAGATGACGAGAAATACAGAAAAAAAATAAATAAATAAATAAGTGAAAAGCAAAATCTCGCAAGAAAAAAGAAATTGATCTTGGCAAAGAAAGAAGAAAGTTAAACAAAATGACATACCGGGGTAGCTTTCTCGTATTCTACCGGTTAGGTGAATTTTTTCAAAGCAAAATAAAAGAAAAAAAAAACGTTCAGATAAAATAAATAAGTGAAAACTCCGTGGTACGGATAGAAAAATCTTGACGTATCCGAGAGACGTGGAATTTCTCCTCCCGTGTATCCGCACAGTACGTACGTAAAAATGCGAGTACCCTATGCCTCCGTATAAGCGGATGAAATATATATGTATATCTATATATATATATATATACGGTATGTAATATAGATATACACCGGTACATCTGGTTTTCGTTTACGGCCAACAGGTGGCGACTTCTCAAGGGTATTCCCGCAACAAAATCCCTCTTCAGAAAGAACTTGACTCGGCCGGTCGCCCAGTAACACTCGTGCCTTAAACTAATGAGTAAGGAAAATATAGAGCTTTGGTAACGCTTAGCCATGCTATAACATAAGCGACCGTATTTTTGAAGGGGTACAGGTCGTCCCGGGCTGCTTGAACTACTTTTTCGAGCGGCCGGGTGAAGCGATCTGCTCCGATTAACGAACACAAAAACAAGAAAAAACAAAAAGAAACCTAATTAAACGAATCGTTGACATAAATAATTTTAGCTAATAGCCTCTCAAAAAAAAAAAAAAATTTGCAAACTTTTTTCTCGAGGGTGTTGCCATTTTTGGTTCAAATTAATTCGCTCGTAACGAATGGGAAATTTTTTCTGTTTCGTTCTTTCGCAATATTCGTGGGGAAATTGGAGATACGATGGTAATCGATAAAACCGAGAGTCGATCGGAAGCGATCGGGTGGGTAGGAAGTAGTAAAAGGCCGTCAGAAATGGGGCATACGTAATGTTTTCGGTGATTCGCGCGAGGCGCGTCTGCGGCACGCTCGATTCATCCCCCCTCACCGCCCATAAAAATATATATAGGGATTCAACTACCGATGCCCCATATAACGATAATATACCTATCCAATAACGGTCGTCGCGTCTCGGAGCTTCAACTATACGGGCAGGAGAGAGAACAGGACCCGGCGCGCGAGACATTATGGCACACACACACACGCATATATAGAGATGGTAATAAACGCGCGGGATCGAGATAAAACTCCCATAAATTTTATCCGCCATTATTGTACGGGGGTATCACTGTACGTCGGTATACTTTATCTGTATCATAATCGGCCGTTACACATCGTTCGCAAAACGCCCCGCGAAATATTTGCCGAGAAAATCTGCAACGACGGGGGGGGGGAGAAAAAAAGAAAAAAGAAAATAAAATAATCATCGCGCCTCCGGCGATCCCCGTAAAATTCCGTAAACTCGTTTTTTTTTTTTTTTTTTCTTTCGCTGTAATCAATTACAAAGTCTCGAAGCCGAGTAATCGCCCCGTAAAAAAGTAATCGAATAAATAAACAAACGGCACGTGACAAATTTTAAAGAAATTTTTTTTGTTTTTTTTTTCAAATACCTATCGTATGCATATATACGTTATCGCACGGGATAAGTTATATATACAGAGATTAGGTATTACATAGCGTTGACACGTGGATGACGACCTACTCTATGGTGTATATAACGTGTATGTATAACTGTATATATATATAATGTATGTAAGCCGGTGTCGTCGTCGTCGTCGCGTGACTCATTTCCTTAGAGGGTCGTCGTCGTCGACGACGTCGTGTAGTCGAGGGAGAATGAAGTAGTATAAGAAATAAAGAGAGGAAGGAAGGAAGTACGGAAGGAAGGAAGGGAGCCTAATTTAGCAGCTTAAAGGGATCGCTCGGTTGATGCCGTCGGGGGGCCGGGTGAGTGGGCCGAAAAATGGCAGCCCGTTTAAACGGAATAAACGAAACTGCGGAACGAGCGTAGGAAGCCCGAGAGAGAAATGAGGGAAAAAAGTACTCCGAGTTTAGTCGAGTTGAATTGAGAAACCTTTCGGAAATAGGTACACGTCAAATGCCCCGAGACCGAGAACAATGCCCAAAAGGTTAGAGCGAAAGTAACGACATCGCGACTCTCGTGGTGGGAGGGAAAGAAAGACGCGCTCAAAAGTTTAAAATCCAACTCCTAAACGAACCGACGATTTTTATACATCCGACCCAGATTCGTGAAAATTTTTTATTCCCGTTATGTAAATTGAGGAAGAAATAAAAAATAGAAGAGTTCGTTTTTTTTTTTTTTTTTTAAGGTCACGACGTAACGAATCCAACGCGATATATAATATGAATATACATATGTAATGTAAACGCGTAACGCTATAAATAAAATAATCATTAATATTATTATGTATAATGTTTCGATTAGTGAAATCTTCGTATTTTGTCCTACCCGTGGATACCTGAAAAATGTCGAATGAAAGTTGACGTTTCTTTGCCCATTTACTTGACGTGCACGTTTGAACCTCGGAGAATTATTGTAATAAAAAAAAAACGGTAGAGAAACTTGAAATACCGATGCAGAATGTGATTTCCTCGTCTTCTCGCCTTATGTCGTTTTTTTTTTTTTTTTTTTTTTTTCTTTCCCCCCTCGCATTTTTCCTACAGACGGACAGCGACGTGCTTTCTCTGAGGTGTTTCTTTTTTTCGGGTTTCGAGAACACCGAAATTCGCGGATCGATTAAATTCAAAGATTTACCGTTTTTCTACGCTCATTGAATGAGGAGATTTTCCAAACGAGAATAATTCGTCGCTAACGTCTAGAAAAAAGAAACTCAAACCCACTTGTGTTAATATTCTACGTTTACATAGGTATACGTGCGTGTATAACACATATGTATTTCATTTATGCACACATCGAATTCGAATAATATATCCCACGGGCGTATTTAATCCGCGATTATTTCCGGTACATAAAAATTATCTACATTTCTATAAACTAAGAAAAAGAGAAGATGAGAAAAAAAGAGATATTATACCCGTATGCATATATGCGAACTTATATATCTGTACGTCATTAATTAATTAACAGGAATGTAACAAGCAGGTAGCGTTATGCGTTATTATCTAATTAAACACCTCTCTCCCTCTTGATTGTACATTTATTTTCTTTCTCTTTCCTATTTATGAAAATTAAATATGGCGTTGATTGCGAGTGCTGCATATCCCGTATACTCATCAGCCGAATAAAGTAAACAGTCGTACGTTACGCGAGTAAGTAAAGGGATTCGCTGTGATTAAAAATTTTCACATACCCCGCATTATGTACGATTCTTATACATGTTATACTTTCGCGCGACAGAGAGGTGAGAGAAAAAAAATACATAAATAAAATAATTATGAACTGCATCGAGAACTTTGCTGTAAAATGTGCAATAAAATAATCCCCGTACGTACGTATACCGGTATACGCACTGTTACGTTGTGTACGTAAATTAAATTAAATGGACATATATAGAGCGATTAAAATTCTTCGTCGCGCGATGAGAATGGAAATACAATTTTTCACATCATATTCTATCCGCTATTAGGTGGGTATATTGTATCGTATTATTTAACAGTTGAAGAAAAAACCCATATTGTACACGCTTCGAGCTCGTATATCGTGAGAAATATAATTATAAATAATAAATATTGTGTGCTGTTAAATAATACATATTATTACATTAATACCACCCCCTCTCCCCCCCCCCCCCCCCCCTAGAATCTCATCAGCATTGACTTATAAATTTTTACCGTGTGATTTACTTCAATGTTGAACATACGTATATACGTATATATTTTTATAATTATTATCTGAGGTCAACCTAAGGTCATAGTTGAAGGACCTCTGGATACCTCAGAGAACTTTCGCAGAACTGTCATATATATATATACATGTGTATACACATGTACGCATTAAGTTGGCGGAAAATAAAGTGCCGAAAAATGATAATGGACCACTTGGATTATTTCTTTTTCTCTTTAAACCTAATTTTCAAGCAGGAAACGCGTTTCCTGTTTCGTGCAAAGTTTACGTATACCTATGTATGTATATTTCCAAGAGTGGGATGGCTCGGGATCGGTGGTGAAAATTCTAACGAGAAGATGGATCGATCCGACGAAATGAAAAAAATAAATAAATAAATAAACAAATAAACGAAAAAGGAGAATCGCGTAACGATTACATTGCTCGAAGTAATTTCTTTCGGATTGGCCATGTGCCCAATAAGTTGCGAGGAAAAGGTATGTACGTACGTTATAAGGTGGTACATATAGATCGGATAAAAAACATAAGAAAATTTTGGCAACGGATCGAGATTTCTTTGCAACTTTTTATCTTTACTTTTATTTGATTGCGCAATTTATTTTATTTTATTTTTTTCTTTCATTGCTTTTTCTTTCTACTTTTTACATATTTTCTTTTTACTTTATACGAGCGTGACTGCAGGGGCAAGCGACAAAACTATCTTACCGCAGGAAGGTCGATTTCTTTTTACATAAAATAAAAAATGCGAGAATTACGAACGACGATTTGTGTTGAAAAAAAAAAAAATTATTATCACGACTGTCAAAAACCTCGGTCACCTCGATACGCAATTTTGTCCACTAATTTAAATAATTAAGAATTTTGTTGTTTTTTTTTATCTTCTTTCATAAAATATGATTGACGGATATTAAGATTCATTCAAAGTCGATGGCGAGTTAAACGTGCACCTATATCATAAACATAGATAAGATAGAAATCTAGTTCAAATATATATACATCAATAGATCGCGCTCACAAAGTCGATCCGAAAAAGGAAAGTAGATTCAGATTTCTTTTCGCACTTAATTGACCAGATGTCAGCCCGTATACCCATACAGCGAGTTGTGCAGGTCATCCAAATTTGGAATAAAAAAAAAAGATTCGAACAAACGAATAAATTGAAGGAGAGAAAAAAAAAAAAAAAAACTCCCGAGACAGAAACGAAGAAGAAGAAGAAACACGGTCGCGTCGCGTGACACAAAATACATAATCCTAATGACCATACTGATTTTATACGATTGAAGGTATAATTGAGAGAGAAGAAAAAAAAAAATTTGAATTTAAAAAAAAAAAAAAATAGTGGAAGAAAAAAACTGTACATTGTACTACACCATCCGTTGCACGGACGGCATTAGCATTCCCTAGACGAGCGATGCAGTCTCGCGCTGCATGCGAGAGACGCGACGAAAAAAAGACGAAAAAAGGAAAAAAAAGAAACCAAAAAAGAAAAAAAATAGGAATGACTACTACCGCTGCTGCTACTGAAACTCCTCGTCTACTCGTTTTAAGTTAAAACAGTAACTGCAGCGTTGAAAATATTAAATGGAGAGTTTACATGTCGCGAAGTGCATTTCATTGAAAAACGAGAAAAAAGACGTCCGCAAATTTGTACAATTTTCAAAATACATGCATTTATACGTGTGCAATTTAGTTTGCTAGGTCAACCAAAACGAAAATATCGTTCGGATTGATCTGGGACACAAACGAATCGTATGGTGTAAAAAATGATGACCTCTTAAACCGTTGCGAAACAACACTACGTATACTGCATACGAAATTTCAAAATAGTTTGTGTATGTTCACTTGATCTTCGCTCCAATTCCGTAAAAATATGAGTCATCGAAGATGAGGTAATTTCATTCTGTCACTTGAACTATACAGTATACGGTACATGTATAGCACATGTATGTCATCTGAGAGAGAAAGAGATTAAAACGAAACTACATCGATATGAAAATTAAACGTCGAAGAGATGGAGTGTCGAAGGTATACCTGTACGACGTAAAAAAAAAAAAGGAGAAGAAAAAAATGCACCGCGAAGTTCAAAAAAACGATCCTTATTAGGATAAAAAAAAAGTGGAGGAAAGAAAAACGAACTATACAAGTATTGTGAGTACGTACAATACCAAATCGGACGATGAACTTAATTGAGAGCACAGATAGAAGACAGAGGCGAAGCAAAAAAAAAAAAAAAACAGAAAAAGAAAAAGAAAAATTCAAGAACAGAAAAAAAATAAATGGAAAACGAGCATTACGTAATTGGTTAATTAGATGCCGAGCCGACGCCGTACACTATACCCCACTGAGTATCAGCCTATATAGTTTCAACCTGAAAAGATTTCGAGCGAAGATAACGATTAATTGAGGTATCTAATGCTCCGTCGTTAAGGCACGATGAAAACTGAGTTAATGAGATAAACGTTGTAACGAACGCGACGTGCATCGGAAGCCCAAAATTGCAATCCGCGAGGATTTCGTACGTAATTGTTTTTTTGATAAAAACAATTCGCAAAAAATATGAACACAAAAAATGGGAGGGGGGAAGGTGCTGATTTATCGGTTAATGAAATTTTGTGATCTTCAAGTGTTTGCGATCAGATAAAAACTGGCTTACCTTGTTGCAGAAACGCGTCATTTCTGTTGATAAACAATTTCTTTTTTTTTCTTTCTTTCTCTAGCGCTTTTATCGTGTAAATATATTATAGAATAAAAATTGCAAGTACACGTATCGTACGCGATAACGATGTAGCATAAAACTCTCGCGACATATTCGGTAAATGTGAAGTAAAATCTGGGAAAAAAAAAATGAGATTTTACAGAAATCGAGTATAAGTTTTCTTCGTTCACGTGACTGACTTGAGACGCGGCGAGAGAGAGAGAGAGAGAGAGTCGAACGATGAAGTCATTCGAATAAGATTGTAAAATACACGGTACCGGTTGGAGTAAAGTAAATAAAGAAAGAAGAAGAAGAAAAAAAAAAAACAGACCTATACAAACGTATTTTATACGCGGAAAAATATCAATCGTGATATAAGCATCGCAGCGCGGAGATAACGCAGACGTAAGGAAACCAGTCGTCCTAGAGTCTGGCGGACTCGCTAATGTAACGCGTGAGATCAGATGGGAGAAAATAACCCCGACGGGGGCGGCGGTAAGTAGCTAGTAGTAGTAGTAGTAGTAGTAGTAGTAGTACAGGTGATGATTCATCCCGATAATCGTTCCGCACTTTTACTCAAGGATACTTTTATTCTTACCTGCATGATCCCACCTGAACCCCACGCGTCGTTGAGAGACGGAAATTAATAAAACTTCACAATCGAATATACACAGAGAAAATTGACGCCGAAGTAAATGAAAATTTATAGAAACGAAGTTTGGAAAAAGTGAAAAATAAACGACCGGTGTTGATTTGGTTATTTTTTTTCTCAACGTGGGGCGAAGATTGAGATTTATATGATTTTGAGGAATTCCGTGACGTATAACGATCCGACACTCCGCAACACGCGAAGTCGACCCCCCCCCCCCAACTACGACGACTCTAACGACCTATGTCAATATTTGGGCGAAGCAAAGCTTCCCTATAATACAGCCCTTCTCTCACCTTAATAAAGGGCAACTTTGGGTAAACATCATATAAAATCCCCGCTAAACACGAACCCAATTATCCGACGTTGAACCGAAAACGTGAAAATGTATCGGGTTCGTTTTTTATCGCGGCAAAAAAAATAATTCGTCATTTTCAAATACAGACAATTTTCGTTTTTCGTTGGCTACGCAAACGCGATCGTCGTTGCAACGCGACGCCACGTCGCGTGTGTACATTTCACAGAATTTTTTCAGTCTCATTCGCACTTATGTGGCTATACAACCGAGGAGATCAAAGTTCACGATTTCTGTACATGTGTTATATTTATCGGTAAACAAGGCAATTAAAATCATCTTTCCCGTCATTGGTGCAAACCAACGTTATACTTCGGAACGCTGCAACACATGCGACGTGAAACGAAATCAGCGAGAAGTGATGTTAATTTAAAAGGAGGAGAAGAAAAAAAAAAAAAAAAAAACAGCAGGAAAATAGAAAACAATAACCAAGACGACACGAGACGAACTGTGTACAGTGTAATGGTAGAGATAGGGGCAATCCTCTAACGCTAATTACATTACTGACACGCGATCCCTTAATGCAGGACGCACGATATTTGTCTCCTGAACAAAAAAAAAACAAAAAAAACACGTAAAAGCACGTGACCACGGGGGATCTGATTATCCCAAGGTGAAACACACGCGTGGGTGGGTGGGTGGGGCGGTGCGGGAATCCGAGAATAAAACTAAAAAAGAAAAATTTCAATAAATAAACACCGACAAAATTTAGGTGAATATTTCACGGCCCCTGAAACCGCGAATTCCTTCGCTGTACCTGTAGGGAAGCTATGAATCTCTCGAGTCGATAAACAAATCGATGAAAGAATCCACGCGATTTTTCGTTTATTTATTTTTTTTTTTTTCGCATCGAACAACCTTCGGCACGCGGCGAATCGCGTAGACACCGATTCGGTTAGCAAAAAAGAGATTTCCGTTTCGATTTTTGCACAACTGTAATATCCGCGAAAATTTTCGCTCACCAATTATGGCTGGCTAGGTTGATCGACCACCCTTTAATTTCCACAACTCAGGGGGAGGGGGGTTGAGTCAATTTTGCGTTGCGTCAGCTGTTCGACGAACCGCAACTATGTTTCTGTGATATTCATTTATTCATTTATGTATTCATGTATTGTTATTATTCCTTCGATTTTTTTTGTTTTTTTCATTGTCCCTTGTATAAACAACCGCAGGGCTTTGTCGTGTTTATGTTAAATAAGCTACGCTGAAGAACGTTCCGCTTTCGCGGCTGATATTCAAATTCCTCAGCGTATCCGCTGTTGTAAATTCGGAGCGAATATTTCTACCCCGAGTACGAGGGGTTTGCGAGCACTAACGTCAAAATTTCGCTTATCGCCGCTAAACCCTCGATGTCCGAGCGGTAGTTTTCCGTGAACTTTTCACCTTTATCTCGATCACGTTTCGCTAATCCCCCCCGGTATACATTCGAGAAATTTCTCGCGGTATTATCCTTATACACCTGTAAAAGCTTCCCGATTTTATCTGCGCCCCAAACGACCCTGTTTATCGTTATCTCATTCCCAGCAGGAAGTAGATTCGAAAAAAAAGATATTTTCGCAACCCCCCGACAAGATGAAAATGAGCGATAAAATATTAAATTATTTATTTATTTATTTTTTTTCTTCTTTGTAACTCACCGCAAACATTCAGCCAGCCCTCGACTCTGCAGGGGTACTCCAACTTCATGACGTCGATATTACGATACGAAAACAATAGCGAATCCAAATTGAAATTGAACGAACGAACGACGGTTCAACGGATATCGCACCAACACAACAATTCAACACATGACGATTGATTACACCGATTAAGAGGGATAATCGTTAATTATCGACTATTGACACTATTTCGTCAGCGAAATATAGAGCGGTGGAAAAAAAAAAACATCGGCGACTTTTGTTTTATTAACCATCGTGCACCGGCACCGGTTTCTCACAATTATCGGGCTTTCGAATAAAGAACGCCAGCGTATAAGACCACACAACAATACTCGCGATATTCGCACAAACGTAAAATAACACCAGCGGAATCGGGGGTATTGTTATCATCTATCACGATCACCAAGAGTTCGGGTAGTTTAACTGGACAAATTCGGTAAACACTGTATCGCACGGTTTTTCTGTTTTGATGGTAATACAGACCGTAAGATACACGGCACTTATTCACTGACTGGATAGCGAGAAGTCGAACACGTCCGCGCGCACCGGCGTCGGGATTAGAACTGGCGAGCGGGGGCGGCGGAGCGACAACTGACTGTCTTACCCGACAATCGAGCCAATGAGACGCGGGCTCTCTCAGCCGGCGGCGTTTACCGACGCTCTCTTTTGTTTTCTCGTTATTTCAAATGTTGCAAATTACGCTAAGCAAAATGGCGAAGCTAATTTTCCAATTTTTCAGGATTCTCTTTTAGGGCTGCTGGCGGCGTTGTCACGAGATACAGACGTTTTTAACGGATCAGTTTCCGAAGGAACGTATCGTCGTAGAGCTTTACGAAACTAACCTTCTTGATTAAAAAATTCATCAACGATTGATGTCTCAATTTGATCGATCAACGGTTTCAGGTGCAGATGGTAACGCTGCGCTTATTTCGCGAGATGAAATACAAAACGCGGATAGTTTGGACCGAAATATTAATGTGTGATTCGAATGGCAAGAAAACAAGCAGTCGGCTCACCGTTTTCATAATCATTCACGGAATCTGGCGTCTCGCATCAGGTGGCTGCAGCCGCTTCCTTACTTCGTTTATAAATACCTGTGGCAGGTTCACGTACATTTTTAAGGGTGTATTATCGGCACCCAGATTTCCCCACACTTTTTTCACGTCACGGAATCACTACTACGCAACTGCACAGGAGCAACTTGACGTATACGACCTAAACCTGACCTAAGCGCCGCCTGGTAGCGACAACTGTTTTAACATCACAACTGTCAAAATGGCGCTCAAGGCACAAGTCGGTCAAAGTGAGTAAGAAAAAAAATTCACATTATTGTTAATCGAGGGTTAATTTACGCGATAAAATTCTACGGAGAAGTCCGTGACGACGTAGTCTTTGATTATGGTGTCGATTTTTTCCCTCACGTTTCGCCTAAGTGTTCCTCAATCGGTGGGCGTATTTCGTCGATGATTTCACACCTCTGTTTTTTTTTTTTTTTTAGCAGACCTATAAACGAGTGTTCGGATGTCAGATAAAAAAGGGATGTGTGTCATTATTCGAATGAGTCTAGAATTTTATTTGGTTCTAATTAGATTCGGGAGATTTCGTCGTCGCGATTCCGGAATCCGGAATTTTTGAGCTACGTGTGACTCATATCAACAATGATAAGGAAATAACACAGCACGATAACGTCAAGTTTATATTCGAACGCGATCGTGTTTCCTTTCCTAATTTACAGCCAGGCAATTTTTTTTAATTGATTTTTATCCATGCCGGTAAAATTAGTGGCGTATGTAAAATATTTCACCCTCGCGCGTCGGCGCAATTAAAGGTCAGTCGGCTGGCGTGACGTCATTGGTTCCAAGGGTGGATCAATACGAAACACGATCGGCGAAGATTATGAAAGCACCAGGAGGTCAAATCAACGCGTCTTCCTCGTGCTCTAATAATGTCATTAACTGTCAACTAAAATCGATCCACCTGCTTCAACTCAATGCCTGTACACCTGTGCGTGTATTAAATGCCGACCATAATTCATGGAAACCTCATATTTTATGCTTATTATTTATTTTCAGATTTCTTCAATTTTCGAATGACAGTAATTCTGAATCTGTCGAAACAGTCAATTTTTTCATTATTTCACATTGCCTAAATATTTATCTATCACATTAACACTCTCTTCTAATATTTGAAGATTCCAAACATCTATGCAAATATAAATGAACTGAAATTTTTGCAGAGATTATGAATGAGGTGATCAAACAGAGAAAGAAAACAGCAGGGGGTGTAGAATGGAGGATCTTAGTTGTGGATCAACTTGCGATGAGAATGGTGTCCGCCTGTTGCAAAATGCACGACATCAGCGCCCAGGGTATAACCCTGGTCGAGGACATCAACAAAAAAAGAGAGCCTTTGCCAACAATGGAAGCAATTTATCTGATCACTCCCTGCAACCCATCAGTGCAAAAGCTTATGGATGATTTCAACAATCCAACAAGAACTATGTACAAGAGCGCCCACGTCTATTTCACTGAAGGTATGCACAAGCAAAAAAAGTTTCTCACGAAGCAAACACTTGTCATATACGAACGAATAAGTTACTACCCTCTTGATTTGATCAATTCCCCAGAACTAGAATGCCGCTATATCCTTTTTCTCAATAGAGGGTGGAATATAAAACTGTGTCCAAATGCCACGATGATAAAATGACCCTTTTTGCTTCACATCAGTTTTCTTTTCTGTTAAAATTTTAGTTTATAATTTATTTTCAGCATGTGACGATGAATTGTTCAAAGACTTGTCTCATGCGATGGTTGCTAAATTTATAAAGACACTTAAAGAGATCAACATTGCATTCATACCATACGAAGAGCAGGTAACATATATTGTTAATAATATCGATATTATCATTTTTTGTTTGTTTGTCTCTGTGGTATTGGGCACACTAATAAAGAACCAAGTATCATTGATCTTCCCGAGTTTTTCAACCTAATCCTCATCCTCCCTGCTCTCATCCCTTAAACCATACAACTTAACACCTCGGTTGACACAAGACACGCTACACGCCTATACACAATATTGGAAAGTATAAGTGGTTAAAATTGACAATCTCGTTATATTTGTGCTCGCACTTGGCCAGTGTGCCCGGAGGAGCTGTTCAATGAACTCTGCAAATCACTCGCTGCTAAAAAGATAAAAACTCTGAAAGAGATCAACATTGCGTTCCTGCCTTACGAATCGCAGGTGACGAAATATTTTCGTATAACTGAAAGAACTGCTGGGTACTAGTTGTTGAAATGTCTGACTTCAATAATTTGTACATTTCATATTAGATTAAAATCAGACACACGGTTGAATAGAAATTATTTTTTTATGTGCTTGCTTCATATTGTTCATTTCGTTTTTATTTCCACGTGGGTGTGTCATCATAATCACCAATAAAAAAATCAATCTGCTGAGCGCTTCAATCAACCTTTTTACTATTAATTATTTTTTTTCGCAAACGCATGGATTTTGACTCTGGCTACATGACGAATTGAGCGTAGAATTCTCCTAGTCAACTTTAATTTTCAAGTGACATAGAACTGACTAGACTGTTGTGATTTCAAGGTATTTTCGCTGGATTCTCCTGAGACATTTGCGTGTAGTTACAATCCTTCGTTTATAAATTTGCGAAATGCAAATATGGAGAGAATCGCTGAACAAATTGCAACGCTGTGCGCAACTCTTGGGGAATATCCATCAGTCAGATATCGAAGGTACCTGAAGGCGATGTTCGCTACATCTTTCTAATGAGGTGTATTTATTCATTTATTTTATTATCTCTTTGTCAATTCCAGCGACTTTGACCGTAACGTAGAACTAGCGCAAATGGTTCAACAAAAACTGGATGCCTATAAAGCAGATGAACCAACAATGGGAGAAGGACCAGAAAAAGCACGATCTCAACTTTTGATTTTAGACCGCGGATTCGACTGCGTTTCTCCGCTACTTCACGAACTAACTCTCCAAGCTATGGCTTATGATTTGCTCGAAATAGAAAACGACGTTTATAGGTATGATAGATTTTACATCTCGAGTGATAATCCTTGTCCTATTGGTAATCTTTTACAGCGTAATCCTATTCTCTATTGATCTAGGTATGAAGCGTCAGCTGGCCAAGCTGAGAAAGAGGTTTTACTGGATGAAAACGACGAGTTATGGGTCGGCCTTCGACATCAGCACATAGCTGTTGTCTCACAGTGAGTAAATAAAATTTACGAATAAAACTGAGATCGGTATTTATCTACAGAATTCACGATTCATGTGTATCCTGGTTTCAGGAAGGTCACCGCAAAGCTGAAGGAATTCACTGAATCCAAGAGGATGCCTCAGGGAGACAAGCAAAGCATGAGAGATCTCTCTCAGATGATTAAAAAAATGCCCCAATACCAAAAAGAGTTGAGCAAATATGCAACGCATTTGCATCTAGCTGAAGACTGTATGAAGCGCTACCAAGGAAACGTTGATAAACTTTGTAGAGTTGAACAGGTATTTGTTAAAAATATTACCAGCAAATTTTAATTACCATTGTACAGGACTCGAATAATTGTTTTTGATGGAAATTATCTGTAGGATTTGGCTATGGGAACTGACGCAGAAGGCGAGCGTATCAAAGATCATATGCGCAACATTACCACAATTCTACTCGATCAAACTGTTGACAATGCTGACAAACTGCGAATAATAGCTCTTTACGTTATCAGCAAGAATGGTATCACGGAGGAAAATCTTAATCGTCTAGTTCATCATGCGCAAGTCTCACCCGATGACAAGCAGACAATTGTAAACATGGCAAACCTTGGAATCAACGTCGTGGTTGATGTGAGTAGATAGAATTTCTGTGTTTTTCGGTATCTAGGAATACTACAACCGAAATCTCATACTTTTTCTGTAATTGCTGCTGCAGGGTAACCGCAAGAAGGTGTACACAGTGCCACGGAAAGAAAGAATTACAGAACAAACTTACCAGATGAGTCGCTGGACTCCCGTGATCAAAGATATCATGGAGGATTGCATCGAAGACAAATTGGATGGCAAGCACTTCCCATTCTTAGCAGGTCGTGCGGCCAGCTCTGGCTATCATGCTCCGACCAGGTAATTACTGTGCATCTCGAATTCTCAAAGCACTAAAAAAAGAAGACTATATTAGTCGCACTCTGACCCCAGTACTAATATAAATTCGATTGTTGTGCTTCCTCAGCGCTCGTTATGGTCACTGGCATAAAGACAAGGGCCAGCAGACGATCAAAAACGTACCCCGATTGATAGTATTTATCGTTGGTGGTGTTTGCTTCTCAGAAATACGATGCGCGTACGAAGTCACAAATACTTTGAAAAATTGGGAAGTCATCACAGGTTAGTTATCGAATCAAACAGGTTCACATACGAACGGACCGACTATATGATTCATAGTTTTAAATATTGCAACGTTTGCTTACAGGCTCATCGCATATAATCACACCGAAATCGTTCTTGAAGGATTTGAGTAACCTACATGTCTAATAAGAGAGCGTCAGAAGAATGACATTCCTGCATTTAATGTTATGCTAAATTCTTTAAACCCTCTAGGTAATTAGCCTCGGTTTCCATCAGTATTATCAACCATAGATTAGAATCAGTGGATTCTCGATGTCAATTCATTGTAGCGAGTGTTATCTTATTACAAAAAGAGCAAAGGTAAACGACAACCCAAGATCGTACCTAAGCGGGGTGAAAATATAGAAATAGCTTTAGCATCTTAGGCATTTAGCTTGACAAATAAAATAAGCGTAATTTTATGTTACTAAATATCAATCGAAGAGTAAAATTATTGGATAAATAAAACGAATGAAAAACAAAGGAAAATAAAAAAAAAAGAATAATTTTATAGTAGAGAGCAAGAAAGAGAGAAGTTACCAAAATTAAGTGCCTGTATGGTGGACAATTCATTCGATTTATGCGTTGATAATGCTGATCGTAAAAGTATGTAGTGTTCATAATCTATGATGTATAAATACACACATGCGTACATACATAATATATATTTGTAGAATAGATTTTCAAGCAATATATGACGTTCTATCATGATATATTTATTCAGAGATCATTAAATAATTCGAATTATAGTGAGAACCTACAAATTATATAATTATGATTTTTTTATTATATGAAAATCAAAAATCTTACTTGCCGAGCAAAAAGAAAAATTCGTGATAAATGATGAATGATAATATATACAATTGATATAATAATTGTGTAAATTTTTAGTGACACGCTATGAAATTCTTGAATATTCAAGCCAGTTACAACTTTGATTTCAAATCACTATTCGTAATCGAGCTTAATTCTCATTTTTTACGTATATTATTACTTTTGTGTTAGAAAAGACTCACCTTCATTTGAACAGCATTATAGCCACAAAAAAACAACTACGCTGCTGGTTCAATCTTCATGGCTCTAATTTATTTTCATTTTTGTAATTTTGTCTTCTTGAGTATTATCTAACTGTCTTAAGTCCTAACAAAGTTATCAACGATACGTAGAATAATAAATTCACTCACCCCAGAAACTTGTTGTCTGACGTTCTTAAGCAAGAATAATCAAGCTGTAATTCTTTGCCCTTAGGCAATGGTTATACCGAAGCAAACTTAGATTAAACAGAAACTACCGGTGCTACGCGTGGCTGCGCCTAGATTATAGATGAACAGCATGTTTCCCTCCAATATATTTAGTTATTTAATTTCTCTTTTTAATCGAGTGGGGAACAAAAAAAATATGAAAAGGACAATAGTTTTATCGGATCAACGTATCGCACGAATCTGTATTAATCATTGTGAAACTTGGAGAATCTTTAAATATTATAACTTATTACACACAGGATATGTATATCGTTGAGAATTATTGCATGTACCGAATTCTTCAACGGAGAGAAAATTAATTTGTTGTGTATAGATTCACTAAAAAGGGGTAATATGTTACAACTTAGTCCATAAATGAATAAATTTAAAACTAGGATGAACCATAGCAAAACGGATCCACGATATTGAGAAGGAATAATTTTAATTGAAAGAAATATTAATATATTATTACGATCATCAATAATCAAATTACTATCACTATTATTGTTATCATCAAATTATTATTAATGTTGTTAAAATATCATTAAAGAAATTTAGCGATATTCATAAATTATTATTGTATGTATCTAGCTGTACGCTAATTGAAGTGTTCCGCTTATAAAGGCCTACATGTCACCATGGATTTACGTATCGTGTCGATTACTTTTCAAAACCCAATACCCAAATACCTTTATCAAAATATTTTAGGACAAGCAAGGAGAGAAACACTTCGCGCACTGATCATCTTTCACGACCAAACAAATGACTGATATGTTGACTTAGTTTGAAATAATGACGATGTCGCGTTGCCATCGAGACCTGCGCACTGCGACCGCGTATATTTGAAAGTCCGTGGACATCGGCCTTCTGCGTTCTGAGTTTTGGGCGGTCAGGTCGAATCTTTGCAGGTTGCCTGAAACCAGGCGTACCGTAACGTCGTGGCGCAACGATGCATCAAATGTCACGCAGGGTGTGAATAGGGATGTAATAAATGTTTTATAATCAAATCGTCAACGAGAAAATATCAACAACCAATCACAATGTCAATAATTAAATTTAATCTGAACGGAATTTTTGTACAGAGATGTTTTAATTTGTATACTTTCTCTTCATTTGTAATGCACTCAGCGGCAGGTACTGAAAGAGCCAAGTAATGGATTAATGCAATCGCGCTGCAGGTGAAATCGTATGCACTCCGATACCTAATGTATAAAATCACCGTTACATCGATACTGACGTTTTTATTTTACCTACTTAAATCCCTGAGTGATTCTAAATGGCCAGCAAATATTCGACGCGATGTACGTATATTTTTCTTTCTTTTTTTTTTTGTTCGCTCAAACCTGCAGCAATTTTAGTCTCAACTACGCTATAACATACATGAATAAAATTCTTACACGTTTTAATCTTCAACATTAGCACCGTTTTATTCTCCTTGCTCCGTTTGTCACGCAAATCTAACCGATCGTAAAAAGCTACAAAGAAATATAGCCTGTGCGTTCATCGTTCGAATTTATTAACCGAAACTTGGTTTGGCCTAATTTTTTGTCCATTCATCGGCACCGACTGAAAGGTGTGTAGAACCTTTTGAACTCATTTGAAAATTGTAAATAATCGTCTATTACTATCATTAGAATTATTTTACATGGATAGGGGGGGTATATCACAATTGAAAAATCGTGTCAAATATTTCTACCAAAGAAGCGTTCGTTTGATTTGTTTCGTTTTTTTTTTTTTTTATCATCCCGCTTCGTAGAATAAAATATAATTCTCTTTATAGTTATAACTATGAATACCCTATCGAACGTTATAGTAATAAAAATGAAAATATTATACAATATGCGTATGTACAAAATTTATGCGTCGATTGTGTAATCTCTCAAGGTAAAAGCTGCCCCTTTCTCGGCTCCAAAACCGGAGGCTTGTTAGCGGTAACTTTACTTTTACTCAAAGTGCTTGTTCTTCCTGAGTAATAATCTTCGATTTCCTGCAAAGACCTGCCTTGCGTTTCGGGCAGTGCAAAGTAAAAGTAAACGGTACCGGCCAGCGGTATGAAACCGTACAACAGGTAAACACCCGGATCCGTTAAGGATACCCTGAGAAGCGGGAAAGTCTTCACCACCGTGAACACGAACAAATGAGCGGTCATTGTGGTCATACCTCCGACTATACCGCGAACTGCTACGGGATAAACTTCGCCAATCATCACCCATGGGATAACGAGAAATCCTATGGTGCAAGCTATGGTGTACGCGAATATGCAGAATACCGGAAACCACGAATACGAGGAGCTCAATTCGGCCAGAGGTATTCCTAGGGTCAGTTGCTTGTAAGCACCGAATCCTACCATTGAAAGTCCGCAGCCTATCGACGAGACGAAAGTCAGAGGTCGTCGTCCGCATCTTCGACACAAAACGCAAGCGGCTACCGTAGCCGCCAGTCTTATCACGCCCAGAATAACGGTGAGCCATTTTTCGTCCATCTTGGCGCCGGATTGTTGGAAAATTTCAACCGCGTAAAAAGTTATGGCGTTCGTTCCCGACCATTGATAAATGAGGAAGTAGAGGGCCAGCATTATGAAGGGTTTGATGGCGTTAGGCTTGAATAACGCCGTGACGATCTCCTTCGGTCCCGTCAGCCTCTTGACGTGCGCTTTGTTCGAGAAACTGACCAGCGTGTCCATCTCCTTGTCCAGGTTGCAGGTGCTCCCCCGGAGACGTCCCAGCGCTTTTCTCGCCTTGTCCGGTTTTTCGCGGGACACGAGGTACGAAGGTGTTTCGGGAAACAGGAATATCAGTATCAGAGACAGCAGAGGAACGGTAGCGCTTATTCCGGCGCATATACGCCACGACAGCATGGCCCCCAGTAAATATTCCACGAACACCCCCGTGCTAACGCCGACGCTCGAAAGGGCCGTCAACATCCCTCGGAGATGCGGCTGCGTAACTTCCGCGGCGTAAACTCTGGCGGGTGCTCCCACCATTCCGGAGCCGAGACCGACGAAAAAACGTCCGGCGTACATCATGTTTATGTCGGTGGAGAACGTTATCAAAGCCCAGCCCAAAAGCGCCGGGATCTCCGTTATTATAAGCGTCTTTTTCCTTCCCAGAGCGTCGGACAAGTAGCCGGAGAATAGACAGCCAAGAGGCGTACCGATCGCGTTGATACTGGCTGAAAAATGTGAAAGAAATTTTCGTGAAAATCGAGAAAATTGATTTTCTGTACGTCGATGGTGGACGACGAGAAAACGCTCACCTATCCACGAGGCTTCGGTTTCGGTGACCAGGATCTCACTTGTGGGCGCTTTGAGTTGAGGCAAAGCTATGGCGGAAAATCCAAAAACCATGCCGGTGTTGATTGTTCCAAGTTGGGCTGCGACGGCGGCGAGAACTTGTCGAACCGCGCTTCCTCTGGCAGCCTTTGCATTCTGCTTGTCGGTGAGACCGTTTCCGACGGGGACAGTAGTTTTCTCGATATCACCGGCGGCAAAAACCGCGGTGGACGCTGGCTGAACTCGAGGAGTTATCTGGGGGCTCACCAACGACGTTTTTTCAGCGATCTCGCCGTTCGACGATTCTTTCCTGCAACAAATATTTCGGTTTCTCTCTTGAATTTCAATAATTCCAAGTTGGGCGGAGATCGGAGGACGATAAAGTTCGACGGAAACTCGAGGAGATCACGAATCCTTTCGGAATCAACTTCAAAGAAAAATTAACGCCGCGATTCCGCGTAGCCGATGTACTTTTCGAACACCCGCCCTGTAATCAGATCTCGTCCACAGCCGCGTCTGGTGGGATAATCAAGAAATATTCTACGGGAGATCGCTTCGAACTTTTTTCTCAGCTCGGTGTTCCGCCAATTGGCGTACATACGCGTCGACCTCGGGGGCTAAAAAAATCGCAACGAAACCTTCGAGACTCTCTTTTTTCCCGCTACGACGCAGCGAATGAACGATTTTCGAAGAGCGTGTAGTTATTGAATAAAATTCGAGATACGATATCTGACGGGCCGCAGGATACGCGTGGCATTAATTTTTTCCCTATCTCGTAAACCTATTTACTTCCACGTGCATATACACACACGCGTATACCGGGCTGAACACGTTACATCGGAGCGGTCGGGCTTTCTCGCCTTTTATTTTTGTGTGCCCCTGGCAAGCATGACTGAAAATCCGTCGCTGCCGCTTACCATTATTACGGCTAGCTATGTATAGTTGCACGGGCGAATCATTTTTAGATAAGAACTTACTTCAAATATACGTATATCGCGTCTACTGAAAACGGGCCTTTTGTTGATTATTCATTAACGGTAGCGCGGGGTGATCGCGCGCGTTACACGCTCAACGATAAAACATCCGCGTGCCAGCCGCTCGTAATTATTTGCGATGAGCTGAGCGATTTAATTCACTCCCGACACATTTACAAGCGCGATCGTATGTCGCGAATAACAGCGATTGCATTCCGTTTATGCGACTGCAATTTTCAATTTTCTCGAGGAAAACTGACGGAATTCCAGAAGGAGGAGGATACGAGTAGCGGGACCGCTCGATTTTATCGTCGTTACGAGTTATCCGCTCTACCGCTCAGCGACGGATTCTCATGGCAAATTTACTCAACGGGGAAAACAAAACCCGTGCAATGGCAAAGAAAGAGAGAAAACAAAGAGATATACGAAGACCGCGAGATCGTGCGTCACTTCCTGCACGCGTGAGCTTTTTTTTTTTTTTCCATATAATATTCAAATACACACTGCGCGTTACGCTTACTACGACCCGTACGTTTATTCATAACGTTCCGAAATTAAAAAAGAATTGCGAAACAACAATTTCCGGACAGCTGATACCGCGGCACGTGACTCGTTTTATATTTTATACGTATATATACGATAATCCGATAAAACCGTAGCCGAAAAAACGATTGTATATTAAAAAAAGGAAAAAAACGACGATATTTTTTTTAATCCTCTATGTACAGCGTACAACAACTGCAGTACAATCTGATGGACGTTTGTATCTGATTTATGGCCTTCGGATAGTCGCCTCTGCGTCGTTTTTGTTGTTTTTTTTCATCCGAAATAGATTTGTTACACAAAACAAGTTTCGGCCGCAGCCGATCCACGCGGTCGCGCGAACATCTGGATCTGGATGCACAAAGGTTCTCTTTGTTCTTTTTTTGTTTTTTTTTTCTTTCTTTCTTTGGTCGAGAAACGTTGTTCGCGATCTTCAGTTTAGGCTATGGGATTTTTCTTTCAAATTAATTACAAAGAGGGGGGGGGGGGCGATGGAGAAAAAAAAAGAGAGCGCTAAACAACAACGTTTCGAGAAGTCGAATCGACGTTTGTCTATTTTGCACGTTATGCGAGAACCGGCTGGATGAATTTTCATGGTATACCGGGGTTACCCCTCGTACGTTCGGAAGGAGCACGCGGCCGTTTATCGAAGATCACGACAATAACGCGTGTCCGTAAATGTATTATTCCTGTCGGTTGCAGTATAACAGATAGAAACTTGAAATTTCCACTGGTATACAAGTGGAGAGCGCGCGCGATAATACGACTCCTCTCTCGCTCGCGTTGTCAATGACACGGTTTTACAAAAACTCGTGTTAAAAAGCGGGAATATCCCGCGAATAAATAATCCACGCTTCGGAAGTTCGGAAACGCCACGACGATCGTTTTAGCAACGATAATTCAGTTCGGTACACGTCGAATAAGTTTCACTTACCCGGTGCAGCTTATCGCGCATATATATATAAGTACTAGAGGCCCCAAGTTTTATCTTTATTTGATTACGTACCTGCGGTAGGCGGCGTTATTTATTTTACTTTATTTTATTGGAAAAACCAAAATGCGATGCACGTTCCTTACGATCGGGGTTGAAAGTCTGATCAGATATACATATAATATTCTCGAATCGTAACACGAACCCTGGAGAATATTGCGGCGCGTATTTCTACATAAATATATTTATAGGAAATGCGTCAGCTGACGTAATTTCTCTCGGTTATTTTTATCCACCGTTGTGTTTTTTTTTTTTACGCGTATCGCAAATCCACGGTCCGTTTGTATCCGGAGGTGTAAGAGAAGGGCGTCAAATTGAAGATCACGTGGAAAACTTGCGAGTGTCGTCGTACGAGTAAAAAGCTCACGCGAAACTATATCGGCTTTTCGTTCGCGCCACGTAGACGATGAATTGTCACTGGGAAAAATTAATCGTCGAACCCGCTGGTTTATGGTGACGAAAATTAATGATTCGAAAATATAATGAGAGCGCCCCGCTATATTTTAACGACTCGCGACTGGACGTGCAATTATCAGCGTGCACATGTATATACTTACTTATTCCCTGAACGTACGAATAAAATAACTAGCTAATGTAAACGTGGGTTTGCCGATTGTAATATTTCATTGTAAGGTCAAGACTTCGACTGTACATATATAATATACTCACGCGTTATCCATCTTGTTTGTAGATGATAATATTATAATGTAGAAAAAAAGAGCACAAATTTGTTTTTTTTTTTGTTTTTTATTTTTTTTTATTTCTTTTTCAGAAAATATACGTTATCGTGGATTAAATTATTTTCTTTTCTTTCCTTTGTGTATCACAGTACTTTTATCACAATAATAAAATAATATATATATATTTATATGTATATGTATATGACTTTTTGTGTAATGTTTTAATATAGTTAATTTAATTTGTTTTCTAATTGATTCATTGTATATTTAGGCGATTTTAAATAATTTGTACTAGTTATTCACGCGTAACAATAGCGGACAGAAATTGTATAAGAAGTTTTTCGTTTTTACGGTATAAGTTAAGTTGAACATTTTTTTTTTTTATTTTGTTTCTTTTTGAAATTTTTCACCTGCACACTATCGCTCACTTTCGACGGTGTTGAGAGTTCGTTCGAAGCGAAGAGGAGAGAAAGAACGAGATGTAAAAAAAACAAGAAACACGAAAGAAATTAACAATTTCTTTATTCACACGGTCTTTTTATCCAATTGTTTCAATTAATTTTTGTTTTTTTAATTATGTTTTTTTTTTTTTTTGTTTAATTTTCGTTTCGCCTAATTCAATGTAATTTACGATCGTACAACGGATGATATTCTCGAAAGGGTTCGTGCAACGCTTTTAATTGCAGCATTATACAAATTTAACGTTTTTATTCAACAAACGGAGGGTTAAAAAAATTCTATACATTCACTTTCGTCGGGTTATTGAATCGTTTGAAAATGGAAGAGAAGAAAAAAAATCTAATTATTCAACGAATGATAAATATTATCTTATATCATGTTATAAGTGACATTACGTGGGAACGTACGGGCGCGTTGTCGTTGACTGGTTGTCGCGTTTTGAGCAACGCACGTTAACATCGCTGCTCTTTATATAAAGGAATCTTGGGTCAACAATCGTGTGGGCGTTCGTACGAGAGGAAGGGGAAAAATCTCTGACCACGTGCCTATATTTTATCTATCGCAATTCGCGTTGCATGTACGTACATATAGGTATACGCGTCTCTAGGTATGTATATATATATATTTTTATTTATTACAAATACTTGTCGGGCATCGCCACAAAAGTCGATTGAAACTCGTATCGAAGTCGCACACGCCCGGCCCGTCGTCGATTCAGGGATGCACTTTCGTTTAATTCAAGTTTTGTTCTTCGTCTCTTTTGAGATATTTTTTGGTTTTCTTTTTTTTTTTTTTTTCTCTTCTCTCGCGTCGATCAACCGATCTATCTCATGGCCGAAATCGGTCACGTCCGGTGGAGGAAAATATGTGGAATCTAAAACGAGAATTCGATCGGTCGCCTCCGTTCACAAATTTTTTTTTCTTTCTTTCTTTTAATTTCACTCCCGATCTCGATTGTCGTTCCTTCTATAGTTCAGATGCACGAATGATGAGGAATTGGGTTTCCTTAATACGTAGATCTTCGTTCCTTCGTCCCTCGTTTGACTATTTTTAACGCCGTATAGTGGATAGTCCGACGCAAGTATACACTATATACCTATTTATATAATTTGGATGGGGAAGCTTGCCAAAAATATTTTTCTCTTCCTCTTCTTTCGTCGATTTTCGGGGTTGAGGGGGGGGGGGAGAAAAAAAAAATACGTTCGTAAGTATCGTTTATGATAATTGACGCTAGGTTCGGAATAATAACGAGGTAATATTAAAATCGAGAAACTTACGCGTGTTTTCCCGATATTTATAATTATCAATAATTTTTTTTTTTTTCTCTTTCCCATAAATAAATAAATGACGAAGTTTCGTGCGGCAGATATACACACCGGAGTTGTGATTATAATGTTATCTCGGCGAGAACCAGGATGAAGAGAAGAATTTGACGCGCGCGTACGATTTGATTGCGCGTTTAATTAAAGCGATCAAAGTGTGACGATTTTATGCAAATTCGAGAAAATAAAAAAAACGACGTATACATATGTGAACGTTGTTTTTCTGGCTTTACATAACCCGCACCATGACCGCGGTGTACGACTGTATCGGCCGTGTGTTACACAGAAATTATTTCGATTTTGAAAATTCGATTCCTTATGGCGAAAGGCGCGGGGTTCGAGCGCAGGTACCCGACGACAGGGTGAAACCGACGGAAGAAAAAGCGGACGTCCGATTTTAGGAAAAAAATCTGGCGACGTGAAAACGATTGGGAGGAGAAGAAGAAGAAGAAGTAGTCGGGTGTTTCGAATATACGCGAGACTTCGATCGGACTGCGATGCAGCGGCGATCGCGAGTGGCCGTCGTCGGCCTCGCGATTAATCGAAACGTCTAATAAATTCTCTCCTTCTCTTTCTCCTTCTGAATAGTATTTTTATTTTTTTTTTCTCTTCTTATTCCGATGCGACGGACGTTCGATATAATTATATTATGCCGCGTGTCGCTCGCTGACATCATCCCGGCGACGGTCTCGTGATTACTGATTTTCCATATTTAAATGCCAACAGTTTCTCTGCACAGTTCCACCCGTCCAACGTCATCGATTCTGTCGTACGGGTATAGATGTGCGATCGGCGTCGACGATTATTTCGCCGATTGATCGACCACCGTGAAAAATTATCGCCGATTATTCCTCCGATTATATCCTCGGGTAAATTCAGCCCATTTATCGATTTCTTTTCGCCGATTTTCATTCGACGTTTGATGCATTTTTCAAGATGCGAATAGTTTCGGTTACGACGTGAAAAATTATCGACCCCACACAGCGGCGGTTCTCTTTTTACAGCGCGTAAATAAAAAATTAATTCATGATAATTTATTCAATTTCGTCCAAGCCTCTTTTGATGTGCACACGTTCGCGTATACCTAGTTTAAATCAGCTATAGGAATAGGTGCTCTTTTGTTCGTTTACGTTACATCGTGTTATGCGAGCTCGCTAATTAATTATAATCGTCGTTTGAACCGTCGTGAGAATCGTAAATTCGCCGTTTATTTCTAATTGAAAAAAAAAAAAAAAAAAACAAAAAGGAAAAACTAGAAGCGAGGAACCGAATGACGTTGAAAATTACGCGCTGTTGGAAAAATGGTGAATAATTTTCCCACCAAGATGGCGCTTCGGGTACGCGTACCGATTGTGCGAAAGCGTATCTATGGAACGAGTGTTCGTTGGATCGGAATTCGAATTTGAATAACGAAAGAATTGAGTTCGAATTTTGATAATGAAGCAGATTAATAGGCCGAATCGGATTCGAGCTACGCTGGTTAATTTTTTAGAGATACTCGTTTTCTTCCTTCTCCGATATTTGTCCCACTGTAAAAACACATAATTCGATCTAATTACATATTTTACAATGTGTAATACGTCGAACGAGTTCCACTTAATTACCGCTGAGATCAAGCTAATTATGAGAAACGAGCCTGATCTGCGGTATTTTACCGCCGTGCATTCTTTTTTTTTTTTTTTTTATTCATCTCTACTCGCACGTCTCACAGTGCAACAAAAAAGACACCAATTATCTTCCCTTCCCTCGTTCGAAATCAGGACTTTCCCCGATTTCAACCGCACGCCCCGTCCGCGGATAACTTTGTATTTTTTTTTTCTTCTCCCAGCGAAAGACCGAAAATAACGCGAGGAATTCGCGCTCGCTCGTATCCGTGCGGAAAGACGTTTAGCTTCGGGTGGACGGTCTCTCGAAAAAAAAACACGTTAAAAAAGCAAAAATACGGAAAATTCGACCGAAAAGAATCCGTCGTTGATTTTTTTCCTCTCCTTTTTTCCATTCCTCGCAATCGTCGTTACGCCGTGAAAAAAATCGTACGCGTTGATCATGTGATCGAGATATCGGGTCATAAAGATATAAATCCCGTGATCACCGCCACTCGGTAGAGGTTTAAAGATTATTGAGTTGACAAATAGCCGTCGCGATTAGCGATCCGATATAACAACAGGAATAACGGTGTAATAATCAACATCATCCACGTGAAAATGCAGTGGACATCGGGCCGGATCAATTAAAACTGAAATCGGCGTGGCGAGGAAGACTGAAAAATATGACTCGTACGATCGTTGAACGTCATAGGAAATTCTTGGCAGCTTCAAGGATTAGCAAACGTCGGTCGGTTACTCGATACTTTATGCATGCGGTATTACCCGGTAGCTGATAAAAAAAAAAATAAATAAATAAAAATCGTTTATCAAATCGATAGGCCGATATCGATATTTCGGAAGCTAATTTACTGCGGTGGGGCTTCGGTAAACCGTTGTTCTCGGTACACCGTCGATTGTTTCCATTTTTTACCGTACTTCCAAAAAATGTTCTCTCGTCAAAATCCAATTGAAATTCTTGAATTTATTAAGCGATGAATTTTTTCCGCCGACGTTTCTTCTTTTTCCTCGAGTACAATAAAGATAGAATCTGAATCCGATTTCCGAAAGGCGTATCGCGACGATGATGGGGCTTTAGTTTTTAATCTAGTCGAGATTTTTCTAAAGATTTCCGAACGGAAAACACCGGGTGACGTTGACAAAAAAAAAAAGTAAAAGAACGACGTCCAGAAATAATATCTTCCCGATCGTATTTAATGAAGTGCAAATTTTTGAAATCCACAATTTCGATCACGCTGTTTTTCTGCTCGACTAAAACTTTTTCGATGAAACAGCATAAGGTATTTTTATTTACGCAAACGAAACTATGTACACGCGTAACGAGTGTGTACTTTGTGAATTATTTCGTGCATGCATGCGCTCCGACTTCTGACCGATAATAACGATTTCTCGGGCGAATCTTAAACGAATTGACAAACACCGATTCGCGCCTCATTATCCCGGACTGAACGGGACTCGGATAAAAGTTGGGAAAATATGTTTCTCCGGTATTTACGAAACTTGCGGAAATGAATGCGAGAACTTGAAAATCGGCCTTGAAATAATCACTAGCTCGTCGATCTCGTGGATGGTTGAAAATTGGAAAAAATCGAACTCGATTTCCGGTCGGTTTTATTTTCCTCTCCTTCCGTTGGGCGTAGAAAATTGAACTTGAGCTTGCGATATTGCTTCGGTAAATAGGAACGTGCGGTAAATATGTATTCAAAGTTGTCGGGTCCGAAAAAAGTACACATACGAGTGTGTATCTATATGTTCGTACACATATATATATATATACATATATATATATATATATATTCCGCAACGAAGATTATTACCTAACACACCACGTTACGTAAGATAAATATGTGCGCGTAAATTGTCACCATGCCAACCGTCATGTGACTTTTTTTTTGGCCTTCCATCATTTTTTTTATCCCCCCGTTTTTTTTTTTGTTTTTTTTGTTTTTTTTTTTTTTGTACATTTGTTTTTCGTCTTCGGGGGCACAAATTTACATGCCCGATTATCTCGCGCGGCTTTCCAGGTACAGTTAGGTAAGTTACGTACGTACGCGTACGAAGAACTTTGAGAAAATGCAACCAGCGATTTTGGAGGAAAATTTTTGGGCACTTTGTCAGAGAAAAAGTTCAATTAAAATTCACGCTTTTCGAGGATCATCGCCGAAATCGAGTCGCGAATATTACAGGGAGGACCGTCGAAGTTACCCCGCAGAGCGGATAGACGCGTATAGCGACGAATCGTGGAAGCGTAAGAATTTATGGAAAGTTGGATGAACAAAAAAACATTTCGATTGATAAAAAAAATGTTATTCCCAGTCATAATACGCGCGCGCGTAGCGTTAAAATATTACAATAAATTGTGATAATTTATAGTTCGATCGAGCGCTAACGTGTGTGTGTTTAATATAAGATTTCTTGTATTAAATCGCAAATAAAAACATCGTTATCATTCGACCGTACTGGACATATGACTGTGACGCAGAGCAACCGCTGACTCGTACGGTTATCTGAATTTATCCGAAACTAAATAACAACCTTATTTTCTTTGCGTGTGTATCTTTCACGGACACACTCTCGTGACGAATGTGTCGCGAGCTGATCGCGCTCCGTACGCCAAATCGAATTCGAAGAAAATGAATTTTTATCACAACCGATGTAATTATGCGTTAGGATCGGCGGGACGCCATTTTCTGATTTGGAAAAATATCGGGCGTCCGAGTACCTATATACGAGGGTCGAAGTTCGACGACAAAATTCGCGGATTAAATTCTCGATCGACCGATTTGTTTTTTTGTTTTTTTTTTTTTTTTTTTCTTCGGGGGTAGCTGGATGTGGCGAGAAAGTCGGAGATGAAAAATGGGGCGCGAGTTTCGTTCGACGGAACGACCGTGAGCGTTTCTTTCGACGAAAAACTATACATTGGTTTTGAAAAGATCGTTTGAACTTTGGATGAATCGGAGTTCGTTACATATGGTTTTCTATATATTTTGCCATTTTTTCCCCTCTCGTTATATTCACCGGATTATATGTAAATGGAGTATAATTATGGCACGGCGTGTGCTTTGTTAAGAAATATTTTATTTTTAGATTATTGGCAACGACGCAGACGTTCGCGGTGTGGACATTCTATATTTGAATATACCGAAGGCGGCGAAGGACAAGGGTGAACAAAAACGAGGAGCGTTGAAACACAAGATTTTTACACGGCGCGCAATTCCGATGGAAGCTACGACGACGAATCGAAAAATTGATAAAACGATTTTACACGAATAAAGTGTTTTGCAAAAATTGGCATCGACGTTTTATTCACGGAGTCACAAGGTCGAATCTAAGATTTCAATCGAAGTTATTCAAACTCAATTCGTTTTTCCTCATCGTTGCAAATCGATTCAATATCGATTTCACTTGAGTTTTCACGATTCGCGAGAAGATAATAAAATTTTTGAAAACCCGTCACACGCACAGTGGAATCCATCATTACGTCATCGATCTTTCCCTCTCTCATGATCGACGAATCGAATGAAAATAAATTAAATCATCTTTACGTCCGATTCGCTCCCAATTCTATTTCTCTTTTTTTTTTCGTTTTTCTGAAACTGGAAAGTAAAGATTTTCAAAAAATCTTCCCGTACCTACAGCGAAAAAGGTGTTCGAAAAATTTCAAATCGCTGTCCACATGGTTCGTATAGTTTCGTAGTGTGCGCGGAATGAAGAAGCGAAGAGATTAATGAAAAAGGCTGAAAGGGCCGAAGATGAAAGTACGAGCGGTTCTTTATGAAGTTATCAGCTTAATTGCACAATTATTCACGAATGCGACTGTCGCCGTTCGTGTTTAATTTCACGTGAGCCAGTTCGGCGCGGTTAATTTGTTTCCGTTGTTGTTTTTTTTTTTCTTTTTTCTTTTTTCTTTTTTCTTCTTTCGTCTATTCCGATGTTTAATTACAAAGGACAGCGATTGGCCCTATATGAATGGAGCGAACCAAGTTTTGGCATTCGGTGAGAGCGGACTGCATAATATGTAACGTTAAAAATGTAACATATGTTATACCTAAAGTGAGTCAAGAAATAGATCAAAGATCAACGGCATTCCGTAACGACATTTGAATTAACGGTACTCGAGCAGTGGTCATTTAATTAATTGTTATAATCCGACGTCGGCCGTGTGCACGCGCAGCCCAAAGGCTATTAGCAGAAGATGCTTTAATCAAAATGTTTACGCTGCAATTGAAGATAGTGGAAATAATTAAACAAAATAATATATGATACCTACAGCTAGACAAGTGAGCGTCGCGATTGCGTTTGAAATATAGGTGATATGCTGCATTTGAAATCTGTAATGTTGGACTGGTTTCAGTCAGGGGGGCAAGTTTTATGTTTCAACTAGCAGCTACGGCCGAGTGTTTGGATTCTAAAATTTCTGCGATTATTGGGGCAAAAATTTGATATTCTTTTTTTTTTTGGTAGATTCATTTATCTTTTAACTCCGTTTCATAACTGCCGCATAAATTTTCCGGCATCGGGCGCCTCGCTCCGATTATCGCATCATTGCTTCAAGCATGCATAAAACTTCGAGTTCGTCGAAGTGCCGGGTGTAGCGCTAGCTCCTGGGACCCCAAGAATTGAATTCATGAATCTCAGATTGCTTACCGATGAATGAGAAGAGAAATTCTTCGATCGTTGCGATTTTTCGGCTGAAAATCGAGTATCTTTTGAAATTCATTCTGCGATGGTTTCTCCACGTGCTTTTTTTTTTATCTCGGAAGAATGACACTGTGGAGTTATCTGGGCCACGGCCAACGCCAATTCAGATATCACGATTTTTTTCACTTTTTAGAGCGATAAATCGATGATAACTCGATCAATTTCATAGATAGATCAATTTGGCTTCCAGATTCGGATTCCTGAGGTCAGAATACACATTAATAGCATGTAAACTCCAATAAAAAAAAAAATGTTGATTTTCGACTTCAAAATTGAAAAAACTCCAAATCCCTTTGGATTTGTTCGATTTTTGGACCGAGAATGAAGTATTTTTTGAATCGATTAAATGACACTTTTCCAACGTAATTTGACTTCAGGAACACGAATCCGTTGGCCAAATTGAGCTACAAATTTTTCTTATCGAAATATCCTCAATTTTTCACTTTTTGGATCGATAAATTGGCGATAACTCGATGAATTTTATAGCTAGATCAATTTAACTTGCGAATTCGAATTCCTGAGATCAAGATACATAAGAATGGCGTATAAAATAGAATATTACACAGCTGCGATTCGATCCATTCATCATTTACAAACTCTTCTTTTCTATTTTAGGCAAGAAGTGGACAGCCTACGAAGCAAATCCACCTCATACAAATGAATCGTACAACACAGTTGTCTTTGGAATACTTTGAAGTTAATTCGGATGAAAAATTTCGTCAATGATATCGTGACTCATTTACTGTAAGAATAGATGCATCTGCATAAATAAATCCATCATATACATAATAATGTGCTAAAGTTCATTTCACCTCCATTGAATTATCCATAATCAAAAATCATCGTCAAAATCCAAAAATCAAGCCTAAAACAAATCCCGAAGGAATCAATCGAGACTTTTTTTTTTATCAATCATTTATTACAAAAAAAATCTGATCCAAAAATCCAATTTCTACAAACCGCGAGCTGGCGCCATCCCTCGGAATTTCGGTGAACTTAGAAGGGGTGCGCTTAAGGGTGGTCGGTATTCTATATACCTAGGAGCCGCTAAGGGATGAAATAGCGGTAAAAATAAATCAGTCTAATTCAAATGAAGATTAACGTTCATTCCTTGGGTGCAAAAATTTCAAAAATCTGTCGATTGCAACCCCTAATTTTTTCAAAGTACTAAGCTACTTGCTGCATAGTGTAACTATTCATATTCACCTGTAATTGCGATTCCGTCTCCATCGCGAAATAATTTCGCGTACTGATCGATGGGAATCGTTCCGATTCAATCGATATTACGTAATTTGAATGAAATCTGCCGTTTTTTTCACATCGTCGAAGAGACAAGGAACTGCGCAAATAAGAATCCCGATGTTGTACCACGGTATTGATTACCGAGGTCAGCCTCGAAATCGTTCGGAATATTATACCGCCGGATTCCCTGGAGAGGCGATTACATTTTTTCACCTTCTTCACGGAGCGTGTGAGAGGAAAAAAAACCGAACGCGGAAATCGTTACGTTACGAAAAAAAAAAAAAAAAAAAATTCACCTTCGAATAGTTTCAAACAATTCCGAGCTGCGATTGCGGCAACTGCACCGCGACACCGTATGAAAATCAATGCAATAATGAACCGGGTATTAAAATTAAAACATAAATCTACAACCGGTATAACGAGTCGCTTAAGTATTACGTGGATATATACGATTTGCACCTCTATACACCTGGATCGGTGAAAAAAACAAATCCAATGAAATAAAATGTATACGAAGAAAAAAATTTTATGTCACAGACGGAGAGAAAGAGGGGGAAATATGGATGGATGGATAGATAGAGAGAGAGAGAGAGTGGTTTCTATTTCTATGAGAGACTAGTGTAAATTCGATACGATATATTTTATCGTAAAAAATAACCACATGGAAGAAATTCTTCCATTCGTCCGAGTCCAGGCGGTTAGGATCCGTTTCTTTGGTGTCTCCGAGCCTTTTTATACAAATAAATACAGACGTCCAGATTATTCGTTGCACCACGTTTAGCGCGTTGGTTAACGATGTGTTACGTGCACGAGTGTAGGTTTCGAATGTGAAAACATACGTACGTACGTGATGTACGTGTCCCGGTTCTGTGAAACCTAAATAGGTGAGCGTTACGAGTGCTAAGGTTTCGGTCAAACGGTCGTACGTACGTACGTACGTTACAAGGGCATCGTTATACATTCGTCCTCGCGGTCGGCTCGGTGTCGGCCGTTTAAAATCGGGTAGTGTGAAAATTCGCCTCGTCGTTAACTCGATATCGGACGTGGTAATCTAAAACAAAGTGGTGCGGTTTAGTTTTCAATTTGAAATCAACCTCCTGCCGTAGTTAACAAAACGATGCCAGTTAACGCTTCGAGCTTACAATCGTCCACCGGTCACCCGCGAGGATACCACTACTTCTTGTTCCGCAGACCGCGTTAGCGCGCCGTGAAAAAAAGGATCGCCTCTCCGGGGTTCGTTGGGACGAATAAGCGAGTCTCGCAAGCGGTCAAATTTTTCATAAAAATGGATAAAAAACTGAAAGGGCGGGACGAGGATGCGGATCCTCGTTACTGGCCGAATTGCGACACTTCCGTCTGGTTGAGATCCTGCGAAGAGGAAGTTTTGGAGCCGATAACCGGGAAGAATTTCGGAACGTTTCCCCATTGGCTGAACGGAGTTTTGCTGAGAAACGGACCCGGGAGTCTCAATGTCGGTGATTACAATTTCGAACACTTGTTCGACAGTTCGGCGCTGCTTCACAGGTGAGTCGACGATTTCGCGGTCGCCAAGGATTGACTCAACGATCTTTGAATTATTTAAGATTCGCCATAAACGATGGGAGGGTAACGTATCAACGGCGTTTCGTTCAGACGGACGTTTACAAGAGGAATCGAGCCGCTCAGAGAATTGTTTTCACGGAATTCGGTACCAAAGCCGTTCCGGATCCCTGCCAGTGCATTTTTAGCAGGTAAAATTCAACGAAAATTCTCTCTCTTTTCGATTGTTTTTTTGATTTCAATTTTTATCCTACCCGCAGAGTCGCGTCAATTTTTAACATAGAGAAATCGATGGCCGACAATTCCATGATATCGATTTACCCGTTCGGCGATGAATTTTACGCCTTCACCGAGGCCCCTTTCATGCACAGGATAGACCCGGAGACGTTGGAAACCAAAGACAAGGTCGACTCGAAGTGACATTCGGTTAAAAAAAAAAAATGTATCGCAAATATTGGCTATAATTATTCTATTTGCAGATATTCATATCCCGACACGTGGCTCTCGTTAATCACACTTCCCACCCTCACGTAATGAACGACGGAAGTATTTTCAATTTAGGTTTGAAGGTAACAGCTAGAGGATTGGCCTACGGCGTAGTCCGTTTTTCGACCGATCGAGAGGCCGCCGGTGAGTCGAGCGCAGACTTTTAACGAAGTAAAGTGAACACACGGTATCTAAAAGCCGAAATTATTTCCCAGGCGACTCGGAGGACCCCGAAAAACGATCGATATTCGATCGAGCTAAGCTCGTGGCTACCGTGAACGCGAGATGGTCTTGCAATCCGTCTTACATGCACAGTTTCGGCGTAACGGACAATTACTTTGTAATAGTGGAACAGCCCCTTTCGATTTCGATTTTTACGCTGGTCGCGTGTCGGCTGAAAAACGAACCGATGTCGTCGTGCCTGAAGTGGTACGACAAGGAAAATGTAATTATCATGTATGAGAAAGAAAAAAAGAAAAATCAAAAAAAAAAAACACACAAACAATTCATCGAATTTTATTCACACAAACCGACTTGTAAAATGTTTCCGCCAGACTCTGATACACCTCGTTTCGCGAAAAACTGGCACCAAAGTGAAGACTTTCGTGGCTGAGGCATTTTTTTATCTCCACATAATAAACCAGTTCGAAACGAAGGATGGAAAGAACGTTGTGCTGGATATTTGCTGCTACAGGGACGCGAAAATGCTCGACTGTATGTACGTGGAAGTGATGAAGGTAAGAAATTTTACGAAAACTGAGAGACTCGCGGACCCGGTTTTGAATTTCTCTTATTTTTTCTCCGTTTTCAGAACGCGCACAAAAATCCAAACTACGCCGAAATGTTCCGCGGAAGGCCGCTGAGGTTCATCTTACCGGTGGAAAGTACGTCCGACGAAATATCCGAGGAAATAAATTTGGTAGGTGGCCAATTATTTCGTCGATCTGAGAAGGTCGAAAAAAACGAAGGAGACGAAGAAGCAGAATCTTTTCCGGTCGAAACGGAAAATTTACTCAAGAAGGGGGCTGCGGCGTACCGACTTCCGGACGGTAATATTTTCGTGAAACCGGAACTGCTGTGCGATCTAGGATGCGAAACGCCTAGAATAAATTCCGAATTTAATCTCGGCAAGGAGTATAGATATTTTTACGCAATATCGAGCGACGTCGATCTCGAAATTCCGGGAACGGTTTGTAAAAAAACGAAAAAAAAGAAAAAAAAAAAATATCACAGATTTCCGTTGTCAGAAACTAACGACCGATATTTTTTCCTATTTCTCACCACGCGAAGCTCATCAAGGTGGACACGGTTACCAAGACCCGGAAAATATGGTGCGAAAAAAATGTTTATCCAAGCGAGCCGATATTCGTACCGAACCCGGAAGGAACGGTGAGATAATATCTTCTCTTCTCGATGTCCCGTACTCCATGGATAATTCGTTGAATTTTTTTTTTTTTTTGTTTCAAGCGAGAAGACGACGGTGTGGTCATATCCGCTCTTGTTTGGGGTGAGAATCGAGAGACCGAAGTTGGATTTTTGGTCCTCGACGGAACGACCTTCGAAGAAATCGCAAGGTCGACCTTCGAAACACCTGGACCCGTTCCAAAGTGTTTGCACGGATGGTTCGACTTGAAGAAATAAAATAAAGCGGAGTCAACTCTGAGCGATTCATACGGTTTTAGTGATTAAATTTTTCATTCCGTGTTAAATTCACGTGAGTTCGGATACACAATGAAACGGTCAATTGAAATTGGCTAAATAATATACAATTATTCGTATGCACGATCCACGTGTGCGCGGTCACCAAACTGAACATTTTTTCAAAGGGTTCATCGGAGCGCCAAGCGGGCAGTTGAAAACTTGCGCAAAATCTTCGGAATTCGAAAGAGTACCGATGACACGAAATTTCCCCGGCGAATGCACCGCCGTTTTCAATTTGTTCCTCGTAGCTTCCGGTCGCATCGAACCGCACCAAACTTGGGCGAAATTCAGAAAAAATAATTGCTTCCCGGTGGCGCTTATGCCGGGCAAAGTCTCGTTAGCCTCGCCGTTCGTGTTCAGCCATCTTTGATACGCCTGAAAAAAAAAGGAAAAAACGAAGTTTTTTAGTGTCATCGATACGCTGTCGATTTCAACATCACCGTTTCTTCGTTCGTTGTCCACGTGGTCGCGAGTTTGTCAAATTTAATGTAGAATATTTCCATAGCCAATAAACTCACCCTGAACGCCTGTTTGATTCCTCCGTTGTCGGCAATGTTCTCACCCTGCGTATTTATTCCGTCAATTTGCATGCCGACTTCGGTCACGGTGTAGCGACTGTACTGGTCTGAAAATTGAACAGAGGCGAAAAGGAATCGTTAGAGCGCACCGAATTTTCGTATTCCAAAATGCAAAAATAAAAAACAAAAAAATAAAAAATCCCACACCGATGAGACACTGAGCTCTTTGATGAAAGCCTTCGATGGCCTCGTCCTTCCACCACCTGTGTAAATTTCCCTCCTTGTCGAAGAGTCTCCCCTTGTCGTCGAAACCGTGAGTGATCTCGTGACCGATGACCACCCCGATACCACCGTAATTCAGACTCCTGGGAAAGTATCTGTGGTAAAACGGTGGCTGTAAAATACCCGCCGGAAACACTAGAGAGGCAACCAAAAAAAAAAAAAAATCGATCGATCGATTTTAATAAGCGATAAAAAATTGTTTTTTTTGATCGCAACAACCATTATTGTCTTACTTATCTGATTTTTATTACGACTGTAATAAGCGTTTACAACGGCCGGCGCGGTGTTCCACAACGTCTTGTTCACAGGACTGCCTAATCTGTCTTGTTCCACGCGCGTCAAGTGCTGCAGAATGTTCAAAGTATTTTCGAAGTATTTATCGGGACTGATCGAAACCTGGGGGATAGAAAAATGAACAAAAGTAAAGTCCATGCCCTAAACGGTTCGAGTTAATATCTTCCTCCGGAGTGTTAGGCTCACATCTTTGTAGCGTTCATTTAGAAGGTGGGATTGCAAAATAAAATCCGGATACCCGATCCTGAGCAACATAGCGTCGACTTTTTCACTGGCCAACTGTTTAGTTTCGTCGTCGATCCATATAGTCTTGGTCAACAATTCTCTGAACGATTGTTGGATCTCCTGTGTCATCAGCAAGGTCTGCGAGTTGGAGAAGAATAGAAAATAAAAGAAAAAAAAAGGAAAAAGAGAAAGAACAGATTTTGGGCAAATTGGATGCGTGAGAGAGGAAACGTTAACGAGCGAATCTTACGTCGTTTTTACTGTTCTCGTCGAAATATTTTCTGACGAACATCGAGCCAACGGCCATTCCCATGTTAGAATTCACCTGGGCAACGCAATTTTTCCATCTCGACGGCGCCTGCTCTCTGCCGAACAGAATGTAATAAAATCTTTGCTTCGCTTCTTGGAAACGATCGTCCAAATTGTTGACGCGGTGTCGCACGAAACGCCACAACAAGTAGTTGGATATCGTCCTGCAAATTGAATGGAAAAAAAACAATCGATACGGTTCGATCGCGATTGTCGTCGATTTGAAATTTTTTTTATTCGTCAAAATACCTGGCCGGTGTCTTCGAGAGCAGATTGACCAGATCTTGAATGTATTGGAGAGCGAACACGACAACGGGCTCCGAAATATCAGCAGGTCTAGCCAAAACTATGGACAAATATCGCTTCCAATCAATTTGAGGTATCACGGTTCTCAATTCTCCGATACTCATTCGTTGGTAAAGTTCGGAAACGTTGCGTCTCTCGTCGGGTGAAGACGTTATCTGTACAAAAGACGCGGTCAACGAACGGAAAGGTCGGAGGTAGAAATAATTTTACCTTCGCAAGGTTCGTTTCGAAGTCGATCAGCTCGTCGGCGTAAATTGTCGCGTTTTCAATAGGGGCTCCTAGCAGCGTCGCAATTTTTATCAAGTAACTTTTGTAGGCTTCCAAGTAAAGTGCGTTAGACGGTTGGAGGAAGTAATCTCTCGTTGGAAGGCCGAGAGACGTCTGATCGAACTGAAAACGATTCGGAAAAATCAATTTTCTGCTGATCCAGAATCGACAATTTTCGGTTTACCTGTATGACGTACTGATCGCTGTTTCTGATGTCGGGTCCGACCCACTCGGAAATTAAAATATCGTTGTTGTAGAGCCGCAATTGGGCGACGAGGAGAAGCCAGTCAAATTTCTCCGGGTTCCAACTGGGCCGTAAAATCGGCCAACCCCCCAGTTCGTCCAAAAGCTCGATCAAAGGCCGCTCCATACGTTGCTCCAAGATCTCTAGGCGTCATTTTGCATGTTAGAAGTTTTCCGATAGAATGAACGTGTCGATAAATGAAGAAATGAATGAAATTAACAGAAAGATCATCGCTCACCGTAATTCATGCAGCTTTCAAAGAGGTGTTTGGCTTTGACCGTAGCGTCGATCGTTTCGGGTTTTGATCCGGGCGAAATCGGCTCCTCCAATAATTCCTTCAAAACTGAATCTAAGGACTCTCTTAGCATTTCAAATGTGTCATATCCTGCTTTATCTTTTGGTATTGGGTTACGTTTTCCCCAATTACCGCATGCATATTGGTAAAAGTCACGACAGGGATCTACTGTATTATCCATGTACCTTAACATCATCTTCGCTGGAATTAACGAAACAATTTTTGCAAGTATTGATAGAGAGAAAATTAATGGCTGCCTTCTTTCAATTTTTGGATCGTGTGAGGGGTGCTTTTTGCTCGGTAGAAAATCAAATAATTAATTTTTTATTCGCCCTTTTTCGGAACGCCATTATTAATTGTCCCAAAATTCGGACTTACAATTTACACAAGAATTATTCGTTCGTTTTAGTTTTTTTTTTTTTTTTTTTTTGTCATTTACTTTACTATTACGCTATTAAAAATTAAATACTCTACATTCTAGAAAGTTCTGTTCATATGTCACTGCGACGAAGCGAGGTTCAATAAAAAAACGATATTACGAAAATCTCTGCACAACGTTTATGATAATTTTTATAAATAATTTTTCATAAGCACCTTGCGCTTCGCGGATGCTCTTCACGTCGCCTTCCCCCTTCCAAAACGCGTGAAAATCCGAAGAGGTGTCCAAATTCTCGTCGTCCATAGCGATCCAGGTGTTATCGGTAATCGAAGGTCTTCCGACCTGCTCGCCCTCGTCGGATTCGCTTTGTGGTTGCGCCTCATCTTTGTCTCCGGAACTCACCGTGTGCCACGGCATCTGATTCGCCGAATTCCCCGCTGTATCTCCGTACATCAATTCGCCTTCCCTGTAACACGGAGTCGCTTCAATATCCGAACGATTACACTGCATGTTTTCAAACTCACTGATAATCGTCGGCGTCGGTCTCCCCGTTTTCGTAAGTCTCGATTTCCTCCCCCTTACCCGGATAGTCGGCCAGTGAATTCACCAGTCTGTCTTCCGGTATGTCTGCGTCTTTTTCTACCAGTATATTCGAATCATCCCCATTCACCTGTGATATCGTCAACGATAATTGTTTGTACAGAAAATTACCCCCCCCGCAGGATTATTTCGAGTAACGAAAATTGTAGAATCGGAGGAATTTTTCCCAGAGTACCCTGAAACTCTGCCATTTGTCCGAGGTGGAGACGTCCCTCTTTTGTCGTCCCATGTTGAAAGTTATATCGGGTGGTACGTAGCTGGTTTTTATTTCCTGTAGTATTTCCCTCGGGTCCTCGATTTCCGACTGATCGGGGTCATAACTCAATACGGCTGAAAAATACAAGAATATCTTTGGGACGTGGATGTTCATGCGAGGCCGATTACCCATCCGATAATTACCTTGAACGTTACCGCTGCTTTCTCGAGACAATTCGTTCGGCTCCTGCGTTATCTGGTGTGAAACTTTGCCGGTCGCATTCGACCTGCATATCGCTATGAATATGATTGTGACCGGCAATAAGACAGCGGGTATTATTAGCATAAGTCTAACTCTCAATCTCCAGGTATTGTTACCGCCCATGCACCACCTGATATTACAATTACAAGAAACTTAATAGCGGTTTTGAGGAAATCGATGAAGCTTTTGTCGGCTTCGTGGCAAAAAAAAAAGCTTTTCAGATCAATCGAATACAACCGACGAGACGACGATGCGGGTCTTTTAAACACACACCGACTATACAGTGCGAACTCATCGGCATATTTACTTCAATCTCCCAGTTTCCTTGTTAATCGCAAGTCTGCAAGAAGGACATGGACCACCGCTATAGTAATCTTCGTCGTTGAACTGGTTCAAACGATCGGTACCTCTCATTTTTTATCTCTGCAATAAATCAGCGTGTGAAAATTTTCTCGAGATATTCAAGCTTCGAATGGGTTTACTGAGATCTTAGAGGAACTGTGAAATTATTCGTAGAAACGCCCGGTACCAAAATCTTCCTTACCTCGATCCGTATAGCAAGTGTCGCGAGCAAAGGAAGGATTAAAAGTTTTGATAAAACTGAATAGGTACCGCGAACGCGGTATATTATCACAGGAAAGTGCCAAACATGTGGTGGGCTGTAATATGCGGGGACCCAACTTGGACTAAGATTAAAGGGTCTAAATGATATGACCTTTACAATCAATTTAAGAATTTAAGATGATTACAGCACTTGTTTTCTATTGTCAATCACACCCACCCTATCAAAAGTAGTTGTGAGCGGTACAAAGTCGCAAGCCTACGTTCCAACGTACAAAAAGTGCGAAGTGTCGGATAAACGTCGTAAAACTACGATTCGACCGATCGCAATTAAATTTTGACGACAATTGTCATCATCCGATTGGAATATAGTACACATGTGGCGAAGACAAAGTTATCAGATCATTACCATGAATATTGAAATTTGATTATTCTCGCGCTCTTACAAGGATGAGCGCCAAAATTCGTAAGACAAAATTCAGGTTCTTCAGACCGTCTAAAAAAAAGCATTGACACGTATTCTAGGATTTCAGTTTTTTTTTTTTCTCTCTGTACTTCCTGATTTAATCACGAACTGCAGAAGTGGAAGAAAAAAGAAAAAAAATAACAACAAAAAATGAATTTCTTACCTGAGAGAAATTATTTGAATGTACGATAATTTGTGAACCGAGTTCGATCTGACATGTAACGTGACACAATATTGTTTTCATCCGTGGTGATACGGGTTGATGATAATGATCGGGTTGACGGAAGAAAAGGTGGTGATGATGAAAAAAAACCGCGTAAACGGTCCGCGTTTATTATTTATAATTAGTGTTACAATACTGGTAACAATTGGATTTCACACGTGCGTAAGATTTGAAAAAGATATCCTGGATCGAGGTCTACAGATTTAACCGAAGCTACTGGATATACTCTTTGAGAGAGCGAAGGGAATTGAGCTATTGTGCCAGAAGTCACTCCATGAATGCTAATATTGTACTGACACTACGTTGATTTAAAATATACAGATTGGCAGAGAGACATACGGACGCTCACAAAGTGGATAGTTATTTTGCACGGTTGTTAACGACAGCCGTTCAGCAATCAACCCAAATAGAAATCTATTATCGTTTAATAACGGCAATCAATATAAAATATGTATAATTTGTTATTTTCAAACCCAAATTTTCTGTAATCATCGGAGCACGTATCTCGATTAATATTACAATTAATCAATCGATCGAATGATCAGAAATTGCAATCACATATAACGGACTTACACGGAAGCATGTTGTAGTATAACGAGACGCGGTCTGGAGCTCGTTCAAAATTTTTCAAAACACGTAATAAAACTATGCGGACTAGTTTTCAGAATTACCATTATAACCATACCGTAAAAATGTCGTTTGACAAAAGTGTCTAAAATCTCTGCATGAAAAAGAAACGTACTTCGTTTTTCATTTTTTCTCCTAAATGTCATCATCGATCCGAAGTTGATCAAGGATAATCAAAAACTCTTATTAAACATGACATGTCTTTTGGGTGTTAGAATTCTTTACAAAATACGCATATCATTGGAGCCTTTTAAAATTTTATTCAATTGCTGTAGTGTATAACAAAGAATGAAGTATGTAAATACATTCACTCGGTTGCCAAGTATATTTTTGTATAAAACGTGGACAATTTAAATATGAGACAGATTTATCAGAAAATAATCTGTCGTACGGTATATTGTAGAAATTTTGAATAAAATTTGAATGGAAGAATTGATACATCATTCAAATCGGCGGCTGAATTTACATGTAATTTTAAGAAGTAAATAATAATAATAATATGAATATGAATATGAATAATAATAATAATGATAATAACAACAACAACGATGAATATCAATATCTCATGATAAAAGAAGAGAGAAAAAATAGAACCTGAGAAGTGTTAGCAGCATAATTTTTTTTGTATGTATATATCTATATAAGTATATGATATAACAAGTGTATGAATATCTACCTATCTATGTATCTACTTATGTTAAAGTCCTATTTATAAGTTAAACATTTTACGTACGCTATATGTGAAATATGTATAATCATAATATTCAACACCTCAACAATATTTCCTACAAATCAACTGTACATAGTGTATTTATGGATGAGTTACTTTATTTTTTTTTTTCAATTTTTTTCATTTATTTGTTAATATTTTTTTTTTTCTTTTTTTGTGTTCCTCGGTTTTAGTTCTTCTTTTTTAGTTTTCTGTACATATAATTTTTTTCATTCTCCTCTTTCACGAACGCCAGTAATTGCTCATCGATTTTTTATAAAGGAGACACGTCTGATCAATAGCACGCCTAGGCTGTCATTAAGAATCACAGGGCGCGCTTTGCTTTGCCTTCTTTTTTTCATTCTTGATTTTGTCTGTGTTTGAGAGTGTTTAGTGAAATTCTACAATGAATCCATAAAAGTTATAGAAATAGTATAAAATTTACGACAAGTATTTAGATATTCATTTATTTTTTTAGTTTTCGTTAACTTATTTTTTGTTATCACTCACGTTCGCTTTTTATAGATGTTCATAGCAATCTTATTATCTAGGAAAGTAAAATAACATAGCTATTCAGTTGAAGTGAGAACTAAGGTTTAGTCTAAATTACTGATCTTTGAATTATACAAGTCTATATACATCGTTAGTATCTTATTTTCATTTTTTTTTATTGTTATTTAATTTATAAAATATTTTCAGTTACTTTTATTTTTTCTCTTGCTAACATATGCATATATATGTTATAGAATATTCGTAAATCATACTCGTACAGCCTCGCATCGAGTTGAATTTCACTGTTTCTTCAAAAGAAGAATCAATTACTACGAGATGAATTAGGGCGAACGTGTAAGATTGTGTAACACACTATTGCCTATTCAACCATTCATGTTACCTTCGACTATTCGATCTCAAACTCTTTGTTTAGGGTTGCTAAATCCCTGAAAATAGAAGAACAAGCAATGAGAATTAGAAGAACAGATTAGTGGTTAGGGGTTGTTACATATAAGAACGTATAAATTCAATCTTACCTCTTCTCTACTGCGTCGTTTAGATGGTATTTGTGCATCAGTGACACAACTAACCGTAAAGTTGACCAAATGGTATCAGACATAGCACCTCGATGACCGCTTTCACCTTGAGCATCTCGTCCAGCTGCTTGTTGATTCAGAGCTGTTAGCAAATGCTCACCCGCTTCTCTGTCGGCAGAGCATATAAACGGTTCCAATAATTACCACAAGTCGAAATGGGTAACTTTGTAATTAAATAAGAAATAGGTATATGAACACCGCTCTTACTTGTAAGCTGCCAAGTTGACACAGGATATTCCAAGGTTGTACCTCGCTCTTATGAAGCCTGGGGATATTTCTAATGCGTTGTGATAAGCTTCGATGGCTTCTCCAGATCGTTGGCCGTTCGCCAGTGTCGCTCCTAATCTATTCCACAATCTGGAATCCTGAACAGAATAATTTCAAATTAATATACATAGGATAGGCAAGTTCGATTGAAAATCATCGGTTGTCGATAATACGAATATACTTACATCAGGTCTAACTTGCAACGCAGCTTTGAAACAGTCTACAGCTTTGTCAAACTCGTTAGATATATTAAATAAAACCCCAAGACCGCATTGTACATCTGCGTCTATTTGTTCCGTTGGATTCATCCTAGCGGCTTCAATGTACAGCTGTTTAACTTCCTCATGCAAGTCTCTAGAATAAAATGAAAACAAAACATCAATACACAGAAGTAATCAATGAGGAAATCATACGTTTTATGCGCGTTTTACTCACTCAGATAACAGAGAAGACACCTTGGATCTCGCATGATGCACGGGACTTTTTTTGAGCGTGACTAAACTTTGGTATTTTTCATTTTTCAGTAGCCATTCTTTGAGCGTTACACATGCCTGATTTTGATAGGATTCATTTGTGTACGAAACGGCTAGAGTCATTAGGGCTGTAGAATTTGATGGATCTATCGACAAACACTGCTTCAAAGCAGATATAGCCATCGGATCCTGCTCATTTTCCGCCTGTGTTTTTCCTAATAAAAGCCACACTTCCGAATTATCTTTGTCTTGTTGCACCGCAGCTTCAAAGCAAAGCACAGCGCTTGGCAAATCTCCAGCGGCAAGTCTTCTTTTACCCTCTTCCAAAGCATTTGGTACATCTTTCATTGGGTTTTCACTCTGAAATGTGTATTCTTTGAAAGGATCGTAGTACTTTTCATACTCCGACAACCAGGGATGCGAAGTGTTTGCGTCATCGGAGGCTGATAACTTTTCCCACTCGTCTTGCAAGCGTGACCAGAAATTTTCTTCGTAATTATCTGCATCTGTGAAGACCAGGGTATTTATCCTAATTATTGAAATAGTATTATTCTTTTGGAAATTAATGAGATTTCGTTTATTGAGCACCTCATAATAACAGCACGTAATAGGATATATTATTTTATGCTTCAATTCGTGTACCGACCTACAACCTCTGGCTTTTCTGATGAAAACTCCTCGGCCCATGTACCAGCAGCAGCAAGTTCTTCGTCAACTTTGCTTAAGACTGGATCGGTGGCTTGTGCATCTCCAGAAACCTCGGATATACTCATCTTGTTGGCAGAAAACTCTTCCATCCACTTGGCATCCAATTTTTCTAGATTCGGGAGCGAAGACTGACCAGCTTCAATGGGAATATCACCTTCTTGCCGCATAAACCTCATGAACTTTGAATAAGCAAAATTTGGATCATCGTTATCCAAAGTCTCTGTGGATTCAACAGCAAAACCGTTCTGATTAACATCCTTTTCTACATTATCCACGCTATGCTCCAGGTACTCCTCAGCCCACTTGGGGCCTAATCCTAATTCAAATGTCTCAGGAAGTGGTATGGTGGCGTCAACTGGTGTATTCCATATAGCATCTGCATGCTGCTCCTATAATTGCATTCTATCATTAATTCTATATCCTGTCCAACAATCTTCATACCTGACAATTTTTAATCAAATATAATTACATCAAAATGACGACCAGACTCAAGGTACTGGTTAGCCCATGCAGTATCTTGTCCAGTTAATTCTTTGATCACCCCAGGAGCAGGTATCGGTGGATGAATATTGTGATCAATTTGTCTCATTTCTTGGAGTAAACTGTCCATCCGAAACGTTTGAGGGTGAGAGGCAGTTTCCTCTAAAAATTGTTTAACCAACTGGTCTGAATCCGAGCCCTCAAAGGAAGCGGAAGGCCCAAAAGGTCGTCCGATTCCCTCTTCCGTGAATCCATGATCCTGAACATAATGCGACGCTAGACGGACGACCGAACTTGGTCCTCCGCAGTCTCCGTCGACCAAATCTCGGAGCGACATTTTTTTATCCTAAATAAACGTGTCATTGTTGTTACAAATTCTCACTGCCATCTTTGTGCTGAATCATTAAAATCGTGCAATGATGAGATGAAAGAGATAGAAAGAGACATTGATTTTGTTTAGATGTATTTGAAGATATAGGACGAAATTTAAAGGGCAGTTGAATAGAAAGTTGAGAACGTCTTTGCGGTCTGAAAAAGTAGACAAAGAATGAAAAAACATACGATGGTAGACCGTTACGCATATTATTTTTTTCCGAATCATCTTATTTGCAATTAGCGAATGTAGGGCAATTTAGAGGATGGTTTCAGTCGATAAATAGATGGCATGGTATAATTTAAGTGACTTACGAGAGACACTGAGCTAGAACGATGGCCGAAGCTGTGGTATAATAATAACAGAAGACGGAGGTTATCTCACTATCCAGTTTTAACTTCCATCGGTGCAATTGTCAAGTGTAAGTGATTTTTTGTAAATTTGCCTAATTGATTTCGGCATACTAGAACGTGTTCGTCACTCGCTTGATCGTGGAATCGTTGGCAAAATTAACGAGGATCGCGCCCGCCGTGCGCCTCGCGCCTCTCGTCGACCTCTGCGACCTGCTTTCGTGAGAGCAAAGTACAATGCGAGTCACTGCGTCATATTGCTTCGAGCTATGAGGAAACAACCATCCAAGGAATATACTCGAATATACTGATTACCGACTCCTCGATGACGGCTGCGGTTCCTGCCAAACATTAAAACACGGACGATATGCTGCCAAAATGACAGTGTCACACTGGTATCGGCGTCTATCACTAACAATCCCGACGCACTTCCGGTTCTGCGCGACTAGAACAGAACTAAAATTCAAGCGGATTGTTGCAGTGCGGCAGAACAACGAGATCGTGTATTTGGTTCCGTTAGTTTTCCCACAGACTCTTTCAACAACTCACTATTAGAGTTTACTTGGAAAGCACACCGCTGAAACCAAAGAAATTTTTACACACTTAACATTATCCCAGACTCGGTGATCAGAGTTTTGAAGCTGAACTCAACAATCGCTGTCAAGTCAAAAAAATGAACATACGACATCCTCCCGATCCGCCCTCGATGGCGTGCGAACTGTCATTGCGTAATTAGTTTCGATCTGTCAATATTAGGAGTGATGGAGCCGGAAAAAACGGCCGCGACCTTCCTTCTTTGAGCGGCCTAAGCAGACTGTCATATAATGCAGGTTTTTGTAAAGGGTTAGTGGAAAATGATTCGGAAATTTAGGGTGCGTAATGAGCATCTGCGCGACGGCCCTGCGCGTTAAATTAATATAATCGAGAATCTCCGAGGATCCCCGACAGTGTACAGCAGCGCCATGTTCGTCGCATAGAAAAGTGTCCCTGTCCGTGGAGAGTTGAAAGTTCATTTCCCGTGAATGTTATCCGTGTAAAATATCCAATCTCCCAGCGATGGAGGAGACAAAGATAATATATCACATCGACGACGAGGAGACTCCATACCTTGTTAAGCTCACCATTTCACCGGAAAGAGTGACCCTGGCCGATTTCAAGAATGTTTTAAATCGTCCGAGCTACAAGTATTTCTTCAAATCGATGGACGACGATTTCGGGTAAGTTTATCGCACCACCCTATGATTCGCTCTCTCTCGATACTATTACAGGCCTTGTGGCACTTCTTTGACTCTGTTCGATTGTTCCTCAGCCTGCTTGCTCTCCCCATATGCCTCTCATCTTTATCCCTGTTTATTTCATCCCTCTGGAAGATCAACGAGCTGCGGGGTGCGATCAGTCTACCCCTCTCACCTTCCTGTCTTCCGACTTCCCGTACCTCCACCACCATCCGTCACTTTATTCTGTCACACGGCATTACAAAAGATATTTACACTTTTTTCAACCTAACGATGCAAAAATGCTCGGTACAATATCCTCGATTATGCGAAATCTTTATTATCTATTGAATCGCGATTTCAACACTAGCAAATAATTATTTCTAATACCTGTACTACTCATTATTATTATCATTTTTCATTATTATTTTCATCATTGTCATCGTTATCATTATTTCTGATACATAAACATTCGAGACTCTGATGTGTTTATCGAACGTAATTAGGTTTTCTTTACAGACTTTCTGATATTCATGTTTTTTTGTTTTTTGTTGTATGAAATTTCATATGAAATATTGTTTATATTTTGCTGTGTTAAATTCACCGACTCTGGTACAATTATTTTATTTCTCCTGAACAGCGTTGTCAAGGAAGAAATAGTTGACGATGACGCACACTTACCATGTTTCAACGGGAGAGTTGTATCTTGGGTAAGTCAGCAGACTTTGGGAATGGACTTATCTCAGTTGTTTCTATCAGTAATTGATGATATAATCTTTTGATAATCATTTGGAACAGCTGGTATCAGCAGAAGGCAGCAATGTATCGGATGGTGCATCACAATGCACAGATTCTGTGGCAAATAGTGAGGCTAAGCACGATCGCACAGACCATGTTACTCCGGGACACATGAATCGCCCACCACCACCAATGTCCAATGACGATACCCTAACAGAAACTGAAAGTATTATTAGCAGTAGACAAGGCCACCATTTGCACAAAAGTTCGAGACATCATCCAGACAAATATGACAGACACAATAAGTATAACGGTAAATAATTAGCTATCTCTGTTTTATTCTTGCAATATACAACTTCAATAATACCTAATTCAAATGTACAAACTTAACTTTCAATCTTGCCACAGGCTTACGTATAAACGGTCATTCCAAACATCGTTCCGGGCACGGCTATGAAACTGCTTCGATCTTAAGCTCAGACTTGGAAACTACCACATTTCTGGAGTCAGATGATGATGCAAGCAGTCGAATCACCTCTACAACTGGACGTCACACAAACATGAGCAGCGCAATAGACCGAGCAACATTAGGTACAATATTACATGCTAATAAAATTACCCAGATATCTATTCAACATTGAAGGAACTTCTTGTTTCTCAATCTTTGTGGTGGTTCTTAATCTTTGTTCAACACATAGATCGTCGTAGACCTCAAAGAAGACGTAGACACAGGTTACCACCCATGTCGCGGACTTCGTCTTTCAGCAGCATCACTGACAGCACCATGTCCCTTAACATAATTACTGTCTCACTCAATATGGACACTGTCAATTTCCTTGGTATCAGCATTGTCGGTCAAAGTAACAAAGGAGGAGATGGTGGTATCTACGTTGGCTCTATAATGAAAGGGTAATAACAAATTATGATACTAAGCAATGTGCAGCAATAATATCTCTGTAATATTCCACTTGGTACAGAGTATCAAAACATAGGCACATGCGTTCATGATGAAAGGACTCATGATCTTGTTTTTTATGTCTTATGATACAGAGGTGCTGTGGCATTGGATGGAAGAATAGAACCAGGTGACATGATACTCCAAGTGAACGATATCAATTTTGAAAACATGTCCAACGACGAGGCTGTCAGGGTGTTACGAGAAGTCGTTCAAAAACCTGGGTTAGTAGATAACATAACATTCGACGTTATATTGTAATTTTATTCAAAGACGTCTCACATTCATAGTCATGTATGATGTTTTCAGACCGATCAAATTGGTGGTGGCTAAATGTTGGGATCCAAACCCCAAGGGTTATTTTACCATCCCTCGTACGGAGCCAGTGCGCCCAATAGATCCAGGTGCGTGGGTAGCACATACGGCAGCTATAAGAGGCGAGGGTTTTCCACCTCGACCACCTAGTGCCACAACTCTTACCTCAACCTCCAGTAGTCTTGCCAGCACAATCCCAGATACCGAACGTAAGTTTTTGTTTAGAAGTTATTCCTCCCAGTTTAAGATCCAGAGTGAATTAGAAGTTTTTAAGAGAACCCTGCTTTTTATTCACACTAAACGAAAAAATCAAGGTATGAAAATAATCTCAGATTCACAGGTACAAATATGGATAACGGAATTTGTAGGATGCGCATGTAGCCCAAGATTATTTTTTCTTTCTAATGTTTATCAGTAGTTTATTTCATTGTCACCTCGCCTATCAGCTTCATCCATTATCTATCAACGAGTATCTAGCAAAGCCTTTATCGAACCTACCTGTCATGTAGACAAAAGAAGGAAGTCGATAGAATCTTTTGTTTTCATTAATTTTCATTTTCATTCATCAAAATTCTTATTCTGTTCGTCCGCTCATTCGCTGAGTAGAGACAACTGTGTCCACAGGTCCAATAGAAGAGTTACATCTCACCATAAACACGGACATGCCCACGATTGTTCGTGCAATGGCAAGGCCAGACTCTGGGCTAGAAATTCGTGATCGCATGTGGTTGAAAATAACTATTCCAAATGCATTTATCGGCGCTGATGTAGTAGATTGGCTCAATTCCCACGTCGAAGGATTTATAGACAGACGTGACGCTCGGAAGTATGCCTCGCTAATGCTCAAGGCAGGCTTCATCAGGCACACAGTCAACAAAATAACATTTTCAGAACAGTGCTATTATATTTTTGGTGATTTGTGCTCCGCCATGAGTAGTATGAAATTAGATTGTGACACAGTTGGACCTTTGCCACCACCTTCAGCGTGGGACATGCCATATTCTGGAACCTACGCACCCCACTCAGCAACTGGATACAGTCCAATGCCGTTCAACTTCACAAATGAGCCTACTGTTTACGGATATCACCGCGAGGAGAGTGTACATAGTGGATCAGGTAATTTAATTCGTTGCAATATTACATCGCAGCATGGAAAAAATTTTCAACGAGATGCTTTTTCTACTACCCCCCCTGTAAATGCCTGTCGTATCTTGCATTGGTTGATGTTGTGGATTGAAAAATCTTTTATGATTTTTTTTACAGGTGGTAGTAGCGCCGGAAGTGAGCATATTTGTAAAGAGCCGATTCATGATCTCAAATCTTGTTCTTCTGCGTCTGAATCGGACTTGCATATTCCAACCATACCAAGTATGCCTAACAAAAACTCTGGCAATGGCAACGGATCCAATGGGAAAAGATCAAACGGGAGTCGCAGTCGATCCAGTGGATCCGAACAATCCGTGCAGACTGGAACCGGTTCGGGAAATCAGCAAGATTTATCTGGTAGTAGACAGTCATTTCGCATTGCGATGGGAAACCCTTGCGAATTTTTTGTCGATGTTATGTAGATGCCGGTGTTGTATATAGTTGAGCGCAATTCTTAGTCGGAACGCACTGATGGGATCAAGTAGTAGTGAAAGTTGAAAATTAAGACAATAATTCTTATTATTTATTTTTGGCTCACAATTTTGTCAGTCAAAGTCTGTGACTCAATTTTCTCATTCAAATGATGACAGGAACTTTTCACTTTCACATTACATCTCGAATGATAACGTTCCATTCTTAGAAGTAAAAGTTTTACGTTTATTGGTAGCATTTTGTTTGCAGATAATTTGCAGACTTGGTGTGTGGGAATTGTGTCATGATAATGGAATGCAACCGTAGTAAAATTGATTATAATAATTTATAGAGTTCCTGCACTTGGTCTATAATTTTTTTTCTTAATATACCTTCAGTTCACAAAATAAGAAAAGGTGTCCATCGTTTCATAGTCAGATTCGAATTTCTATGATCGTCTAAAGAAATCTGTAGGTACGCTGTGACGTTAATTTTGAAATACTCATGGGGCTTTCGTGAACAAAAAGATTGCGAGCACGATACATTTGTTAACAACGCAAATATCCTTATCTTCAAACAGAATGTTTACACCTTAATATTAAACTAAAACTAACATTGTTGATGGAATTGAATATTCGCACATACCAAGCCGGCATCACACTTGTTTGCACAATATATTTCACATCGCAAGCTATTTTTGAAACTCCATCTATCCTAGGAATAATAATTCCTTGCATGTGGTAAGTGAATGTATATACTAATCTGGCTCTGGACTAAAAATTTAGAATTTCAGCCTTCTATTTCTTCTTCTACTGTACATTTTGCACAAATAGATCACTTTTAATTCAATATATTCCAATTTTTAACGCAGCTATGTAATGGGACAGTTTTTTTCTTGACAAGTAACTTTCAGCTACCCCTGTTAGTACTAAATTTTCTTTGAATATCTCGGTTAGCTCCTGCCACAGCTTGCCCCTTCTGCCCGCAGACCTAATATGCAACTCCAAATTATTTATCCGAGTAATGCATTGAAGTTTATAATTATTTTTAATACTATTATCGTTTACATTATTACCGTCAACAAAAACTAGGATCCTAAGCTGAAGTGCCTAAAATTAATCTTGATACCATCGTTGATCGCTTGATTATCTCATCGTAGAAACCGATTTAAATTTATTTTGAACTTCGTCATTTTGTAAAAAAAAATTTAAGACATAATCGTAACACAACGTGATACAAATATATTTTTTTCAACCGCCGATACTAGTTGTGGAAATGAGCAAACGCAATTAAAGTAATGGTTCTTTTCTAGTTTCATCTAAACAAGTCATTGAACTTGCCACTATTCTATTTCTTATACGCTAGGAAAGCACAACCGCACGAACAATATAGCACCGCATGATATAACCGGACATACTGATAGTGTTTGTTGGAAAGACAATGGAGAATATTACATACGTTTGCATGACATTAAAATTTTTTCAGTTGAATTTTCGAGTATGAATATTATTAATTTTGTTCCATTGGTTACATTTTAGGGCTATCTTCAACAATGGGGCAGCTATTTCTTTAAAAAAAAAAAAAAATGGATGGAATTATTATTATATAATTAAGTATTCAATATTTTGCCCAATTATTAGAAGTAACACGCTAGTTGCGCCAGCTATTGGTGGATAAAAAGCTATTGCATGAGATCTTTATTGTTCGGTATCAGAGAATCGATGTCGAGAGCAACAAGTATCAATCATTTTCATTATCAATGCACAATTAATCGACCCAACAATCTTTTTTTATTGAACTCAGGTCATGTTTGAGGTCCGGAATTTTGCTGCCAGCAGTGAAACGATTAGTGAAAGTCTCTAAATTTTATTAGTTGAATTCTGGCTGTTATCATTTGGAAAAATTTATTTACTACTCCAGAGTTTATTTCGAATTTATTATCGAATGGTTGAAAATCTGTCAAACCTCAATTCTCTCACAGCCACCCACAAACTCGTGTCATTAGCAAAATCAAACACTATCCAAAAAATCCACAGCTTAGCATATAAAAAAACAATGTTGTTAATACACCGTGTTCAATATATTAAAAATCGAAATACTTTTATTTATTGAAGCTATGAAACATGTTAAGGTACACTGTTGTAGAAGTGTATGATCCATTGATTTGGTAAAATCAATTAATGCTCCTAACTTGAGTATATAAATTTATATATTTAACCAGAGAGTGAAAGGCAGTTATTGCTTTTATAAATAAGATTGGATTTACACGAAACAACAAAGTCTTGAGCGATCGAGATGAGTAGGTATCAACACACATACACACATAGTACACCAAGTTATAATTTCATGTGTAAATAGTAAAGTATGCTCATGCTGAATGTGCCATTTTTTCAATATACAAAGCGTTTGTACGGATTAAAATAATTATAAATATACTTAAATGTGTTGAATAATTACGGTATCTGTGTGCTTTTGATTTGAAAATTCATATGCGCATTTTTATACTCTCGTCTTATGATCATTATTGAATGATTTATAGTTAATTAGAAATTAAAAAATTTTTTACACAGACAATGTATAAAGTACATGTTCATAATTTTAGTAGTAGATTTCATGCTTAACGATTATTCTCATTATAATTCCATCACTCATCGTCAGATTTTGGCATAAGAATTTTAGACGTTTTCGTATCAATATATATATCAGACGACTATATAGAATTATAGAAAATGTATTATTTTATAATATTACTGTCGCTATATTATTGTTGTAAAATATATACTCTTATTTTATGTTGTAATTTATTGGCTTTGTGTTATTTATTAAGCTGAAAGGATTAATTTTTTTATGAAATTCAAACTATTCACGAGCTAATCCAGTTTTTCGTTATTAGCATGCAAAATTAAAGAAGATGTATTCGACTTTTATAGTCGACATGACGAAAAATAGGTACAAAACGTAATCGAGTGATTTTTATGCTTTGCTGCGTTGGTGGGTGACGCAGGGCGTCGCAGACTAGAGGAGACGCAAACACAAACTAGCGACTTGGATAATAACAGCAGGGATGGTACATGTGAGTTGATTTTTCAGTATTTAAATTATCTAACCGATAATGTTTTTGGTCTATTAATTTGTATAATCGAATTGGTTTGCAATTTCCAGTTGAAGAAGATATCCTCGAATACCAATTCTTGCACAAATGAAGCCCTTGGTAATGGAATACGAAATAATAAGAGATAAAAAGTATTGCAATAGGCATGACAAAACACTTTGTATCATTTGAATTGATTATGTATGTTTGTATGGACTAACGATGCACACAGGAACATATTATATTTATAAATGTATATGTAATAGACCAATTTTGATAAAATTGTGGAAAAGCTGGCGATAATATTCAAATTGAATATCCAACAGCAGTTTGATAACGCATTCGTCATGTAAAATCAAAGTCAGCAAAATCAATGTACTAATAATCAAGAAATTAATTGGAAAATTATTTCCATTCAACATGCAAGGCATGGAAATGGTGGTATGCCTATAGTTTGTTGCCATGAGTCTGAAAATTACCGAGTATACTTATACTGCTAAACGCTGCTCACTATCAATTCTTTTAAAGCTTTGCCAAAGAGTCATTGGTTAATTACTAGATCTTTCATTTCAAAATTTTGAAATAACTTTTTGATATCGATACCAAACAGAAGACACATAGTCAAATTTCTCAAGACAAAATGACGTTCCATTTCTTCGTTTTAATTAATATCTCCAATAAGCTAGTATATAAGTTTCTCATATTAAAAATATTAGTTAAAATGTGGAGAAAACTAAAATTAATACAAATAAATTAAAAAAAAATCAAGATGCTTGTAGGAAATAGAAATGAAACACATACGATCTAGTATCAATTAAAGAATGAACGAAAACCGAAAGATCTTTCTTACAAGCACTCTATGGGTATACAGGGAAATATTTAAAAAGCGAGAAAAAGGATAGAAATTACGGTTGTAGAAAATAAGGAGAAGAAAAACGCAGTAAAAAATTGAATTATACATTTCTTTTAAACTGACACTGTTGTTCAACTATTGTTTATTATATTGATAAATTATCTATAATTTTTGCTCAATAATCAGCTGTGTATAAAATGATATCGAAAAAACAATAATGTAATGCAATTTATAATATATTTTCTATATTTCTTGTTTTTGCAATAACGCGATTTTTTTCCATGTCGTAATCTATCTACTGCAATCGGCGGGTATTTAACATGTAATTAATTATTTTTACCAATTATGTATAATCATAAAAATGGAAAAGAGTAATAAACTATTACGTAATTCGTAAAAAGAGTTACATTTGCCCCGCACTTTACCTGTCAATATCTGGCCAACGTTCAGTGCAATTAGGGACCAATTTAAACCCACATTTTGGTAGGTATTTTAACTCCAAGTCCAAAAATTTTTCTCACTCACATATGTCAGTTTTCACTCATTACTTTCGCTGGTGAATACACTCGGAATAACTTTTCTGATATTAATGATTCGTTGAATTAAAAAATCACGTATCTGATTTAAAGTTTAGGTTAGCTCGGTGCACCTTTGTCCCTTTTAACATATGATAATCTGTCGTCTCACGTGGTTACATGATAAATTTTGAATATTTTCAAGCGCCATCTAATTGTTGCCGGTTGTAAACATTTTTAAGTTTCAAAAATAAAGTGCCTTCATTCATACGTCGTTCGTACCCACTACAGAGAGCACTGAAGTTTATAGAAGTTATTAATTAATTTAATATAATATTACGTCCAGCTTGAAAACTATTCGGAGTATACGATTTGAAAGTGAAACATATTGTGTATCCTACTCGTATGTGATTCACAACTGACACATCGGATTTCAACATCTTTATAATCTTACAATTAGTCTTCCTAACAATAAGTGCGCGAGTGCGACGTAGTTAGTCTCATTGACTGAAGATTTGAAAGTCTGATTCAAAAAGGTAATTAAAAAGTTATTCAGAATTTTCAGTCAGGACGTATATGTATATAACACACGTACGTAACACGCACTTGCTGCTTCTTCGAACCTATTATTTCGGTGACATATGTTCAAACACTAACGAATAGTGTTTGATCTAATCACATAGGTATAGCTGACAACGCACAGCACGCTAATGCGAGTGCGCGAAAATTGAAACGTCTCCAAATTTATCTGTTCAACATCGTTGAGCATTGTATTTTACTACACGACACTAGCATTAGAAATGTCAAGCGCTTTACCTAAATCGAATAAATACACGTTCTACACTTCGTTCGATTATTTTCTAAAATGATTGTGTAGAAGGCACCATAAATTTCTAATTAGTTTCAGTGGGCTTTATCCCTGATTTTATAAAATTAAAACCAATAGCGAGACAATATTCAAGTATTATCGATGAATTGGAAGAAATATTTTCAATAAATTCCTACCCACGTATATCAATCAACTTTGTAAATTAATTGTGCCGATATGTTACTCTCAACTGTGGTTAATTCGAATAGCTTGTTTGTCGAGTTTATCAGTACGGTAAACACCAGGCAAAATATTGTCTGAAAAGGATTAGTTCGAAACCTTCGTTTCATACATTATACGTATTTTAGTTGTAATAATGTTGCCTTGTACTCGATGATAAACTTGTAATTATGAAACTTAAATGCATTCAAATCATACATGATTTCGAATATTGTTCGTCCTTGTTAGAAAGTTACAATGGAGAACCGCATACCGCAAACATATGTTCTAATACCAGATAGTGGGCCTTCTACAGCTTCAAAAGATTCTGATCTTCCAGTATGGAAAGAATCTTACCCTCAGGTAAAAAGATTTTCGAACCAATCAATCGTCTTTGAATAATGTGTTCGTCGCAGTCTTAGCGTCATTCTACTCACTTGTGGTTTTAGATTACTGGAGCATTCCTCGTTCATATGCTCTGCATTCAAGCTGGAATAAACATGGCATTTTCTGCGATACTTGTACCCCAGTTAAGGAAAGAAAATAGTAGTATAAAACTAGAGACTTGGGAAGAGGCTCTAATCGGTAAAACTTTTGATTTTTTTAAAGCGTTGCGAAATTCCATGTACTCAAATCTACAATCGTATATGATGTTTCTAATCCTTTCAGCAAGTCTGGTTACTATATCATTACCAATTGGTTCGCTGTTATGTGGACCTTTAATGGATAGATACGGACGAAAAAATGTCAGCTTATGTATCTGCATACCATATCTGACATCTTGGATTATGATATTTTGGGCATACGATGTAGTGTGGTTGTATGCTGCTAGAGCTTTAGCTGGTGCAGCAGGAGGTGATAGAATTAAAATTAGTCTTTAATTTATGTAAAAAGGGCCATTTTGGTGCCGATTTTCCACTCAAACTATTACGTCTTTCACCACTCGGATGACAGCCAGTCGATCTATAATATTTTTCCTCAATTTCTAGGGCTTTCAAGTGTCGCAATATTTTACACTTCCGAAATAGCTCATCCAGTATGGCGACCGATGCTCCTCGGTTTAAATTCTCTCTTTGTATCTTTCGGAATTTTATTAACGGCGGTGTTCGGCCTGTTTTTTCACTGGAGAACGATAGCTGTTATATTCGGGATTCTCAGTGCGTTAATTTTCGTGCTAATTACGACATTACCTGAGAGTCCCCACTGGCTATTGTCGTTCAAGAACGGAACACAAGATTTACGCAGAGTTCAGTTGGCTAGAAAATCGTTGCGATGGTTTATTCGTAATGATGTAGTGAGTATACCTTCGCTTCGACACGAGTTACCGGCTCAATTTGTAATTGTATTTCTTTTTTTTTTTTCTCATCTTCAGAAAGCCGAAAGAGAGCTGAATAATTTATTGACTATTTACCGAGCCAGGGCCGTGAATAGCACAGTAAATGAGACGTTTAGACAAAAGTTACGTAGTTTCCAGAAACCAGAGATTTGGAAACCCATCGTACTGCTGCTCGTGGTATTCTTCTTCCAGCAAAATTCCGGCTCCTACGTTATCATATTCTACGCTGTAACTTTGTTTGCCGAGTTGGGTGGACAATTTGGTTTCGTGGACGAGTACGGCGCCATGGCGTTACTCGGAGTAATTCGTTTTGTTATGGCCGCTGTCGCGTTGCTACTCTCCAGGAGATACGGGAGGCGAACGTTGATGATGGTCAGCGGCTTTGGGATGGGTGCGACGATATTGGTCGCCTCAGCTTTAATGCAATTTATGCAATCCGACAACAGGATTCCGGTCCTAATTTTCGTTCTCTTGTTCGTCTGCTTTGCTGCAATCGGTTGGCAGATCATACCTTGGGCATTAACAGGTGAAATGTTACCCACCAGAATCAAAGCGTTGGTCGGAGGTATTCTGATAAGTTACACCTATGTGCTGATGTTCGGAGTCGTGCAAACTTTTCCTCTTTTGATAAACCTCATCCATGCGAAAGGTGCTTTCCTGTCATTCTCAGTATTTTCGCTCGCAGGTACGGCGTTAGTTTGGAAATGTTTACCAGAAACATTCGGTAAAACTTTGGTGGAAATCGAACAAGCTTTCAAGTAACGTTACGATCAAAAAAATCTGTTCCTCTTTTTCACAACTGTCACAGATATAGCCTCGCATGATTTTTCATTCCTCGCAATTACATACTCGCCTTGTACTTATTCCCAGTGATTTTCTTCCCTTGTTATCACTTATCAATATTCTCGATCCTTTTTATTATCATATATGTTATTCAGCTTGTGAGTTTGACGTATCCTTATACTCAACAGTATAACCGTGGCTTTAGGTAATGTATATATTAGTTCTTTGGTTATTTGGATATTTTGAAATGTTTATTCATCAGAAATTTTCGGAAGTGGATTTTCCGTTTGTTCAATTGATAAAATTCAAGATCAAATTTCGCTATCGACGATGTTACAAATTTATTGGAAAAATTTTTTGTAAACGACTTCCATGTCAAAATTTATACGAATTGTTAATAAAGAAAAAACCTATAAACATTATGTTACTTTTATTACACGTAATCCCGAATTCACTTCCTCGGCGACGCCATACAGATAGGTATATCCAGCGGCATTATTCGAGCAAAAAATATTTCAGAGCGATCCCGTTATAAAATTGAAAAATGAGAAAAGGGAATTCTCGTCTACAGACAACTAAACACACACGAGTTGGCCATCTCGGGGTAAACGGGGAGGTGGGCCACCGATATATCCTGTGTTAGATATTTTTCAGGGGTGGATTGTATACGCGAAAAGAATTTCCGTATACGAAATCTGGCCGATTTTTTTCTCTCTTCCAGCCATCTTTTTTCGCAGGGTTGTTCTGTCACAGGGTTGCAAATTATAAATCCATCAATTTATTGTAAAACATCTAGTCAAGTTCATTAGAATTCAGAGAAGCTGAACTACCCCGGATGACTGGCGATACCGGTGAAATTTTTTTTCTACACATTCTTATCTATTTTTTTGGGACAGCAAGATAGACGCACCCTCGAATCTAGGGGATGAAGCCGAATAACCATTGACGGGTAAACAGGACGAGATGAAACGTGATAAAAAAGAGGTTCTCAGGATTGAGACTACGGGACGATAAACATAATAGACATAGATTCCTCGGAAAATCAACGTACGAGAAATATCATTTGTGACGTCTCGAAGTTTCTATGATTTCTGATCTTCGGGTGACCAGAGAATCGGAGCTACTAAAACTAAAGCGTGCATCCGTCTCGGTGCGGGAAGTTAAAGAGATGAATAAAATCATACAAAGATAACTCTGCAAGGACATCAATCGGAGATGGTAATAATATTCCACCGAATTTTCCCAATTAGATCATTTTCTGTACCACGGGTTGACGCACGCGCGAGGACGAAACATTGATTCTGCGCGAAGCTGCTGGCAGAATCATCGAACGAGAGAGGATACAGTCCTGTGTCCTGTGTGTCGTTATGTAAAAGATATACCGAACGCCTGTGAACAGGAGAAAGAGCTGCTCATAGTTCCTTCGAAAATTACGTCTCACGCACATTGAGTAAAAAAAAGCAATTTTTTCCTTTCCAATTTTCACCCTAAAAGTGCCGCATTGGAGAATTTCACCCTCTTGGATCTTTCGAACGTCCTTGTATTTGAAAAACCAAAAATTTTTTCAACGTCGACTCCAAAGCTCTGCGATCTAAGATAAATCATCGGGTGTCAAATGTGTAAGTTCAAATTATCCAGCCGTCCCGTTGATCGTTGAGAAAATAAGAAGCAAAACATCAATGGAACTACAATTCGTATTGTTCGCCTATTTTTTGGGTAAGTCTACACGCCGCTGTATCTGCATTATCATAGTATACGATCCTCGTAAAATATTGCGAAAACTATCTTATACCGACGATATAATTGTGTATATTATATATATATATAAGTGTAAAATTTTGTATTATTTCATCCGTGCCATTGAAATGATCTACATTGCACTGATAGTTATTCGGATACGACGAGGCTGTTATCCCTCCGTCAACGTTTCGCCAAAAACACCGCCAATCGTGGTTTCTCACACAATTGTCATATGCGAAATCCTCATTGTCACTGACTACCCTTGCTACATATCATGCCATTATCATCATTAATAATAAATAAACCGTTTAGCTAACTTCGGCAAGAACTTATCGCATGGAATATTAACGATCCCCAACGAGGAGAGCTGCTGCGTCTCGCGTGACAATCACCGCTTAACGCTGATCGGCGACAATTTGGCATAGCGTAGGAGGATAGAAATACCATTTTGTTGTTGTTATTATTATTATTATTATTTTCTTTTCATTTCACATGCGCCACCCTTTTTTACGCCTGCAGCAGGATTTTTCGTGCCCAAGGGTTGACACGCGGGGGGGTGGGGGGTGGGGTGGCTGAAAATGGGTGAAGTGTGAGCGTAACAAAACTCGAGGAATTTCAGAATTATTTTTCGTAGTAGCGGGGCGCAGTTTTAATTTTTCTACACGGGACTCGCCGTGAAAATTTGCATGGTCGCGGGATGCTGCTGTTGGTTTATGGAAAGTAACGGAATTTCGAAGGGGTCATTTTGATTGAGTGGATCTAGACCGTTACGGGGGCACTAACAAACTTTACGACCAGCAATTCAAACATTTCACAGGGCCAGAACTGAAAGTAAATAGTGAAATTTGCTGATGAGCTCCCGGGTTCTCAAACATTTTATGGAAACTTTACATACACATGCTCCGCTGCTCACGGTGTGTGGGCAGTACTTAATTATCGTGGTTATAACATTATCTATACCCCGGCCTTCCTGCAACATCCACGAGTTGAAATTTAATTTTTGCTCGTTCCTCGTTTGATATGATAATAATCGCACGTTGGAACGTATCAGAAAAAAAACGATATTCCGCAAATTGCCGTGCCAAGTTTTTTTCATAACTTTCACAGGGTCGTTGAATAGAAAAATATTTTACAGCTTACACTGTAGTATGTATGTAAGTTTTCTTTGTCAACAAAATTTTACCAAATACACAAGCTCTTGAGTATGTACGCATACTAGACAAGATAATTACTAATTGCGTTTTAATTGGTTCGATTTCTATCGGAACATGAATAAGGCAAACAATGATGGATAATTGTTATCGCGTTATAAATTATCAATCAATTTTGATTTCACCTTAAATACCTAAAATTAAAAGACAATTTCTTACCTCCGTTAATAGCGGAGAAATAAACAAGCGAATTATATCCAATTACCGATATCGACGCGTGAAATTTCATTGCAAATCACCTGCCAAATTCAGTTACTTTATAAGTATGTATACTTATTTATAGGTATACATACTATGGTATATCTGGAAATAGCTTTGCGATATCCATTAAACGTAATATTCGATTAATGATCATGTTAATGTACTCTTGGGATAAAAGCTTATTTTATACAACAATAATAATGATAATCATGTCGTATATCTTCGCAGGAATGTGCTTAGGATTAAAAGAAGTCCGTATCCAGATACCGAACGCTGTAAAAAAAGGTGATTCAGCGATATTCGGATGTTGGTATGATACAGAGGGGGATACTTTGTACGCCGTCAAGTGGTACAAGGGTCGTCGTGAATTTTACCGTTACACACCAAACGATAATCCTGCAATCAAGACGTTTCCAATTGGAACGTTGAGCGTTAATGCAAGTATACTATTATCATCGTCATCATCGTGATTGTAATTATCATTCTTTTCATGTTCTTATTATTGTTTTATTTCATATTTTGCATCGTTACATCATTCGTCGCATAAATACTTTCGAGGGGTGTGAGTCAGAATGTATTAAATCTTATTTGGCTACTACGTATAAAAATTCTATGCATTTATAAATATCCCCATGTACGTAATCTGTTATAAAAAATACCAAGCTCTTTCATACAAGCACAGAATTATGAAAAAAGTCTTCTTTGGAACGCGTTATTATTTAACATCATTATCATTCTTACAATTAGTTTGCTTTTTCCTCTTCTCCTACTTCTTCTTTTTTATTTTTGCATCTTTCAGTAGGGACCTTCTGTACAATTCGTTATTGATTATCGATGTTATTACTCATCCTCATATTTTATTCTGCTTTTCTTTTCTTTCTTTTTACTTCCTTTTTTTTTTGCAGAAAAGCGAGAGTAACGCTACGCAGGTTGCAGTTAACGGATTAGAATTGGATTCCGCCGGTACTTACAGCTGTGAAGTATCGGCTGACGCTCCTTCATTCCATACCGCTATTGTATCCGCGAATATGAACGTTGTTGGTAAGAGAATTATTATAAATTTGGTTACTTTTTGGTAGTACTTACGATTGAAATAATAACGAGAGTGCTTTGAAACGCGTGACTTTGTCGACGATAAAATTAACGAAATTCGTAACGAACAAAAATAAATTGGCTTTAATTTGAATTCCACAGAATTGCCGATCCATCGTCCTTCTATTCACGGGATGAAGCGCAAATATAGAGTTGGAGATATTCTAAGAGGAAATTGTACTTCGGATGGGAGCAAACCAGCGGCCAATTTAACTTGGTTTATCAACGGTCGTCAGGTACGACCGCAACCAATCACATGGTTAATCATATTTCATGCGGCTATTTACTGTCCGGGAATTATATTGTTCACGAGTTGTTGTTTTATTGGGTATGCCAGGGCGAATTAAGTCAAATTATAGATACAATCATGCGGTTAATTCGGCTTTGAGGCGGTGGAGAGAGATCCTCCTTGCTTTCCGCGTCTGTCATATTTTGAATAACTACTTCAAATTGGACGATATCCGAATAATAATTTTCAATTATTATTAATATTTTTCACAGCCGCTCAATTCTCACATACGATATTACAACCCGCAAGATTCAAATATAGCCGGCGAACATCAGGATTCGGCGATAGGATTGCAGTTTTTGATAACCCCCGATCACTTTGCTGGTGGAAAATTGAAAGTACGTTGCAGCGCATCGATATACGACGTTTATTGGCAGAGTACGGAAGTCAGTGCGGAAGAAGATCGACCGAAAGGCTCAAATTTTGAACCAGCGGCAACAATCGTTGGCATAAATTACCTCCAACCACCACCAAACTTTCAAACTGAACAGAGGAAACCCGACGGTCAGGCAGATGTTAAAGGTGAAGAAGGAAAAGTATTTAGAGCTGTGCGAAAAGTCGAAAGAATTACAATAGTGTACTCAAATACAAGCGCTTCACTTCATTTGTGATCAGCTAATATCGGGTATACTGAGATACTGTAACTTCTATCTCTGGCATTGTCTGAACAGAATGGTAATTTGGGTTCGAACAGCAGTAGAGTATACTCATGTAGACGGACCGACGAACAGAAGCACATTTTTTTTATTTTCCTCTTGGTTTTTTTTTTGTGTAAAAGTCCCTGAATCATCATACGCCGCTGGACCAGAAAGATCTTTTGTACTACGAAGCGTTCAGGCTGACTCATTCGGCACATTATGATGAGCGGCGGTTTTATTGTCAGAAATCTTTGGTTCAGTGCCAAGAAATCAGTTGTTCATATCACAGAGCCCATTGTCGATCGATCCCAACGAGCTTTAGCTGCTCGGTAATGATTTGCGAATTGTTTGCCACGTGTTTCTTCAATTTATTTCAATTTATTCTGATATAAGAAAATATGTTGGTAAAATGTTCATTCTTTTAATGATGTATTTTTGATATTATTTCAGTTATTGGATCTTCGGCTGAGCGACGAAGAGTGATGAATGGCTGCGTAGAGTTTATGTTATTGATAATTATACAAATAATTGTAATTCGATGAAGTTCTATGTATTATACTATGGTATTTTGGAGCTATTTATATGAATCAATCTGCTTATAAAGATATTTGAATCTGTCTATTTAATTATTTACTTAAATTGATTAAAACCTTATATGTTAATCCAAGCATATAGCAAAGTGATTTACGCTCTTGATAGAAGAATAAACGTGATTACAGGTATCTTAGCTCTGGTACGTACATATCTGATCATAATTAAAACCCTCGTTACCGCCAGATTTCATGATGAAACCTACCCTCTTTGTTGCGGCAAATATAGTTCTTTGAAAATACACTCTGAGGTCGCTACCTTCTGGGGTTGTAAAGTGCCATACATTCAGGATTTGAGATCCACCGAATTCAAAATGTTAAAGAAGCGTTAAATAATGAGGAAATCTTAATAGAACACATAAAAAGCAAGAAGGCAATAAAATACATGAAAAGCACAGAATTATTCTTCGGCTTATCACCAGATATAGAGCGTGTTTCTGAGTTTTCGAAATATTCTGTGAAAATTTGAATTGTTTTAAAGGGCAAGAGAATTTTTTCAGAGAAAACAAAGCGATTTCTGTAAGGGTGGGGTGAAATTGAATCAAAAAATTCGTTCATTCTGCTCATCAACACATTTGAAGCGTGTACATATCATCGTTGACTGAAAATTGATACCAATCTTTAGTTAACGATGTCATCTCTCGTTCATCCCTTGTCAATTTCTCCACCTCTTTCTAATTTTTCACGGTCTCTCACAAACCAAATTGTACAGGTGGAGCCACTCGTGAGATAGCTTTTCTGTTTACTAATCGATCATTTCAGGAGTTTGTAGTACTTATTCGGGATGGGATTGGGATTGGACGACAGAAATGGGAATGTGGGTGCTGTCAAGTTGATTTTACGTGTATCAGCTGGTGACTGTGATTTAAATGACAGTTAATATGTGTTGAACTAATTCGGATAAGCAACATTGTTGACGGTGGACGGTATATAATGAGATAACGAAACGCAGAATGAGATACAGCGGAGTCCTCAGCTATGCGGTGCTCACGCTAAATCTGCATCTTACTGGTAAGAGGCGCCCATTCACCCATCCCGTTTATCTATCAATCAACGCTTCACCGCTCCACATAATGGTTACCCACATAAATACCCTAAGATTTTATGCCCTAAAATTCATTTAGAATTGTCCATCAAAGCTTACATATAGAGCATGTCTGTCACTGTCTCTAAGTGTAATAAGAAATTATGCTTTTTGCTTGAATCTCTTTTTTTTAACTCTGAAGTGTAAGAAAGTCTTGTAACTTCGACCCTATTTTTTATTGATACTTAATTACTTCGATATCCATGTCAGATTATTCATTGCTCCAGGTCAAGTCGAAGGCAGCGGTACTTGCAGAGACTTACAGGGTCGCTCATTTGAGACAGGATTTCACTATAGTCCAGGTCCGGATGCATGCACGCTTTGTGTCTGTGACAATGGCAATCCAAAATGGTGTAAAGCTGTGCTGTGCTCACAACCACAGGTGATTATTAATAGGAATCCTTACCACGTTATCTAAGGATACACACTTCTGCTTGCCTAAATCTTACGAAATTTGTTCTTTGCTTAACGCAGGACTGCAAGTCGTTCCGCGTCGGTAACACTTGCTGCGAGTTCATCTGCATGGACGACACCTTGTCTGTCGGCGGCGATGGAAGTGGAGGAAACGGTGGTAACATGAGTGATGGAAGTGCTACCGGTGACATTGGACTTCGGCTGGTTGCCAGTTGCGTCACTGTGATATTGTCGCTATCCCTCATATTTTTTTTAATCCATCGTCTTCGACAGCGTAAAATTCGCGGTAAATAATCTCCTCTATAATTAACATGCTTTTCTTAGGATCTGGAACAAAGAATAATAAAATATTTTAGTTTGTGTGGCAGGAAGACAGAGCCGCCAATTAACTGACGAACAGAGAAGTTTGGGGAGTATGGGATATTTGGAGAGAGGAGGATTATCGCACGGTGGACCTCCCGACGACATGTCCTGTGGAGGTGGTTATCCACTTTGGAAACCTCCAGACAATTATTTTCCCCGAGGAGAGGCTCCACCTCCATACGAAGAAGCAGTGGCTGCTGCGCGAGCAGAGCAAGCGCTGCTATCTTCAAGCCCGCATGCTCTGTCTCCGTTGAATTTTCAGGGTGCTTACTTATCAGTAAATCATAGCACTCATCCTTCGGTAGCTACAGTGACCAATAGTCAAATTGGCTTGTCAGTTACAACGCCAAATCTCTCAAATAGCCATGGAACTTCCACGTCTCCAATGATGTCTTCCATGAATCGACCTTTGAGTAGCCCTAATGCTCATTCAAATTCGCACCAAGTTGATCAGAACGAATCTCTAACAACCGGACCATATGCCAGTAGCTCTATAACGAGCTTCAACATCGGTCCAAATACTTATGAAAATCTTCCACCACCCAGTATTATCGCAAATCCGACTCACAATGTCGTTGCTCCAGGCAATGTTTTACCTTTACCTGGTTCACACTCGACTATACCAAAAGCTTATCATCATCACACAACCCTCCCACGTCAGGGAGGGGCATTTACAATATCAGCTACATTGCCTAGCTCTGGTACATCCAACCATCGTACCATTCCTAGGACTTTGGCCACCAGTGGCAGTCTCAGATTGAGAAGAGAATTTACAACGCATCAATCCGTCGCTCCGCTATTTGATACTCCGCCTCGCAATATATCTCCCCAAAATACTCCTCAATCAGCACCACCCATCTCAACTGGCAATGACAATTCCATCAGGTCTGACGCCTTCTACGACGATGTACTCGTCGGATTACCGTCAGCTTTACCACAGGTAGAGGCGGAGCCACCTCAACCCACTACCAATACAACAAATTGTGAATTTAAGGTAAATTATAAGTTTGCTTTGTGAGCTCTTACATTTTCTGAAAATGATAACTGATAAGAAGAGTTGATTTGCTTTTTACTCCAATAATGTTTCTGCAGAGCCCCGAGTTTAGAGCTTGGAGTAAGAAGGCATGGTGTACACTTAGTTGATAGCTGGTAACAATTGGTAGTTTGCTGTAAATCAATAATAATTGTATGACTTCGATGTGAAATTTAATTTCAGCCCACGATCGCTTCAGCTAGTGAAGTTAACCAGGATGGAAGCATCGAATCTGTGGCATGTGCTTGCAGCATGCAAGCTCTGCCGACAATGCATGACGATGCAGATGATTATCGCAGTGAATGTGAAAATTGCAAGAGTGCAAATGGTTCGCGATATTATTTGGACAACCAAGATGAATTAGTTACCTCTCCACACGAAACTATGACGTTACATCGTAGACCGGAAGAAACGCCGTTAGGGACTACACCCCAGTATTATCGAACTTCCTTAACACTGCCTACAAGTACACGTCAACGTACAAGGTGAGTAAGAAGCACCGAACAAAATTATTTAGAGATTGCATCGCGAAACATTAGAGTCATGATCTTGTTACCACAATCCCAATAAGCGATTTATACTAGAATGCAGATTGCTCTGTTCTAGGAGCACTGGAGCTCGTGAAAATTGGTTCAGCTCAATGCCTGAGAGCTCTACCGAGTCTTCGGACGAAGATTAAGATATAACAAATGAAAAAAATATAAAAAAAAAACTCGTTGTTGTTCATAATATTAGGTATTAAAAACTCTACGTGCAATGAATGGCGTAATAAGCGAGTGCCAAATGTATATGGGCCATTCCACGTGAACCGGATCAGTCACCTCTCAGATATTTTTTTAATTTGGCATGTCGATTGTCCATGGGGAGTTAGATTTTTGTGCCAAAGGATTTTTGAATTAGTGCAAATTTCGATTTATTATGAACAATCGAAAAATTGAGAGGCGGTTTCTTTAAAAAATCATAACTTCGTCAAAAATGATGTTAGATTTGATTTTTTTTTTAAATTTACGCGGATGAGGCTATAGATTTATGAAAAAAATAAATCGTGCCGAAAAAGTTTATTTATCATTTGTTTATTTGACAATGAATTTTTAAATGATTTTTAAAACACTGATGGATAGCACCGAAAAATTTTAAAAAAATGCTGACATATACTTTGAACTATACTACAGCCTGTGAATTAATTTCAGAGATGCGTTCGGCTTTGTTTTCGAGTAAAAAATCATCGAAGTTGGCGGCGCGCATAAATTCGAGCTCGTCGACGCCTATGCGCGTGATGACGCGCGTCGAGCGACAGAGACCCTATCTACTCTCTACGGACGCTACTTGGTGTACGCTCGACCGCGGTATTCACGAGTCATTTTCGCGATGATAGACACCGTTAAAAAATCTGGAAAAAATTCCATAGCTTCCCCATAACACGGCAAAGCCATAGAGTAAGTTTCAGAGATGTGTTATTTCTCGTTTTCGAGATATCCGGACGCATTGGGACTTTCCATGCTCGCTACTTGGTAGACACTCGGCGGCGGAATTCACGAGTCATTTTTGCGATGATCGACACCGTTTAAAAATCTGAAAAAAATTCCATAGCTTCCCCATAACACGGCAAAGCCATAAAGTAAATTCCAGAGATGTGTTATTTCTCGTTTTCGAGATATAGGGAGGCATTGGGACTTTCCATGCTCGCTACTTGGTAGACACTCGGCGGCGGAATTCACGAGTCATTTTCGCGATGATCGACACCGTTTAAAAATCCGAAAAAAATTCCATAGCTTCCCCATAACACGGCAAAGCCATAGAGTAAGTTTTAGAGATGTGTTATTTCTCGTTTTCGAGATATAGGGAGGCATTGGGACTCCGCGCTCGCTACTTGGTAGACACTCGGCGGCGGAATTCACGAGTCATTTTCGCGATGATCGACACCGTTTAAAAATCCGAAAAAAATTCCATAGCTTCTTCATAACACGGCAAAGCCATAGAGTAAATTCCAGAGATGTGTTATTTCTCGTTTTTGAGATATTATTGTGGCTTAATATGTCCAAGTAGCAAGCGCGGAGTGCCATATGCGTCCCTATATCTCGAAAACGAGAAATAACACATCTCTGAAACTTACTCTATCGCTTTGCCGTGTTATGGGGAAGCTATGGAATTTTTTCCAGATTTTTTAACGGTGTCTATCATCGCGAAAATGACTCGTGAATACCGCGGTCGAGCGTACACCAAGTAGCGTCCGTAGAGAATAGATAGGGTCTCTGTCGCTCGACGCGCGTCATCACGCGCATAGGCGTCGACGAGCTCGAATTTATGCGCGCCGCCAACTTCGATGATTTTTTACTCGAAAACAAAGCCGAACGCATCTCTGAAATTAATTCACAGGCTGTAGTATAGTTCAAAGTATATGTCAGCATTTTTTTAAAATTTTTCGGTGCTATCCATCAGTGTTTTAAAAATCATTTAAAAATTCATTGTCAAATAAACAAATGATAAATAAACTTTTTCGGCACGATTTATTTTTTTCATAAATCTATAGCCTCATCCGCGTAAATTTAAAAAAAAAAATTCAATCTAACATCATTTTTGACGAAGTTATGATTTTTTAAAGAAACCGCCTCTCAATTTTTCGATTGTTCATAATAAATCGAAATTTGCACTAATTCAAATATCCTTTGGCACAAAAATCTAACTCCCCATGGACAATCGACATGCCAAATTAAAAAAATATCTGAGAGGTGACTGATCCGGTTCACGTGGAATGGCCCATATCCAGACTTCACCGTAATAAGTAATTCATACATACCTACCTTACCTGTTACCTAATACCAGTATTAAATATTTAATTTTAGAGTCAGCAATTTTGATATTTTCATTCTAACAGTGTCATATTTTAGGAATAATTCAGCGAGTTAGTGCAAACAAGGTATAAGCTATAAGATTCGATTCGTTATTTGGAAACGACGTTGAAAGATGCACTTATAATTTTTTTGCGCAAACTCCCTCAATTAAAAAAATTTCGAAAAAATCACATTTATTATGTCTATTACTACACGTTGCAGCATGGAGACAAAAACAAATGATCGTTAACACTTAAGGAAAAATTTTTAAGATAGATATCTGTTCAAATACATAATTAGTAGCTGGTGGATAACAAAAAAAGTAAATGAAGAAATAATAATAATAAAAATAATAATGATGATACTAATAATAATAACAACAATAATAATAATTACTGTTCTAGTTTTCACAAATTACTTATGAAATATTGTTAGTTAATCGAAGCATCTTCAGCTTTGTGGATAAGTACCTTATTATAGTTCTCGAGATGTTGTTGCCCATGCGTAAACATTATTTCCATTATATAAAAAGTTTGACACTGCGGTCAGAAGTGTCTGCTTTTCACATTATGTATATTGGAATAGAATATGATATTCGAATGCAACAGCGTCGCTACCCAAAAAATCTTTTACCATCCCAATGCTGCAAGGGGGTGAAGGCGACGGTGCCAAAACAATGCTGGAATAAAAATAAATGTTATAAGCGAACGGCATAAGCCAGTATCGGATGGAAGAAAGTTGTCACGTTTTTATCATTTCAGAATTTTATTGGTTGACATTTAATATAGACTTAATATTAAGACGTGTTCAGGTATGAATAAAAGAAAATTAACAAAAAAAACTAAGATAATAATAATAGTAATAATGATAACAACCGAAAAAATACGTACCTACCACCACTCGTTTTCCGAACTAAAATATCAATCTTTGTATAAAAAAAAAAAAAAAAATGAATAAGTAAATGAATAAATAGATAAATAAATAAAATAATAAATACGAGAGGCGAGCAAAAGTATTTAAAAAAACAATTTTAAAAAATGTAAAAGATATTTAAAGAACAAAAAGTAGAAAATTTCTGACGGAACGGTATTTTATTACAATTAGCTAGATTGTAATTCAAATATACCAGATAAATTTTTCGAATTAAAACAAATGCAGCAGTTCAAATATTATGGATAAAACTCTCAAATCCACAGCTATTTATCTGTTAGTATTATCGACATTAATATTTCATTTATTATTACGATTATCTATCAATTATTTGGATATATTTTTGTGTTATTTGCGATTGGTAATTCATGATACATAGCAAAAAAACAATACAAATCAATTATTGTGCCAAGTACACGTAACTTCGTATCATGTCGAAACGAACTGGAGAATGAAAGAAAAAATTCAACAAACAATATTAACTCATCAAAGAAATAACACACTGAAACAAATAAATGAATAAATTAAAATTGATTCAAAAATTTTGCTAAGAGAATAAAATTTGATTTGAAAAGAAAATTGTAATTGAAAAAAAATGCAGTTTAATTCGGCGGGAGTAAGAAATACCATTCCATCGCTTGTAGTAAATTTAAACTGATTCGCTCAGCTACACATATTCTGATTTACATTCATTGAAGTAGTTTTTAATGGAATGAAGAAAAAAGTATGTATGTATGGAGAACGAGTTAAATGAATATATGAGCAATTTAAATGATGGTAAAATTTCTCTATTCGACTTTGGCTCCTGAGGTAATTGATTAACTAATCACCAGTAAAACTCAGTCAAGTTATTCTCGCAATGCGTAGGGCGCATCTTTTCGTCACTGATGTGAAGTTCAACTTTTGGAAAAATAAATTACAGGAGAAAAAACTTATCTTCTAGAGCGTAGAGAGGCAAACGTACCAAATCTAAAATTTAAAAAAGTATTATATTCTGACTGTAACGGTTGCAAGGGGCCCAATCCAAAAAGACAAACCATAACTGATAATCTTAAAATAAATGATTAAATTTGATAGACTGTTAAAAACAACCGAGGCACAACTTATTATTATTCTTCTGTAAAAAATACAGTTTGGCTCTGAAAATGTTACTGCTTGTACAAAATAATATTGAAATCCGATCGACAAGCAAGAACTTCAAAACTGCGATAAAATTAAAATTTGCAAGACCTTAAAACTTTGTAACCGTTATCAAAATCTGTAAAAAAATATTATCTTCTTATGGTTGATTCTGGGTAACATTTTTTTTAATTATCCAATACAAGTTTTCTCTCTGATTGTGAGTTAACGTTATTGATTCATAAATGGTAATAGTATGCGTGCAGAATAAATATTACTCGCTCGAAACAAAGATATTTAGCATACCTTTCACCTTTGCCATTTACTTGTTAGCATTTCCATTTTATTCAATACTTGATTTTAATTAAATCATACCAGTTGTTACTTATAATTTATTATTGTTGAATGGTCTGTTCGATTTTATTATATGAATAATATTATTATTATGCCTACAATACTATAGTATACACGTATATTTTTCTATCATTACTACTTGCTTACACCTTTGCCATTATTTAATTCATAAACATTCCTAATGATTTATTCATATGAAATTATCTAATCTGTATTCAAAATAATCTATATATATGTATTAAAATATAGATTATGTTTTGATACATCTTTACAATGTTATCATTTGTGGTAACTTTTGATTCCCTGTCGTATCACTGCTTCTATTTAAAATCGTCGGAATTTTTACTAGGGGACTTAGGGAATAAGGAAATAACACCTTCACATGTTATAAAGTAATTATTATTATCTTTTATTTGCATGGGATCTATGTTGGATCTATGATAAATTATTACTGTATAATAGTTCAGCATGAGTAAAACATGATACATACATACACGAATCCAAATGAGACTGGTAAGGATAGTTGTATATTACATTTATTCACAGTGTCCTCTCGATTACTTTTTGAATTATGCTGTAGTGTTTCTAGCTTTAATTCCAGATTCTCCAGTGGACGATAACATATTCAGCTGCTCTAATAAATTTTCTCTTTCTCTTAAACAGCTCCAAGCTTTGTCTTGTTCTTTTTTAGTTAGACAAACTTTCCTCTGCTTAGCCAGAATGAGTTTCTTATAATGTTCAACCACATCGCTATCGGCAACGCTTATTTTGCGTTTCAAAGCCTGCCTTTTACTTTCTTCTTCTGCTAAGTGCAACAGACGTTTCAATTGCGATACATTATGATGGGACAGTGCAGACAGCTCCTGCTGGCAGCGTTTTATCTCTGCAAGAATCTCATCATCGTGGTTTTTCTTGGGTGCATCTGCCTCCAGGATACCTTGTTCCACCAGTTCTTTGTGCATCCTTAGTTCCAGGTTCATAGAATTTTGAATAGACAAATCCCTAAGCACAGGAGGATCCCCATCTCTGAACAACTTGTTATCCATGTTATTATTTGCAACGTAGACATTTTCTTCCAACAAAGCTGAGACCAGCCTTTGAGTCAATGGCCCTGCAATACTGTTTCCTTTTTTATCTGCTTTAGAAACCAGCAAAGACATGTCAGATCTATTTTTCTTTTTCTCCCTGCTTGGATTGGCCGCATCTTCTTCTTGTAATAAATCGTTATGGGCCCAGAGCAAGCTGTAGTGACGTCCTAGAGGTGGAATCTTCTTGAATTCGGTGTTATCGCTGTGTGTTGCAATGAGTTCTTCCAAAAGTTTCAGATCTTCGGGCATAATGTCTGTACAATACGGATCAACTGAAGCCCAAAATTTGTTTGGAGTGTCATTCTTGGGTAAAAGAAGCTTTGGAAGGTCAGATTGGTTTCCTTCAATTCTATTAATCTCATGAGGATTGGAAATGATCTGTGATGCTAATCCGGTAGATGGTTTTTGCTTGAAGAGTTTAGCAGGCAATGGAGACTGTGCCTTGGAGCTGAGGTCTTTCAGCTTAGATTTATCATCACGGATTTTCTTGTCTAGCACTGACAAGCCCTTTACACTTTTTGACTTTTTATCCCTACGCTCTTCTGCTGAGGACAGATTCGTTATTTCATCCTGAAGCAGGCGACATCGCACTACCACGGATGACAATAAAGTCTCCAGTTCTAACTGTAGAGTATCCAGGTCCTCCATACCAACACCTTCCTCCGTCGAACGTTGCAAAATACTGCAATACCTTGGCAAATGTTTGCCATTGTCAACTGTTTTGAGAACAGGGAGAGAAACTGCTGTTTCTGTACTTTCTGAACTCGTGTCGGAATTCAGAGATGGATGTCCGGATTTACCACCTTCGCGAACCTTAATCAGAGCCTTTTTCGAACTTTGCTTACCTTTTCCCGACATCGTACGAGAGTCAGTGATTCTCCAGATATTTTCGGTGTGAAAAATTGACGAAATCAGCTAGACAGCTTGCATTTTATTCGATTCCATTGGTCTGCGTATTACCTTGTTTACTAAATGTTATTGGCCCGAAGGTCAGACCGAAGTATTTATTTCTAGGTTACTTCAATGTTTACTAGCCCTCGAAAGTTCCGTGGTAATTTTTTATGCAATGCTAACCCAGTAGTAGACAGGGTTATATACCAGCGTGATTGTCAGCCGTTGCACTGTATTCACGTTTTATTTTTCTCACGATTATAAATTTGACAATAATATTCTTATATCACAATGGCGCAACAAAGGGCGTAAGTTTTTTACGCTAGCAGCGCTACGGAGGTAGCGCCAAAAATCGCTAGCGGTCATTTCTTGACCTCTGAAAAAGCGCGATCCGTTCATTCGGTTGCTCAGTTTTTGTGAATCGTCAGCAGAACTGCAGTCATTTAGAGGGATCCTTCGGAAAATTTTGGCTGAAACAGGTACAAGATAACTCAGTTCATTGTATTTTTATCAGTACGACCGACAGAGGTTGATACGTAGTACGGATAGTAAAGGTAACCGCGTCGTTTGTTCCACCGAGGTTCAGTTATTCGCGAATGCTGGACGGGGCCGGTCGACCAGCGTATCGTTCCGCGTAGTTTTCGGATTTTAGTGATTCAAAGTCGTAATTGTTATTGAATTAATGTGGATTGTTGCTTAGAATCAGTCTTGTTAGCTCCTGAGGTCTATTATTGTAGTGGTTCGTAGCAAAAAGTGCAAAAAACGAACATCAAAATGACGCCATGCCCTTGGCGGAATCAAGCCGTTCGGTATTTTAGCTCTTATCATTGCTCCATGAAAATGAACCGTTTTCGATCGTGATTAGTCTTTTGCGTGGTACATCAAAGGTAAATTTTAGTTCTCGGCTTGGATCGGTGATAATATCTGTGGATAAGCAACGATAAAATTCTATGTGCATTCGCCGAGAAGGGAAATCTGAAAACAATTGAATGTCGCAGCGTAAGTTCGAGAATCGACAAATGACTCGTTGTTATCGCTCCTCGCTTGTTTGAACTGGTTCGACGGTTCGACCAGAGTGCGTTTGAATTTATCAACGGCGTCACCATTTCGCGCATCAAATTATATCTTTGACCATTTATTTGTGGTTTAGCTTCCTTAATTTCGGTAGAGGATTCTTAAAATACAAAGTGATAACGTACATTAATGTGAATCGTGTTTTCTCTACTGTGAATTCCGTCGTTCTTGGTGAATTGTGATCTTGTGATATGTGCCAAGGATCCTGTGGTAGCTGAGCAGTTTCAATAGGATTAAATCGTTGGTGGATCTATAGAAGCAGAGAAAATCTGGTGATCAACGGAAAGAGTAAGTCTTCTTGCAATCAGTTTTCTCGATAATTTTTCCTGTGCTACGATTCGTACATTGTTATCTATGGGTGGAGCATGGTAATAGTAGGCAGGATGATCGTTAGGATTTACGAAAGAACATAAATCGTTTCGCTTGTTTCATTGTTTTACTTGTTGGCGCAAAGCACAAGAACATATAAACGTAATTAATCTCTATTTACATATTTTACCTATGCGTTAAATTCATATTTTTCTTAAGTTCTTTTTTTTTTTTTAAATTTTTATTCTATTTACTTACAAGTTTTTTTTTGTCTTATTTATTATTATTCTTTTCATTTTTTAGATGTATATATGTATACTGTATATCATCCGATATTCTTATAGTTTATAATCATACATCAATGGACACGTCGAGGCAATAAAAAGAAAATCAAAAATCTTAATACTTTTATATAAATGCTGCTAAAAATTCTCTTTTCTAGACCATTTACGAGTCTCACAGCAATGCATTACTTAGATATTCACTACATAAAATTGCATTCACATGTTGGCTTTTCGTTATACATATATATTATGTAGAATAATATTGAGACTTATGATAAAAAATTCACAACATTAGTTTCATATTTGTTAATACTTCGTTTTGCGGTAGAAAATTTTTCATCAAGTCATTTGTGAAAGTTAATGAATTTTCCCACACTTAATTATTTTATAATTGGTCAATGAATGAAAAATTAAATCCAAAGGGGTTTATATTCGATTGATTGTATCTTTAAAATAGAGATTGTATTGGATTTCTGGTTCTCTTGAGACCCAATAATTGATTCAGAGGTGAAAATGTAATTCGCACAACCCTTTTTTAGTTACATTATTTAATATCTAGAAGTTATTAGCACCGTTAGTGTATAAAGTAAAAGGAATGTCCAAGTTTCATGGCTTGGAAGTTTGTATTCATGCGGGCTATTTTTGATAAAATGGGTGCAGGGTATAGATCAGTTTGGAACTTGATTAAACAAATTTGACGGAACAACCATTCGCTGACTAACAGAAATTCATATGATAGATGCCAAGTTAAACCTAAATTGAGTACAATGTACGATTCGTCTTAAATTTATTTTAGTCTAATTTCGTTATAATCTTACTAGTCGTATAAGACTTTCGAAGGTATATTTTTTTTTTTCTTTCGTTCTAAACAATTTATCCATCATCTCATTAAACGTGTAGGATTTATCAATTCATGGCGACGATTATGTATAAAATGATGATCGTTTTATCAACAACGATCATCGTGGAATTTATACGCGAATTCGTTGAATAATGGAAGCAATTTCGCGACTAACAAATAGATTGATGACTCAAGTACTTACAAATACATATTTTATGTCTATATATACTCTAAGATATATAGTCGTCTGGCATGCACTCATTGTCAGTCAAAACGAAAACGATTAATACGAATCAATTAGTACCTTTATAATAATTAAATGCATCAATGATTAAAAGGTAAAATTAAATTACAAAATCAATGAACAGAAACAGTCTACCCGCAACTGGAGCTCCCGTTTTGATATAGTAGGTAGGGCGGTTTATCGTGGCAGTTAAAATCAGAGTCCAGTTTTTGCCGATATAAGTACAGATGGGCCGAGGATGGCGGAATGTTGAAAATTCGTTAGTTAAGGTTCTGTGATATGACATCGATTTTTTGAAAACTTTTGCCACATTTGAATATGAATAAATAATAATATAAAATCAAAGTTGATTGTAACAAGCGTAAAAAAGGAATGATTAGTCGATGTTGAAGAATATTAACTGTAATAATTTATAACAATTATAATTTGTTGGACGTTGATAAGTTAGCCTGTAGTAGTGGGACGATCTGTTCTCTTAGGCGCTCAATTGTCTCTTCTAGCATCTCAACCTTTTGAAATATCATTAGAATGTTTTTTAGACTCATTTGAAGTAGGCGAATTTAAGAAACAAAAAGACATTCCATTAAAATGCAGCTGCATTTTTCATAATTTAAAAAAATACTCACCCTCTCGAGTAGTTGGCAGTACATGGGATATGGAACAAAGGCTGGAGGCTGCTCCAAGCCTTCCACTATTGGACTTTTCTCTGCGTCTTTTGCCCGCGGGCTTTCTTCGATTCTTCTTGTTTGATCTCCTTCCATATCAGGTTTTATGTTTGGATCTCCAATCATTGTAACTCTACTGAACGTGAAAAATGTAGAATTATATTCACGAGGATGATTTTTTCATTGATAAAAATTGAATAAACCAACCTAACGTCGCTACTTCTTGGTTTTTTCGTTTCTGGCTTCTCAGGCTTGTCAGGCTTGTCGGGCTTGTCAGGCCTATCAACGGGGCTAGTCTTTCTCCTCTCTAACTGATTCAGCTTGAGCTCTTCGACCTGAGGATAGTAAAATAGTTATAGCTGTGCATATAGATGAATAACTCAGAATGTGTTTGTATTATTTCGATACAATTAGATTGCGGGAGAAAACTCTTTTTTAATTTGGCAAAGGGGGGGCTGAGTTATGAATTACCCATGGCGGCATTCGTCTGCCTTTAGCAGTTCTGCTCTCCCCATCTCCTTCCTCTTCACGCAAGCGTTCCATAGGTGTGACAACGCTCCCATTTGCCAAGTTAGATTCCTGTGAAATAATGATAGCGAATTATTCCATTGATTCAATTTTTCTTATCTTTAAGCAACCGTCGTATTTCTTATCAGTTGAGGTAAACATTTTCTACCATTGTGTGCACGTGTATCAATTGAGGATAAAAAGATAAGAGGTTGACTCAGGGAACAAACGATTGTACTTTTGAGAAAATTTACGCAAACGTAGTTTCAACCGATTCTGAATCACTAAAAGTAGACGTACTATCTGCAATGTGGTTGGCGTGGGATTATTGTTGACAACATTATGATGGCGCAAGTGCTGGGACGTTGGAGGCCGTCGTCTGGGTAACCTGGCACGAGATGCTGTCGGATGGGATAGAGGTGCTCCCTCTCCTCTCTGTACACCATCTAATTCGTCGTCTATCCCAACCGATCCACTCACGCTGCTACTGGCACCACTGCCATTACTGCTATTTCCACCCCCACCAACTAGCCGCTTTAGACTTGTCATTAGAAGCTGACTACCATTAGGCTTTTTATCTCCACTACCACCCCCGATTCCAGTTAATCCCGAAACAGAAGATGAAGACGAAGAACTTGACGTCATAGATTTTCTGGTCCCTTCTAAAACGGTAGTAGATTAATAATCGATGTGTGCTGTGCAGCTGTGCATAGGCTAATCTGTGTGAGATGTAGAAGTTTTTTAAAATCATAGATACCAGTTTGTGCAATGTTGTGAGTGTCCAGACTTCGCCGGGCGTGTGCTTTTTCTGTTCGTTTTGTAGTTACGCTGTGTCTAATACTCGATTTTCCTGAAGGATATATCGGCTGTTCGTGCTGTTCGTGTTGATCTCCTTTAGGGCCCAAAATTTCGACGAAGTTGTCGGGAAAAAGGCCAATCCGCCCTCGTAATTCTCCCTTCCACCAACCCTTTGAAAAAAAAAATATCTCGTTAATTGCTGCAGCAAATTATTGCAGACTATCAGGGCAATCCCTCAATCAGACTTAGAATAATTACTTTGTCAGGTGCATCCTTGGAGATTATGGTCACAACTTCTCCTTCAACAAGAGTGAGTTCGTCCTCATTCAGAGCCTCATAAGGGTATAATACCCTACACAATTCTCTCTTGTGTTTGTCTTTGTCGTGTTCTTCATAAGTCGGAGGGGATACAAAGTTTGATGGAAAAACCCCAATTCTACCCCTAAGGCGGCCACGCCACCAACCTTCTTCAACTTCTCCTAAAAATTCTAATGAGTCCTGAGGAGTCAGGGCAAGTTCATCTTCGTTACACGGTTCGTAACTGAACTGAACTTTACACCATCTTCTTGCTTGACCCGATCCTCCATTACGCAAAACTACGTTCTCTTCACTTTTGGCAGCAGTAGCCATTTCCAAGCCTGCTGCTGGTTCTATCACCTGAATTTATAAGAAAAAGCGATCACTTTCATTGAAAGGGGTGGGCTTGAAAATTGTTCTGCTATTCCATTATTTATGTATATTCAATTAAATTCTGAACAAAGTAGGGTCTATTTCAAATGATGTTACCTTGACAAAATTATCCGGGAACATGCCACGCTTGTCTCTTAAAGTTCCCTCCCACCAACCGCCGGGCATAACCCGTATGTCTTTTAGGAGGTCGCCCTTGCGGATGGTTAGTTCATCAGACTCATGTGCCTCATAATTATATTCCACGATAGCCTCCATAACCATGGGTCTGGCTTCTCTGTTACGAGTTGAATAAATTACAAATTTAAAGTATTTAAAGAAAATTGAGGTATGACTTCGTATAATTGAGAAGACTAAATGTCAAATGTAGGCAATGCACAAGCAAAAGAGGAGGAGGGGAGGTGAGACATCGGTCTTACGATTAGTCATAAGGAGGATGATAAAATAACAGAAGTGGGAGTGGAGAATATTTTTATTTTTCTCATACCATGAATCAACAGCATTTGCAGCTCTGCTCTGTGAATTCTAATTTATAAATTGTAGCTTTGGATTGTAATTAATGTGTCGGGGAAATCCTCATAACATTTTGGTTTTAATGATTCGAAGGTTTTAGAATTATCCTATAAATTTAAAAACCGTACGTGCCAAATGCGAGTCAACGTACTAGTTACATGCTTAAAAATGAAGTTGAAAGAAAAAATAGGCCATAGGTATGTACAAGTGCACGATACATACTTTCAGATAGGTGCTGCTGTTTCCTATAGCTCTAGCAATAGCCAATGTGTGTAGGGTAAAAATATTGCAGACGTGTTATTTGTTTAGTACACATAGTAAAGGATTCGTCGAACTCACCTCCGATGTACCAATGCAGTATAAACTAGCAGCTGATATTTAAAATTTTCATCCTCGTCCACTGTCTATTAATTATTGAATGATAAACTATTGAAATTTAGGCGTATCCCAAGCCAATTTGACAGCCCAGCGAATGTGTCACCGCGGCCATATTGTACTAGGATAACAAAACCGTGCATAGATTGGCGTGTCGCGTACCGATTCACGATAGTAGTGGTAATTTAAAGAAGGTGTGTTGAAACGCTAATCAGGTGAGAACGAACATCCGATCACCGCTCACCGTTCGTTGTTCTTGTTCGCGTGGTTACAAAAAATATTGTAAGAGAACGCGACGCGTCAAGGAATCCGGAATCCTGATTACGAACGCAGAATACCTGATAGCCTTTAAAGAAGAGACGTGACAGTATTTCCTCCTCTTTCTACCGCGAAAGTAGCGTGACAGAGCTCCTAGGATCGAAGCCGATAGTTGCTTTTCGTTCTCCTTTCATCCTTACCTCTTATCCTTATTTTTTATCACTATGCGTCGTACATTACCACTTACGCACCAAAAGGAACTTTGCTTAGATTAAACTATGAAAAAAATAGAAAATCCTCGGAATCTATGCGATGCAAAAGTAAGAGGGCTCGTCCGGGATTTGAACCCGGGACCTCTCGCACCCTAAGCGAGAATCATACCCCTAGACCAACGAGCCGCGATATATAGATACCCGATTAAATGTCTCTCGGATTTAGAGACTTTTAACACTTTAAATTGCACTTTGCTCCGACGGGATCGTATCGCACTATAGACCGTGCTAGTTCTTTATACGATAAATATCTTCCACTAACGAGAGGTCGTGGTTGTGTTTGTTGTTTGTTGCATTCAAAATGGCGATGAAGAACGAACAAGATTTTAACCGTACCGCATTAACCGTTCAATTAAACAGGGTAAAGTAGTACGAATCTTCATTAATTTCTGTGTTTTTCGATCGCTGATCGAGTAGATAAATGATCTTCTCAATTTTTCATATCGTCTATCACAAAAAATCTAGGCTTGGTATACGGGACAAAGGGCAGAGAGAATACCAGGTGGTCTAATTGGACTCGTTGGACCAGATTGTACGGCTCTGGATTTATCTTATAATAATCTCGTCTCTGTTACGGGACTCAAGGAATTTATACACCTGGAAGAACTCGTATTGGATAACAACTGTCTTCGCGATCTAAATACCTTGCCAAGATTACCCGGACTTACAACTCTGAGCGTAAACAACAATAAGGTCTAATTTTCAACAATGAAATTTTGGATAAGTTTTTTTTTTTTTATCTATTTAGTCGTTCATTGATAGCTCGAGGGATTGTTTTACTCCTCGTTACAGTAAACGCGATTGTTGCGGTAACGGAAATTATAAAATCAAAAACGCGTCGAAGGATATGAATTTCTTTGCATAGCTGCAGCGCAGATATTTGTACGAGCGATTTGAAAAAATAGTGTCCGTGCGAGTCGGAGCGTTCTGGCGTGTAACGAATTTCAATCAATTTCAAGTACGTGACACACATTGAAAACGATCATTCACGTTTCACCGATTTTGTAATGTTATGCGAAGATTACGGTAAACTAACATAATAGAAATGCGTGTTACACAAGAGAAAAGAAGAAAAGCAAAAAGGAGATTCTATAACCGCGAAATTAATTAGATATTCGCCTAGGATTGCAGTGTGTCTGTCTGATCGGAAAGAAAAATTTTTAAATTCTTCTCTCAGTTGTCGGATATAGAGAATGCTCTGGATCGCATAAAGGAGTGTTGTCCTTGTTTGAGGTACGTAAGTCTACTCGGAAATCCTGGATCTCCCGATCAGCTGACGGATCCGAATTCGAACGACGAGGACGACTACGAACGGTATCGTCACTACGCCGTTCACGTGCTTCCTTCTACCTTAAAATTTCTCGATTCGCGACCGGTAACGGGAAAGGAACGTAGGGAGGCAAAGGAACGTGGACGTTTTATGAAAATGGTAAAAGTAAACTTACCCGACGTATCGGCCCTCACGTCAGAAGAATTCTCGGCAGCGGTAGAGGGAAACAGACAACAGTCGAACTCGAATTTTCTTCAAAGAGTTGCAAAGAATAATCCTGATTACACACCGTTACCGAAATCCATCAGGGGACCGTCAGAATTAAAAAGTATGCCGAAGATTTCTTCTTCCTTTTTTTACTCGGAGTGTAGTAGAAATTGAAAAAAAATTTCTACCACGAGTTCTTTTAGAAACTAGTTCGCTTCCTCTTCTGCGTCGTTACCTTCTTTTTCTTCTTTCGTTTTTATTTTTTAGGCGCCTATGGAAAGTGCAGATATCGATACTCTGGAAAGAATTCTGAAGGAAATCGTTTTATAAGCAACAGCGATCTTTGAACGTATTCAACTTGTGTATTTAGATTTCTTTTTTAATTTTTAACATTTATACTATATCACGAATTCTCAATTCGTCTTTCTTCACTCGACGATATTATCATTAAATCAATGACTGATGTTAAAGTAAACCAACGAGCTAAATATGACAGCTAATCTAAAACAAATAATATATTTTTAATCATAAGTAAAAAATACGGTTAATAAAATTATTCTTGGTCACCGATGAATGCGATATTAATTTTATCGTAAATGGAAATCAAAGAATTGAAACTGATTCTTTTATTTTTGGATTTCTTTTTTGAAACGATATAAAAGATTTATTTTCATGTATACAATCGCGTATATATTTTTATATAGAATATAAATATAACATCAATTCCATCATGTCTTGTTTTCTTCTTTTTTTTTAACAATGACGACGATAATACTAATGATAATAATAATAATGATCATCATCATCATCATCGATATTACTATAATTTTAATTACTGGATATGCCTTAGGTGTAGTTTACTTATTACGAACGAGTCATGCTAGTATACGTAAATTTATCCGCTAATTATAAATTTACCTCGTTAATCAAAATGCTATTCTTGCATAATAGTGCGTGTCCAAAATGCTTTCATTGTCCGAGACCTTAACCGTTTCACAAATGTCGTAGGACAAATATGAGGATAGCAAAATAATACAGCCTCGTAAGCAGTTAATAGTAGATCTTTTCACCCTGTTTAGTTCATTATTTTTATTACTATTAATAATCGATCGTTTACACCGATATTAATATATTACGGTCTATTTAGTCTAATAATTTTTTTCATTTTCATTATTTTATTTCATTTCTTTTCTTTCTTCTTCGTAACACAATTATCGCAGGAATCACGTTAATTATACGATATAATATAGCGTAGGGGCTAAAAGTAGGATCTAAATTTATTAATTTATATTGATAATAACAAAGACTTGACTTAACGTATCAAGTACGAATTATTAGCTCAGCCTTGTGATCCATTTTTTTTTTTTGAAATTATGAGGTACAAACTTAACTTAATATCCTTTAGACTTTTTTTTTTTGACAAGGTTTCTCTACCTTTTCTTCTGTCTATCAATCGAACGTAATATATTGAAGGGGGGAAATCAAGCGTATTTAACATGTTAAATCCACCGTTCCGCTATTTTCATCGAGAAAAAAAAAAAAAGAGAACTTAACAACTCAAAAACGAAACACAAATTTTTATCATACAAGATATTCGAAACCAAAAATCATTATTATCGTATCTAGGTATCGTAATTGTAAGAGGATGACCGGGAATCGTCGATCGTTATTGATTTATTATATTTATAAAAAATTATTGACAGGCGTTATATTACTTGCCTTCGATTATTCTTTTCTTTTTCTTTGTTTTTTCTTTGTTTTTTTTTTTTTTTTTAATATTAATAATTGTATAGAAGCATATTTTTCTCGCCGGGAGAAAAAAACCTTCGACGAAAATATTGTTCACTCGCTTCTTCTTTTTCGTTCACCATCCTATGTTACATTAGATAATTTCCGAAAACGGTTATTTCCAAAATTTTATTATTCATCCAAATTCGGTAATCGTGAAATATATATTATAATTATACATATACCCTTGAAGGTTATCAGTATTATAATATACTGCGCGATCGCATAGGCACATCTCTGTTAATTTTATTATTTATTTATTATATTATAATTATCGTTATTATCATCATTATTATCATTCATATTATGTTACGTTTACATCATACGAGGCGGGTTTCATTATTCGTTTCTATCATTATATACCTCTTCAATTATATATTGAGTAATTTTAGTTTCATTGATTATTTTTTTTTTTAATCGTCATCAATCTCAATCGATGATAATTTATTTGTGGATAAGGTGATCGTCGTCGCGATAGACCGTAGGGTATAGGACGTTTAAGTACCGTAAAATTCGATGCAATAATATCGCCGGCAGCTCGTCGGATGCGATTTTTTCTCACAACAAATCTGATAGTCTTTTCGCCGTTACAATTATTGGACGACGGTAAAGAATGAATCGACCAACGAATGAACGATGAAACGAATTAGTTAATTAACCGTCGTTGAGGAGGTGTGTTTCATGTGGAATTATTACGCGTATGATTGTGGAGGTTTGGCCTCAACGTCACCGCACCTTCGACCCAAAAGTTCGGACGTTCGAGCATGCTTTGCCACAATGATAATTCACGACCGGTCGCGTCCATCCATTCGACACTCTTTCCGTAGTGTTTGCCTGAAAAAAATTGAAAATTCAATTGTATATTCGATGTCGCGTTCGAACGAAAAAGAAAAAGCTTTTGGCTAATTTTTTTACTTACCGGTGCCGAGGTTGAAACGTACGCCACCTAGGAACTCGTTGCTAGCTATTCTGTCGTGATCCCATACCGTCAGTTCCAATCCCCTTTCCGCCAGTTCTTGGAGACTGACGTCCTTGTAGACGAATGTGTGACCCCATACCGGGGAACCACCCGTACATTTTCGAACCACGCTAGTCTTTTGCTTACCCGAACGACCCTTGTCGGGCAGAAGATAGCTGAAAATAATCGAGGGTTCGTTGATCAGTGGACGGTAAGAGGGTCGCGGACGGTTCGGTCGCAACGGAGAAGAGCGTAACACTCGCTCACCTTTTACAAAATGGGTCGCAAGTGCCGCCGTGTTTCGCGCGTGTCTGGAGGTTTCGAGCCTCCTTGACCAACACGTGGAGCGCTCCCTTGCTCCAACTTTTCCGCGCTTTCGAACCGTATTTTTCGCTCAAACCGCCGCGGTCGCTCGATTTATCTTGCGGCTGTTGTTGCTGCCCCGTCGGATCAGGCGGTACGAATTTCAGACCCACTATCACCTCTCCTCTGTACGTTACCGGGTCGTCGAACGGTTCGGACTGTCGGAAATTTCGGGGAAATTTTAGGGACCATTTTTTGAGTTGCGAAGTTTAATTTTTTCTCGAAAAAAAAAAAAACTCACCCTCTCCTGCAAGGGGTACCACCTCGGCGTCGGATCGTCGAATATCTTGTTTTCGAGGGCCATTCGAACTTCGCCGAGGAAATCGTTTCGCCCGAACATGTCCGAGTGCCACACCGTCAGCCATAACGTACGAGTTTCCAGTCCGTTGAGGCTCATGTGGAACTAATAAGGGGAATTTGAAACGTCGGCTTTCGGTTAGCGATTACAGTTTTAAATAAAATGAAATTCGAATTAATTATCGCGAGTTACTTTCGGAACGCTCGTAATCCGGCTATGATTAAATTATTTTACCAACCTTCAACGTTTCGTCGAATACTGGATTCAGGGTGTGCTTCTTCACCTTCGTTTTTCTCTTACCTCCCTTGGACTTGTCGGGCAGTAGGTAGACCTTGACGTACCTGTAATTTCGACACGTTGTAGAACAGGTGAATTCGCTGGTCGTTGAGCTTAATCCGATTTTCATTTGACGCGATCAATTTCTCAACTCACGGATCCGAACGGTTCCTCTTAACGTCCACCGGCGCCAGGTCTCTGCACTGGGTCACTCGGACCTCGAAGGTCTTCTGCTTGCAGTCGTATTCGAGGGCGAATTCCACCTCACCTCTAACGGCGACCGATCCGCACCACCTTCCTTCACCCGCACCGCTGTACACCGAAGCCATGGAGTCGGACCTCGCCTGAAAATCGACCGTCGATCCGTCGATCAGTTTGCTTAGGGAAAGGGAGATTTTTCGATTCGGATTTTCCGATTTGGAAAATTGAAGATTTTACTCACCCCGAGGCTCGACGAGGAGGCCCTGGTGCCCAGAAGACTCGCGTGGAGACTCCTGTCCATCTCGTCCTCGTTCGATGTACTGCCACCTCTCGCACCACCGATTATGGGCGTACTGCAAGCTTCCGAGAGGCTGCTACCGTCATCTGAATTGAGCGAAAGCAGATTTCGTTTTTTAAAGATATGAGGATGCGTCGAACGTTATTTTATCGCGTGAATTCATTGTAACCGCGGCCGTGCGTTCGTCGATACGATTCACGCCGTCCGGATTAATCGTCCGAGCGATAATGGATACGATCGTTACACTATACTGTATGAGATACTCGTGATTAATCTGCGTGTGCGGTTAATTCGAACAAAACTAATATGATATATGTACGTACGTATATTCATTAGCAACGGACATCGCAGTCACGAGAACGAAAATTGAGATAACCAAGTCTTTATATTACAACAACGATGAGGATATGTAACGAATACATGACGTGTAATGACGTATGAAGGATATACGGAAAAAGCGTCGTGCTTCTGGACATACATATATTCGTCCGTAATTGAGCTTTGCGATAAAAAAAAAACGTGCATTGTAAGCGTTGTTAAGTTGGCCAACAAAATTATTCGGAAAATAAAAATCATCAAGCGAAGCTTTGTGCCGGTTAAGATTTCCGCCGAAACAGCTGCGCACTTTGTTTGTTTTTTTGTTTTTTTTTTTTTTTTGCGCGGCAAGTGGGCGAAATATCTGCGGTCAACCGGAGGCAGCTTTTTATTTATTTTTTTTCTTTCTCTTTCTCTTTTTCAATCAGCGAAAAACGTGTAAAAGAAACTCTCGAGAAGAGAACAGTCGCTCGCCAGATTACCGTAAGAGGTAACCCTGATATCCGGAACATCGCAGAACCTGATGGTGTTCTTTTTTCGTCTATTGAGATTCATTATCTCATCGCTGCTGTCCGTTCCCGTCGAATAATCGCTCCTGTTTTTGCCGGTTGAATCGGTGTCGCGTTGACGTTCCTGATCGATCGTCAGGGAAGTGGAATTGTCCTCGTTACCGCCACCCGCCGCGGATTCCGTGACATTCGCGAGCGACAGAGGCGACTGCGTCTTCGTTTTGAAACCGGCTAATTTTTCGTAAGTCTCCTCCAACGACACCGTTCGACTGGAGTAGACGGTTCTCGTCGTCGATACCTTGGCCTTCGGTGTGCTCACGGAAAACGAAGTCTCCTCCTCGGAAAAAACTTGGACGGTAGCGTCGCAGCAATCCTGCGTCCGTTCCATCGAAATCGTTCCCCGCGTAGCGTCGCGATCCACCGATTCATCGCCACCGCCACCGCCTACGCCGCCGCCGGTTGTCCCCTGCTTAGATTCCTCCACCGTCAAGTCGATTCGCTTCATCGAATTCAGGTAAATACCTGTCGCCGACGCGTCGGCGTCCGTGTATTCGACCGGACCATCTTTGCGCCTCTTCAATTCCTGCCTGAGCAATGCCACCGCCGTATCGATATCGATACTTTCGCTTGATCCGGAACTCTCGCAACAACAGAAACGCCAACACCGACCCAGACAACCGTGCGTGTGTCTCGTGTTCGTCTCGGGAACCGTTGGGTCGTCACTTTGCCTCGTGACGAACGTCGAATAACGCACTTTACCCGCCATCATTCGCGTAACGCGCCGTACGACGTGGAATAACGAGCTTTCGAAAATCTAGACGCCGCCATCCCACGGGACTCGGTCCTCCGCAACGTCGACGATCGACTGCAATACCGTTCGCGTACAACTGCAGAAGAAATATACGCGATCGGGCTTACCCGGCCCAGAATTCCCCGAGATCTTTTTTTCTCCGTTTGTATATCTGTCTCTGTGTATATATATATAGTTACGGTGTTCGACTGGACGACATCCGCGTTTACAATAACCGAGCACCGAGATTTGCGGTATGGTTTCTCATGACGTGGCGGGTTATTTAAACGACGAGACTCTACTGAGGAATTCCGAGTGCAGTATTTTTACCGTGAGGTCTCGATATAAAAAAAAAAAAAAACACGGGGAGATCCCCGAGGCCCGTCAACTCACTCGCTCACTCCGACGAAATTCGTGGCACTTCGCGGTCGTCGCTGGGCAGAAAGTAACTCTCGACGTTTCATTATTTAATTGGTCTCTTTTACACGCTTATCAATTCGACTTCCCGGCTAATACACCGTACTACGCGCGCGCGCGTGTGTGTGTGAATTGTTTTTATCGCGTAAGCGTGTTCGAAATCGCGTTAGAGAAGGTGAGGCTGGAAAACATACAATCAGCTGTACTCATGGCGGAACGCGAGAAATGATAAGGTGACCCATTTCCTGCTGCGTGCATTTCTTTCTCTCTCTCTCTGTCTTTCTCTCTGCGAAAATAATTGGAGCAATCGCTCTTTGTATTTCGAGAGAAGGGGGGAAGAAAAGTAAAAAAAAAGACCGCGAATTCTAACAACGAATATACAAATCGAGATGTCGCGGCTTCGACGGGAGATTACGATCGAAATTCACGTGGGATAATATTATGTAATCTTTAATCTTCGCCGCACAGTGCGGAAGATACGGATTGAGTACATTTTTCATACGGGTTCTTTTTTTTTTTTTTTGTTTTTTATTTATTCATTTACGTCCTCGCGGCACAAAGTTTCGAGGTTGACGTATATACCGCGACTCGTGTATGAGATTACGTATTCTAATGCCGTAATACCGAAGTTCGTGGAGTCGGGAACGCCGTTTCAATCGTGGGTGCAAATGCTATCCCGTTCGCCCACGTAATCGTAGGCAGTCGAAGCGAATCGTTTTTCGCATTTTTTTTTTCCCCCCTATTTTCGTAAAAAAAAAACAAAAAGAAAAAACTACACGGACGTCTGACGGGATAATCGATGCCCGTCGATATCCTAGTCATTCGAAATGGATTTTAATAGCTTTTCTAAAATGGTCAGTCCTTAGACGCGCGGAATTTATACATATATATTTAAATTGCGATGAGAATTCTTTACTTCCGTTGTGTATACTGGATTAATTATAGTTTTCATCGTAATCAGGATACACGAGTAACAACCGGCGTAATTTCAAACTTTTTGGAAATCGAAAGCGCGTATCGTACACACCGATAACGTCTACTCTATCATTATTATTATTTATGAATTTTTTCACGCTGCGATTTAAAAGTATTTTATTTCAATTTGTTTTTTTTTCTTTCTTTCAATTCTAATTCTATTTCGTTATAATTGTACCCGCGGAATCGAGAGGCGTTGACCGTGTACAGCCGCCGTGCTTACAGCCGGGTATTGTGAAGAATAATGTTTTCTAGAAAGTGGAGGCAACCTCGATAGCAAAGACGAATTCGGGTCAGTAGAAGCAGCAGCAGCAGCAGTTTCTGTACAGGTATATATATATGTACCAAGATCAAATAATTTCGAACGATTAGACGACGATATCGAAAAACATAAAATCGCCAATGCCGCACGTGTACCGTGTACAGCCTCGCCACGGAGGTACGACACGTTCGTCGCTTAACCGCGCTTACGCGCCGCATCTTCCAACTTATCCCGAAGCCTTGAGCCACGAGCCTTCGAAAGCCTTTCCGGTTATCCGCACGACCGATTGATCGTAGACTGCAATCGCGCGGTTTTCTTTGAGAATTATTACAGCGGTCGTAACGATTTTTGATATACTCAACGGGGATCGATTACTTTAACACAGGTAATATCCGTCCGGTAATATCGTATCTGCCTACCGCAGATTGCTCGGCTACCGTGAAGATGATCGCGCCTAAAAAACGCTGTCGGGTATTCGAACGATACGAACGATACGCCGGGCGGTTAATAACGATGAATATAATTATATCGCAAGAGGAGCACGACGCGCCGTTAAGTAAGACTTTCGAGATAGGAATGTAAAACAGCTATGTTTGCGAGGTGCAACTGCTTCCATGTATAGTTGGACATGTTCGGCTTTTAAATCGCCCTACGGAACGCACAGATTGTATTCGACGATTCGAACGCCGCTTGTGGGAACAACTTTCACGCTCACAGAGTATATATATACTTATGCCTCGTTTGTATTATGACCCCAGGGGGTCCTATTCGCGAAAGGCAATGTCTGGTTGAATTTCAAAATGTGAGAAAATGCGAGCGCAGGTCCCTTTGGTTTTTTTTTTCAATATTTGGACCGAAGATAAATTTTTTTTTTTTTCTAATTCGACAGTGATTCACACTCTTCCAACGTAATTCGACCGTTGCCCAAATTGAGCCACGAATTGTTTCGAAAAATCGAAAAAAAAAAATCAGCTGTGGTTTTCATATTCCGCTTAGATTTGATGGTATATATTTTTTTTTTTTCTTTTCGAATTTGTAGTCAACGGTGTTCATTCGAATTGAGATTCGAGGGGTGGGTTGTACGCGATATCGAGATGACAGGGGGGGGGGGGGGGGGGGGCGTGTACAGCGGGGTGGTGAATTTTTTTTTTTTTTACGAATTCACGTAAATCGCTCGAGGGTCGAACGGTGAGAAAAAATGCGAGGGGCACGCGCCTACCGAGACTAGATACGCAGTTGCGGGGAAAGCACGATTTAATCACAATGTATAACAGTATAAAGGCGTACGTCATACAGGTAGGAAAGGTAAAGAGACTTGGCAACGTTGCTGCTACAGGTGGCCGGCTATATTTTCCTTGCTTGGTTTGCTGCCGCTTGGTTTTAACTCCGCTCTGTTGTTGTATATATATATATATATGTATTCTGCTCTCTACCTCCTCAGGTATTAAACTTTGCGTACGTATTATAGCTGTGTAGCGTCGCGGTCGTCATATTCGTTACTTTCGTGATATTAGCGAGGCGCGGATTTTTCAACGCTTCGCACACGCAGCGTGTCACGATCGGCAAAAGGATTCGTACACGACACGCTGGTATTCAAGGCGAATTCTTTGTCAATCGCGATAAAGCACTTCTTCCATCAGGGTTACGGTTAACGGGTAACGTCGTTATTTTTGCATGCTTTTTGCCTTCGGTTGCTCACTCTTTTTCGACGATTAATAATCCCTAGACTCCATCACCTGGATATCGCGTTTCGGTTCGCGTGGTGAAATTCTTTATTTTTTTTAATTTTTTTTATTTTCATTCCTGACTCATTAATTGCGGCAGCTTGGAAATTCCATTCCGGGGGATGTTGAAATTTTATGTTTGTTTGCGCACAGGAGAGTCGTACACAGGTATTTCAATGGAAAAACTGTGCCGAAATTATTCCGTTGCTGGTTCATTGATGTAGATACGAACGCGTGACTCGAGCATTCTTAGGTTTTATTCTCTCTATTTATTCAATGGTTATAATCTAGCAATTGCCACACCGGTTATGGATCTACGAGAACGCCGTAAATATGTGCACGGATGGAGGATATGGTATACGTTTATAAGTAAGTCCGATGTTTATACGCGTAATATCGATCGGTATGTAAATATGACGATGACGATACGTTAACCCGAACCGAGCGCGGAATCGGCCTTGAAAATATTCGAAGATTGCTCGCTGAAATTCTTTGATTTTTTTTACCCTCAAAAACGATGGGAGATTTATTTTACATCCGTCATCTCCTTGTCGTTAGCCGCAGCAGCACACCAACCAGTCGCTAATTTTCTCTAATTTTACTCAACGCTTCGTGGCTGACTAATAATACGTGATGGATTGGAGCGGGTGAATTTTTTCGTGGTGAGCCTAGGGTGGTTCGTTTTTTCTATATCCGACACATTAACGATCGTCCAAAGTGCACGTGTACACAAGGGTGACTATGGGAAACTGATAGGGATGCAATTTTTTCTCTCACCCTCCGTATACTTTCGATCCTAGGAGCGACTCGCAGGCCGCACCCAGATATCTTGATGTCAGGATAAACGAGAAAGAAAAACAAGGAGTATAATAATAATAATAATACCTACTCTATGTAAGCAGATCGAAAGTGAAGGTGATTCAGAACATAGTATCAATCCGTTTAATTACTCTGCAACGAATTCGTTTCTTTTTTTGCGCCATTTACGCTGTCGTTGAATTTTTGCAAAACATAGTCCAGTAGAACTGTAGCATTCACTCTGTGAGAAATCAGGGAGTGCGTATCGGGGATTTTTACGCTGCCAATTCGCCGATCGCACCCCCCGATTCTTGGGAAGTGACCCCCTTTTTTGAGCCATCTCTACTGGACTAAAATAACGACGGTGACCGTTGGTCAAAATTGTTTCGTCGAATCGCGTGGTCTCGATACGCCACAATGTGAACAATATGCGGCCACCGTTTTTCGTCGCATGACCACTAAAATTACGGCGACAGCAGATGCACGAAGTTGCGTACAGAAGAACGAGTGTGCGCGTGCAGGTTCGCCTGATAACGCGAATGCATTAATTTGTGCTATGAACTAGCGCGTCCCCTCCACCCCCCCACCCTCCCCCCGTTACTATAATCCTAATACGCGTGCGATGGACACGCACGTGCGTACACGCGAAGATTTTTTTTTTCTTTCTTTTTTTTCAACTCGAACACGTGCGCGAGCCAGACATTTTTTTCTACATTGTGTATAAACCGTATTATTTTTGGGTTCATCGGTATAATAAGCCCAAATGTCACTTACCCGGGGTGAGGGATACGGCTTGTCTTCGACTCCTGGCCGTCTCCCGTTTTCCGGCCGAGGTCAAATTTACCGGAAGTTGAAGTCCGGGTGCGCTTACCGCCCTTTTCGGTCCACCCGCAGCGCCGGCGGTCAGATTGTTCCTGGCGAAACCGGGCGGCCGATAACGCGCCGATTTTACGTTGTTGTGCTGCTGGAGGAAGTAGTGCACACTGTGGGCTTTGTGCATGGTGACCGGACCGGAAGCCGTGGAAACCGGCGGTAGTCGGGGCAACGAATTGGTGGCAGTCGCCGCCGATTGCAAACCGCGAGGTAACGTTGTGGCGCGCGAATCACCGCCGTATTCGAGTTCGTCCTCCGTATCGTCGTCGCCAGCCGAAGCTCCTGCAAATGTCAAGGGTACTCGTTGCATACTTTCGCGTGCGAAATTCTAGCCGGGGAAACTAGAATATAATAGTGAGGAATTCGCGGTATTTCGCATCGCATGATGAGCTCGAATAGATTCCCAAAATTTCGCGGAGGACATCGAAGTAGATAAATAAAAAAAGGAGAAAACGATCGCGTTCTCACCCGATTCGCCTCTGGTGTTCGCGTCCGGAACGGAAGACCTTCTCCTGTTGCTCCATATTTTGTCCTCTATGGATCCGGTTCCGCCGCCTATCGAACCGCAACTTCTGACCCTGTCGAGTTGCTCCCTCGACAGACTCTTCGGATTGAAGAGCAGGTCGCCGGCGCTTCTTCTTTTTGCTGCCATCGCCAACGCGCACGCACTCGCGCTCACGTCACCCGAACAAGCCAGAAGACTCAGTTTCGTTCTCGAGTCGGCCGGCATTAGCGCCGATTCGAAACTTCCTCGCCACGAGAAACGCTCGTTGTCGCTGGCCTCCCGCTCTTCGCCCTCCTGGTAGCCCGTCGCGGGGTGGCCGTTCAGGAGGAGCAAAGGATCGTGGGATTTCGATCTGGGCAGCTGGTGTTGCGCCGGAGTGTTGGCCGAATCGGAGGTCGAGTCGTCGTCCTCCGTGGTGCTCGCCGACGAGGGTGTCCTGTGGTGAGGATATCGGCGCCAGGAGGACGGCTGGACGGCCGGACCGCCTTCGGAAACTTCGTGCATCAGTGCGACCAGCCTGCTGCCGATGTGGTGCATAACTTTGGCTATCAGCGGCGGACTGCTGTGCGGCGTGGAACACGCGTCGGAACTGACCCCGTCGCCGGTCATTTTCGTGAAGCTTTGCACCAGTTTTTGGTAGACGAACGCCGTGTCTCTGCAGTTCAACGGCTGCGCCGGCTGCGAGGAGGTGACGGACTCCTTGCCGGACAACGGGGACTCCGCTGCGGCCGCCCCGCCGGTGGTGTCGAATTTGCTGATTATCTGCTGACAGCTCTGTGAAATTTGCTCCTGCAAGGCGGACCTCCTGCCACCGGCACCCTCGAGATCCGAACTGGTGTAATCCGAACTGTCGTACGAGTCGGACCAAGTGTCCTCCGAGCTGAGGTATTCCACGATTTCCTTGACCTGCTCGTCGCGGATACCCGGCACGGTTTTCATCAGTCTGGTCAGCTCGTTCTCGAAATAAACCAGTTGAGGTGGCTTTGTACGATTTTGACTAGGTATGCGACATCGCGGCGAACTTCCGGGCAAACGTGGACTCGGCGCCGGCGACGCGGCGCTCGAATTGGTCGAGTTGTGACCGTTGTTCGAATTCGCCACCATAGTTTTGAAAAACTGACGCATCTTGGACATCATTAGATTCGTCTCTTCGTCGCTCGACCAGTTGTTGAAACTGTCCTTTCTGGAGAGCGAGGCGTTAGGCGGCGCCAGGGTCACCTGGGAAACGGGAACTTCCACCTTGCACGACGAATTGCCGCCCTTCTTGCAACTGTCGTTAGCCCTACGGTCGTGATGCGAATCCTTCTTGGGATCCTGTCCACCGCTCGGACCTTGCGGTCCGTCGACGGACGTCGAGACCCTCTGATGCTGTAGCAGGTCGTCGCAGCTTCCGATGAATCCCGAATCCCTGGAGTGCTGCTTGTTCCTCGCCAAGTTCACCTCGTTCCCTTGGCCTCCTCCCCCGTTGCCCCGAGCGGATTCCAACTGCTGTTGCTTGCCACGTCCGACCGGATACGCGGAGTCCGAGGGCTGCAGCAGCGGCTGTTTGGTTCGGTTCGAGTCGGCCGATTGCGAGGAGGTCAAGAAGCTGGCGGTGCTGTCGGGCTGCGGAGTCTTCGCTCTGTCGTCCTCGGAGTTTCCTCCCTCCAGCAGATCGCCGTCAGCGTCGATCATTATCGGCTCGGGGGTCTTGTTCCGATCGTCGGGGATCCGCGGGCTCTGAGTGCCCAGATTTCTCGGCTTCTTCTTCTTCCGTTTGACCGTGTCGAATTGTCCGTCGGTACCGAAGGCCGGCATCTGATCGTCCGCGCCGTCCGTTTCCGTCGATGATCCTTCGGACTGAGTCTCCTGCGAATCGGGATTCATACTCAGATCCTGCAGCGAATTCTGCGAGCTCAGATTCTGCGAGCTCTGTGTCAGAGCCAATAGATTGTCCAGCGACGAGCTGTGGGATCGTCCGGTACCGCGGGCGCGCACGAGCCTCTTCCTGCGTTGCTCGGGGCTCGGTCTGCCCTCGGAGTCGCTGCCCACCGAACCGTCCGAATCGCGTCGGTCCCGATCGAAACCCAGAAAGTCCGAAAGGAAGTATTTCTCGAGTCTCGACGACGACGAGGAGGTCAGATACTCGGGCGAATTTTTCTCCGTGCTCTGGCCCGCCTCGTCCTGACCGAGGGACTCGAGGCCCTCCGAGTATATCGACGAGGTTTCCGATAGGCTGTCCGCCTCGCGCGTACCCCCGACACCGCCCACCCCCTCGCTCAGTCCGAAGAAGAAGTACTTCTCTAACTCGGAGGTGGACGGGGGTCGCTGTTTCCGCGGGCTCCCCATCGCCAGACTGGTTGGCTCGGCCTCGCTCTCCTCGCAGGACTCTTCGACGATCGTGTGGAGCGTGAAGTCGATCGCTTGGCGGTGGTAGCCCCGCAGCTCCTCCTCGCGATCCCCAACGTTGTTTGCCTCGTCCTCGGAGCTCTCTTCCGTCGCCGTTGTGCCGCCCTGTTCGTCCTCGTCGTGGGACACCTCCTCCACCCATGAGTCGTCGTCGGCGAGTCCCTCCTCGAGGATGACGACGACTCCGGACGCCCCATTGGCACCCGGTGGCTGCTCATTGTTCGCGGAACTTTTGTCGACACTCGTACCGACCGCACTGGCACCACCGCGATCGAGAACCGCCGAACTGCCGTGATCGAGAGGAGACGGCGTTACCGTTGCACCGGCCTTCGGGGCACCGTTCACCGATTGCACGTCGTCACTTTCACTGGCACTGCCGACGCTCAAACCGCTGTCTACTTCCGGTTCGATGGGAACCGCTCGAGGCTGGGCCGTCGTCGGTCGTTTGACCGTCGGGGGTCTTCGGGGTCCGGCGGTTCCGTTCCTCAGGGGAAAATCGGCCGCTGTTTCGAGGGCCAGGTGGTAGTAGCCCGCCAGTCCTCGTGGAGGCGGCGGAGGGCTCTCCTCGGGCTGGAGGAGGGTCGTGGTATCCGAGGTCACTACGTTCACCGGTTGATAGGTACCTTGGGTTATCATCACTAGACTCTTGTAACGGTTGCCGGGATAATTTTGCGCGTTTTTAGCTGGCTGTCGAGGTTCGATCGGTGGTTTTTTATCGGTCGCGTTAGAACCGGCGGCAACGTTCCAGCCATCATTCGTCGCTGGCGGGCGTCGCTCGACTGATGAAACCTGCGCCGTCGACCGTCCACGCGCCGGCTCCTCTACGCCCCCTTCCACCTGTTTCGATTCGCTCCTCTCACCTCTAAACTCGACGCCGCTCTCTTCCGTAAATTCAGCTTTGACGTCGTCGTTGTCGTCGTCGTCACCTTTGTCGCCGCGGGTTACCGCGAAATTGCCGCGATCAACGTCGACTTTCAGACGTTCCACGCTCTTGAATATCTCGTGAATTTTTATCGATATCATGTCGTTCACAGTGTGATCGTCGACGATCGCCGACGACTCCTTTACCTCTCCGTCTCCGTCTCCGTTCCCCGCGTCCGCGTCCTCCGTCCCGCTTCCGGCTCCTCCGATCTCCTCCTCGCGGTCGCTGGCACCCGAGTATTTTCGCTGGACCTCGACGTCGTCGAGGGGTTCGGAAAACTCGATCGAGTCGATCGGTACCGCTGCGATCCTCGTCGTTTCGCGGCCGACGACGTTCGACGATCGTTTTTCATCTCCGTTTTTTACTAGGTCGTTGGAACGCTTGTCGACGTTGTCATCGTTGGAACGATCCGTCGCGAACGACGCAACCGTGAGACCGACGACGCTGACGGCATCTGGCAATCGTCGCCCTGCAGCCGGGGATTGGACCGAATCTATTGATTCAGCGGGCGTCGTCTCGAAGGACGGCGCGCCGCCCTCGTCGGTTCGCGATCCCGAGGGATTGGTGTCCTCGACTCCCGTCGCAACGCCACTGTCCAGACGACTCGAGCCACCCTCGTCGGTCGAACATCCGTCGGACGTGGAACCCGACGCGTCGTCACTGTGACGGACGTTGAAAATTTCCCCCTTCGTAACAAGATTCGTTCGATCGTTTCCGAGGAGAGATCGCGATTTCCGCGAGGATATCAAGTCGTTATTGACGGCGCCGTTATCGATATCGTTATCGCTACCGTCGTTATCGGTTCCATCGTCGTCGTCGTCGTCATCGTTGACGTCGTCGTCCACATCTTCGTCCGGGTCGTTCAGGGACCACGCGGTAACCTCGTACTCGTGAAGTTCGTCGCTGCTCACCTCGCTTCCGGTAGCTGTGTCACTACTTCCGGTCGTGCTGGGGTCGCTGGTACCCGTAAGATTCAAAGAGGAAGACGGAGAGCAAGAAATCGACTTCGATCTGTTAACCGACATCCCGATACTCGGTGTTTCGAATTCACTTTTGATAGCTGCTGCCGCCGCCGACGCGATATCATCGTAAACCACCGCTGATACCGAACTCGACTTATCTTTGGAAGAACGAAGGACACCCGGTGATTCCTTATCGCGATCGTCGTTCGCTGCGGGTGATTCGAAATCACGTTCATCGACAACCGAGTAGATGTCGCCAGTCGATGGAATATTTAAGGTTTCGTTATCGGACGTGATCTCATCCAGGTCGCCGGATCTACTCCAGTTATCGTTCAAACCAGGTTCGTTTATCTCCAAGGAATCGGGAACAATCGTGTAGTTGTCCGATACTTCGGGCATCAGGGAATCGGGTTCGGGCGCTTCGTTCACCGGTAGTTTCGCTTCCGAAATTTGCTTCTTATTTTTCAAATCGATCAGCCGCACTTTGTCGGGAATCGGCGAGCGTTCCTCGATCGCGTCGGGATCCAAACTCCTCACGGCCTTCAGTTCGATCTTGTGTTCCGACTCGTCCTCCTTCGAGTCCACCAGGTAAATTTCGTTGGCTTCGGGATCGAAGTTCCGCACGTAACGTAGTCGGATGTTGTCCTCTCTCAGGCGTCTCCTAGTGTCTTCCGTCGCGCTTTTTATCGAGGGCGACGAGCCTCCTATTCCGGGTACGATCGACTTGGTATCCCCGTTGTCGGAATTCTTCAGGACTTCTATGGTCCCCCGATCCTCGTCCAGAAATCTGACGTGACGAAGCACCACGGGTCCGTCTTCCGGCAGTGCGGTTACCCGCCTCAGCGTTATACCGATCTCTCGATTGGAGTCGGAGTCCTCGACGTCCTCGACGTCCTCCGGGTCGTTGTCGCTCGTCGACGAGTCGTCGTTAACGACGAACACTCGGGAGAAATGATGCGACGCCGAGTCCTCCAGATCGCTGCTGTCCGCCGACGATCTTCCGGAGGAACTTCCCGAATTCCCTTGTGACATGTGGTACATTTTCGTCGTCTTGGCGGTCGCGTTGCTCGGCGAATTCGAAGCCGACGTTGCCGCTAGTTGGCCGTTAGATTCTTCGTCACTGTCCGCCGACGACTCGTCCCCCTCGCGCTCCTCGTTCGGCGTCTCATTGTCGCTGGGGGTGATCGCAAGTTTTTCGGGATTGGAGTCGACGTTCGCCTCCTCCGCGTTTCGATCTTCCTCCCTCCGATCTAGTTTATCCTCATCTCGAACCTTGGGCGAGTCGTCCTTGACGATGTCCGGCACGGGCGGCTCGGCTATTCGCTCTTCCGCTTTCGATTCCGGGTAACCGGAAGCGTTCGGCGCGTACCCCGCGGCGCTTAGTTCCGCTCTGAGCTTGAGATCCTCGAAATTCAGGATCTCGGATCTTTCGAACGTAACGCCCGAGTGGAAGGCGAATGTCGCCGCGACGGTGGCGTCGCTCGATCTCTGGTCCAGGAGGCCCTGGGAATCGCCGGTTACTCTCGCCCCGTTAACGTCGTGGATGAATCTCGGTGGCCAGGCGAACCACTGGGCGGCGGCGGCGGCGCCGGGGTGCAGCGGAGAGTTGCCGCTCCTGGTCAACTGAAGAGCACCGAGTTCGGCGGTGGTGCAGTTTATCATCGACGGGTTCGTTAGCCCCGAGTTCCAGAGGGACGCTGGTACCGGAACCGGATACGGAACTGGAACCGGGATCGGAACCGGAACCGGAAACACGTTCGCTCCTCTCGCGCCGCCGCAAGCCTGAGCGAAATCAGGGTGGATTTGAATTCGCAATTTTGTTTAAAGAAAATGAGACAATGACAAGAAAAAAAAAAACAAAAAAAAGAAAAAAGGCTGGAGGACGAACCTGGCAAGACGGAGATCCTCTACCGGGACAGCAGCTCCAGTCCTGGGGGGACAAGGATATTCCGTGGTGTCCGCGTGACGTCTGCGTGCCGAAGGAGCCGCGGGCGTTTGTCGTGTGGTTCGTCGTCGACGTCGGCGTCCCAATGACCCCGACCTGGAGGTGGGCCAGGGGCGGTATGGAGCCTCCGCTCTCGAAGTAGTCCCAGTCGCAGTCCTCGAGGCCCTGGGCGAGGCCGGACCTCGGAGCGCCGTTCAGCGACGACGAGCCCGAACTGCTGTCGGCGTCGTCCTCCTCCCGACCGGACGACGAGTCGGAGCTTATGAACACCAGGCGACGGTAGTCCGTCGGCGGGTGATCCTGACCCTGCTGCTGACCCTGCTGATGACCTTGCGGAGGGCTCAGGTGATCGCCGCTGACGCATCCGCCGCGACCGAGCAGTACCTGGAGGTGGTGCAAATCGTCGCCGCCACCGCCGCCGCAGGACGACGACCTGGCGTGCGATCGACCCCTTCGTCGCGATCCTTCGAACCGCGGAGGATCGGGAGGGATATATTTGAATGATTATTTATTTGTTCGTTTTTTTTTATTTTTTTTTTTCTTCTCGCGCTCTCCGGCTTTCGAGAACCACCGCCACCACCACCCTCTGGTTAGGGAATAGCTGTACACGCGTCAAAGCAACGGGAAGAAGAAGACTGCGCACCCACCGAACACTTATGTATTTAACCACTTTTCTAGAAACATACGATAAACAACAACCACCACCAAATTTTCTGAACACTTTTTCACGCTCGTCGCGATATGCGAAATTTTGTTAGTTTTGTTAGTCGGGATCCGGTAGCCAGTTGGAACGACGAAAAATCGAAAAATAATATTTTTCGTACACTCGAGACGATCTGAACGTTCCGCACCTGGTATCTATTCACCTATTCATTGACACCAGTCGGCAAACTCGAGCGACTTTTCGATTCGGACATCGAATAATTCGAGGGAAAAACGCGGCTCCAGTTGCGGCTCCAGTTGGACGGAACTCGCGGTACGGTTTACAAGAGAGTGGGTAACCGGGAAAACCACCGGTTGGACGGAAACCGAGACGAGCGGTCAGTGCGCTCCGACTATTCGTAGTGGACTAAAAAGCACGCACACCTGAAACCCTCGGGTTACCCGGCACGCCGGGTGGACGGCTATAGGCGGCGGCGGTTGCACCACCGGTGTTGCAGGTATTGTAAGATAGATGAAAATTGTGTGCGCGAGAGCCCGCAGAGCGTGGCGCGACTCGCTTCGCCTCCTCGTCCTCTCCCCCTTCTCCTCCACCCCCTCGCCTCCTCTTCCTCACCTGCGGAGGTTTATGGTAGTAGTGGTGCACGTACGAGTCCCAGGGGGGGGGGGGGGGGGGGGCAGGTGAGCGCACCGCACCGTGGAATAACGCAGGACGTTATGTTACATCGGAGTCCCGCTTCCACCTCCACCTCCACCTCCACCTTCACCCCCCTCCGGCTACCCCCTCGTCGACGAAACCTCCCACGGTCGCGGCGAGTTACACGTATCTACGAGATACGAGAGGTTCCGACCGTGTCGTCGATGTACGTAGGCCTTTGTGTTCGAGGTGGTGGTCTTTTGCGCGTCTCTCTCTGTGTGTATGACTCCCGGTTACCGTACGGCGTACCCGCGTAGGTGAGGATAACGAATAGCCAGCCAGCCAGCCGGCCGACCGACCGGCAGTCCCCGCTGCAGCGAAACGATGACTCTGAGGCGTGGGCGTTGTGGCGTTAAGTCGTGGAGTAAGCCAGGGATCTCGGAGGCTCCCCGGGAAGATACGCTTTTGATCAGAATTTTAGATTTTTTGATCGCTTAGATAGTCGTACTTGGTGTTAGATCTGGAGATCGAGCTCGCTCGGTACTGTTACATATATAGAGGAGCGTAGACTCCGATCGATTCCGATCGTCTTATCGCGTTCGAATCGTGGATATTTGAAAGGCGATTCAGAAGTTGGGAGTTGTCTTCGACAAAGATGAAGCGACGGCCATGCGAAAATCGTAGGTAGAGAGAGAGAAAGAGAGAGAGAGAGAATCTTGAATAGCGATCGCAGAGTCACTCGAAAACAAGAGGGTAGCAACCAGTCGCTTTTTGTCGATCGAATCATCACACGGACGGAAAACTGATTCGATTTCCTTTCGATGCGAATCGGTCGTTGGAGTATCGCCCTTGTTTTCCCGGGTGTCGTTCAATACTTGTTGATCCAAAGTAGGAAAAGTAGGAAACACAGAGCCGTGTAGAACACGAGGAAGTAGACGAACACGACGACGGTGAGGAAGAGACCGAGAAGCCTTCGCGGTTCCATGATCGTTCGCCGCCGCTCGTTCCCCGACGCTAAAAGGGAGTCGCGATTTTCGCGCCGATTGCGATCGCCGCTCCTTTGTCCGAGGATGGGAAAAATGCCCCCCCCCCGTTCGGGACACGCGGGTAACCCGGATAACGGACGAACCGCGGACGAGCAATGGTCATCGACGGGTATCGCGCGGCACTTCGTACGTATCCGTCGATCCGCCGCCCCCTCGCAACGTGTTTCGAGTGGGGAAAATGTAGGACGGAGACAACTCGACAACCGAAATCCGACGATAGAGATTAATTTTTATCCACCAAATTTTGATCGTCCACGACGACGACGACGACGACGATAATTAACGGGTTGCGATGATTTTGCGCTCGCGTTACTCGCGACAGCTGGCTAAAACTACTCGATCGCCGACAACCGTTGGCCAACTGCACCGCACCGCTGTCCCTACGCTGAAAAGGTTTCAATAATCGATGGAATCGTACGACTATACCTTCGACGCTGTGTTCTACAAAGATATTCGTAATTTCATTAGCCGCGTATTAGCATATTGTGAAAAAAGAAAAAAAAAAAGAAAAATCGTGACCAGTCTAGTGTATTTTCGTATCCTGAAAGAATTCTATTTTTTTTTGTATTTCTCACTTCGCATATCGGCGGACAGCGTCGAAAATTCTGGCGAGATGCAGACGAAACGATCGAGGAGGTAAAATTTTCGCTGGGGGTTAGCCAGATCTGCAGTCCCGAGTGTACGTTAACTCTTGCGTATTAATTATAACGGCGATTCAGCGCGTGCTAATTACCCGACGTATTAGTTCAGATATCTATATATATATATATATATATATTAAGTATAATGCGGTACGGACAGTATGCGAAAACATTCATACAAAATATACAACGTATACAAACAAGTTTATTTTATCGCGTAGGTAAGTAGAGCATGCGGACGTGTTCGTACATTGGCAAGGTACGTGAGTACCTTTGATAAGACGTCTTCGTGCCTACTCGAGTTACCCACGCGAACGTGCGTCGTTAGTTTTTTTGATTTCGATTTTTCTTACGAGGCGATAAGTCCGCTACTGTTTAGTGTCTACTTATATTATACAGCCGCTGATCATTATCGATGGAAAACTGTTCGGACGATTCAAGATCCTTTTTTGTAGGACCGAATTTTTGGAAAACACATTTTTTTTCTCACGTTAATTATACACAGATTTTGATATGCTTGGTTTCCCTTTTTCTTTTTCTTTGGTTTTGTTTTAATTCAAGATCCTTTTTTGTAGGGCCGAATTTTTGGAAAACACATTTTTTTTCTCACGTTAATTATACACAGATTTTGATATGCTTGGTTTCCCTTTTTCTTTTTCTTTGGTTTTGTTTTAATTCAAGATCCTTTTTTGTAGGGCCGAATTTTTGGAAAACACATTTTTTTTTCTCACGTTAATGATACACAGATTTTGATATGCTTGGTTTCCCTTTTTCTTTTTCTTTGGTTTTGTTTTAATTCAAGATCCTTTTTTGTAGGGCCGAATTTTTGGAAAACACATTTTTTTTTCTCACGTTAATTATATACAGATTTCGACATGCTCGATTTTCCTTTTTCCTTTTCTTTGGTTTTATTTTACCGTTATCGCCTGAAACTCTCACCCAAAACCCAGTGCAGTGCGTCAAAAATAGCATGAAAAAAGAAAATAGATAGATATTCGAAGCGCAGGTGGAAACAATATGAATCCCATGCAAAAGCGAGTCGATCGTAATCGAAGACTCACCTTGCGTATCGAATTGGCGACGCCTCCGCATGGCTCTACCCTGAAGAGCCCCTGGAACGGTTCTCGCGTCCCGCGGTCCACCGGGATTGTGGGAAACGTTTCTCGGCTCATCTTCGCCAGCGCTTGTCGCACTGTCTCTCTGAACCTCCTCGATTCCGCTACCGCCTCCGAAACGCACCCTCCTGGTCTCGAGGTGGCCGCCCAATCTTTTGAATTGGGGAAAAAAAATTTTTCCGAGTTTACAAAAAAACAACTGCAGTTGAACACGTCGTCGAAGGGAGTTCGCGCGAATTTTCTTCAATCGTAAGACATTTATTTATTTACCTTATGCTCTCGCTCCCGCTGCTTTCGTACCTGGTGCTGCTGTTCGATTCTCGTCGCGTTCTCGTTATCGCGTCCCTAACTCTCTGCGACGCGCTGCTGGACTCTCCCGTTTTTCTCGGTAGGGCGGGGGTCGGTTCGCTCTCGCTCTCCCGAGGACTGTATCTGGACGATCTCGTGCTCAGGGGACTCGCTTCCGGCGACAAATGCTGAAAATTGGATGAAATGAAAACGGTAAACTTCAAGATCGTTCGTCTCATTGTCAAAAAAACGCCTTTTTCATCCAGGCAAAAAATCTTACGCTCGAACTCCGCCTGTTCGGTACTTCGTCTGTATCGTCGGGGGCCGAAGATTCTTCCTTGGAAAATTTTCTGGGGACCTGAAAAGGACGGTGAAAATTTAGATAGAGAATTTTCCGAAGGATTATCGCAAAGCGTATGGGATAGATCGACGTAATTTACGGACTACTTCGTTATCGTCCTGCGGAAGCTTCCTGCCTTCCTTAACCCCGAGGACATCGTCCGCAGGCGGTCGTCCTTCGTCGATCTGAGTCGCCGCCTCCGCACCGTCGTCGTCGGGACTTCTGTCCTCCGATTCGTCGCACTCGTCCGATCTGCTTTCGATTATTACCGAGTCGTTCGGAGGCGGATTTTCGGCGATACTGAGCGGCGTCTCCTCGTCGCCGTCTTCCATGTTCGCCGAAACGCCGCTGGTCCCGGAAACGTTGCCGTTCGATCTCCGAAGCCTCTCCCACTTGAATCCTTCGAATTTGCGTTCGGTTTTCGTCGCGGTCTCCGGAGACTTCTTCGGGGCCGGCGCCTCCTTCTTCTCGACCATATCTGCTTCCTCGGTCGGGGATCTTTCGTCGGTCAAAAATACCGAATCATCCTTGGAGTCGACGCTGCCGTCGCTGCCGCTTCTTTCGTAATTTTTTTTCGAGTTATCGACGACTCCGGAGTCCTGCGCCCCGTCCCGTTTCGCTTCGCTTGTTATCCCGGATTTCCCGTGCTCGTTGAACGACGACGGGAGTTTCGATCTCGTGTCATCTTCGTCCGATCGACGCGAAATATTCTCCTCCTTTTTAACCTCGTCCTTCGCGAATTTACTCGCTCTGTTCTCCTTCTCCTTGTGGCCGGTGGAATCCGGAGGTTCCTTGACGTCCTTTCGGTAGAACAATTTTATCCCGGATCTGACGTCTTCCTTACTGGATTTTTCGGCGTCTTCTTTTTTCGCGGAGTTACCGGACCACGGGGACTGGTGCTTGCTTACTTCATCGCGGGAATCTTTCCTCTCCTCTTTTCTGGAGACCGTTTGCTGTTTGGGACCGTAACGAATCTCGTCCTTGCTGTCCTGACGTTTCAGTCTGTCGTCCTTGTTGCCGACTCGGGGCGAAAACAACTTCGGTATCTGACTGGGGGCCGTGATGTCCTCTCTGCTCCTCCTCAAGTCGTCGGTGCTACCTCTGTACCTGAAATTTAGAAATTTTGTCAATCAAGGATATCCCGACTTCGAGGAGGTCGGCGAATTCTCACTCACCTCTGGGGTATCGAGGATCTTTTCGCGGACTCCAAGGGGCTCCTGATGTCCTCGAATTCCCTGGAGCTCCGTCTCAGTATCGGTATGTTCGATTTCCTCTCCCCCGATTTCGGCGGCGTTTGCTTGGCTTCGGGAAAACTGAACCTGCTGTGAATCCTGGGCGGTTTTATCTGCGATATCCTCGGCGCGGCGACGATCTCCTGTTGTTGCGATTGGGCGGAAACCGTCGGCTGATCCTCGCTAGAGGAAGTCCCTCGATTTTCGCACCTCAAAAACTTCCCCTCCTCCTCCTCCGCGCCGTTCGTCGTCGATTTCTTCGGTCCAGCATCCCCCGACTTCCGGTTCTTCTCGTCGCCGGCTCCCGGTGACTTCTTTTCTCCGCCGGTTTCCGGTTCCGCGGTCCCTCTCGGCGCTCTGTCTTCGATTTCTCGAGGCTCGTCCGACTGCGGGGGAACCACGAGGTCCGAACGGACGACCTCGAAGTAATCCTGTTGCCTCGGCAGACTCTGGTAAGCTCTCAGCTCCGGTGAACCGCGAATCGCGCACCAGCTTGCCGGGGGACCTGCGTAACGAAGTGCGATCCGATTAGCAACGGATAATCAGGAACTACCGGCTTCGCGGAGTCTCGAGAAGTGTAATAATAATTTGGAGAGGGACAAAAAAAAGGGAAAAACAAAAAAAAAAAAACGTAAAAAGAAGGATAAAAAGAATTGAAGAGGAGAGTCGGACTCCGTGCATGGCGAAAGGATAAATAAAAGGACGAAAGGAAGTATTCATAAGTTCATATTTCCGTTCCGCGTCTCCGAGGAATGCGGAGAATCATATTTTCTCTACGACGTTTCTTTCGTCCTTTTTCTATCTTCTCTCGCCAGAACCGATCGGCACCGCGGTTAACCCATCCGCGGTTTTATTCGACACAATTGAGCGAAAATTCCGAACTTCTGATCCAAGCTAATTACTGTTTAAGAGCGTGAAAATTAACCGAGTAAAACGTAACGATCCACCCCACCCGGCAGTCGGTCCACTTACCGTTAATGGTCCACGAACGTCGGATGCTGCGTTTTAAAATATCGGCCGGTGAGGCCAAAAATTTTCTTCTGCTCGCTCGTTTGGCTCCCGATCCTTCGTTCATCCATTCACCGGACACCGCTTGTATCTCTCTGAAGAAAAAAAATCATTTGCATCGCTTCGATTTCAACGAGGACGTCGCGAGATTCGTGATCAATTAAAAAACAGATCACAATCACGGCGACGACTGTCCTCCCGCATCCTTGATTCCTCATCTCCTTTCGACGCTTTCCGTATTCGTTGAAAAGAAACAAAAAAAAAAAACAAGAAAAAAAGAATCGTGAATTGCAATCCTTTTTTTTTTGTTTTTCTTTCAAATCACATCCATTGTACGAATCATCGACAAAATCGAGCGGTTATATAGATCAATGGGTCGCGTGGGCGGACCGGTGTGTTACATTTTTCCGGTGCGCGCTGTCTCGTTCGTTCGTTTGATTTTTTTTAACCAAATTAGGAATCGAGGATCGCGATGGGCAAGAAAAAAAAAGAGGTTTACGCCTCTCCGAATTCGAACTCGGGGTGGAGGCTGGGGGCTGGGGGCTGAGAATCGGGAGTCGGTTTTCTCCCGATATACAAGCGGTGATATACACACTCACGTGATCTTGTGGCAGACGAGACAGAGCCAGTCCGTACCGTTAGAGCCCCTGTACTCCCTGCACTGTCTGCATACGCGGTGTCTGCACCTCGGGCACGACGCCCCGGTATTGTAGATCCTGCCGAGTTGGGTCTTGCACCTAGCGCAGCACCGGCCTTGGCTGAGCTCCTCGCCCGAAGCGTTGCGAGCACCGCGTCGTCTCAAGTTTCTCAGCTCCGCTTTCAACCTTCTGCAACATTTCGAAAAAAGCGTGGAATTATTATTTACCTCCGTAACGCCGAGGCCTCGCCGACGGACGAGGAACAACGGTATATTCTTACTCCGCGACGCGCGCTCGATCAGCCTCATCCTTCTGTATCGGAAGTTTTGAAAAAACAAAAAAAACAACCGCAAACGATTTCTTTCGACGAGACGATACGTATAACGTGTGCGCGTAGATCGCTTTCGAGGTGTCGGATGACGCGGACCACCTTTCAAAATTTCGTTTGGTGCGTTGGAAAATTTTTTCGTCGATCAATTTTCGAACGATCGATCGATCCGCACCCGCGGATTCTTTCGTCGTATCGGCCGCAACGATAGCTGGGTTTCTTCGCGCTTCAAATTTCGTGAAAAAATCGCCGAGCTCACGATTATCGGTGGTGTCCGGGTCACAGTCGCGGAACCCGCGTTCGTCGTCCGACGTGATTTTGAGAATACGAGGCGATCTCGTCACTCTCCGACGATCTCTACGAGCAATGATCCGCTTTGTTTATCGTGTCGTCAGCAAAACGGCGAGGTTCTCGCGCGTGAACAAAACGATCGAGTCGCCGCTCACGTTCGCTCACCTGAACGTGGGGTTAGGTGTACGCGCTTACGTTGTTTACGCTGGGACAAGCTTTTTTTCCCATTCATCGCTGTATCGCACACGCGTTTCAAACCGTCCGTTTTCCACGGACACGCTCGCCGCACTTAATGGTGTCGTCGGGCGACGTCGGGTTTCGCCGCTTTTTTTTTCTTTTTCTTTCTGCGGAAAAGCTCGCGGGAAATCCCCGAATTTTGCCGGAAGTAACGCGCGTAACGGGAGGCCCTAAAACGGGTCGGAGGAGATGACGGGGTCCCCCGACGCCTTCGGAGGCGGGGAGGGCGCGCGATATCGGGTCGACCGGGGCCTACGTGGAAACGAGCGGGTAACGCGGACGGACGGACGGACGGACGGACGGACGGACGGACTGGTTGCCCGGCGCGTGTTGCACGGGACTAAGGTAACCCGGACTGCCTGAGTTTTCTTGAAAGATCGCGTCCCTCTTCGCCCTCCGTTACCTGCTGCTCCTCTCCGCTCCTCCGCTCCGCTCCTCTCTCTCCGCCGCTCCGCTCCTCCTCTCCGCTGTTCCCTCTCGCGCGCACCGACCGACTCTCCACGCTCTCCCGATTATATCCGACTCTCTTGTTCGCCGAGAAATATGTGTACGTAGGTACGGCGATCGTTGCCGGAGTCGGGTTTCTTCTTCTCCGTGTGTCTCTCGGAGCGTGTTCGGCGGGGGCGGTTGGTCCACGACGTTGGTACGTACGTAGGAGTACACGTCAGTTTCCGCGCGCCGCCGCCTATAATGGAGAGTCCCAAGCGGACTCGGTGAACGCGTAGCCTGCGTAGGGGACTCGATACGGTCGTATTTATCCTCAGTAGTCTGTTAGTCGCGGTCTTCGTATTCTCCGAGAGATCTGTAGGCAACTATCGGCCTCAACGAGACTCCGGATGTTCCTTTTTTTTTTCGCCTCGCGGTACGCCTCTCTCCGCGTCGGAGAACGAGAAATCCAAGGGGTGTTCGGCGAATAAGAACGCTCGAAAGTCTCTCCGAAGCTTCGAACTCCGCGGACTCCGAGGACCTCGCGGTTCCTCGGGGTCCTCGGGACCCGTTTTTTGATCGAGTAGGAGCCCCGCTGTCGTCCGATTTTTTGTCGATCGGAGTTCGCCGATCGATAGAGCGATCGTTACGTACCGTCGAAACCCCCCGGGTACGTTTCGCCGCGGCACCGGCGTAGGACAGGTATATCGTTTCACCGCAACCGTCGGCGGTTACTACTCCCCCCGGTGTCGGTTGAGTCACGCGATTGTGCCGAGCGCCTTCTCCGGCTCGCACAATCGGACTCCGACATCGCGACCGGCTGATATTCTTTCTTTACCTCGCCTCTCTCTCTCTCTCTCCTCGTCTTCGTCTCTTCGACTTTCTTCTCATTTCTGGACGCGTAGGAGCCCCCCCCCCCGGTCCTCGCGCCCGAACGACGGAGACCCGCGTCGCAGGGGCAAGATGGCCGACGAACGGCGATCAGCTGTGCCCAGCGATCGGTATCTTCGGGCGAAGGTTGGACCTCGAGGGGACCGGGGCGGGTTCGACGATCGATTTTTTCGCCGCCGGAAGGGGAGCGGAGGTCCAAGGAAAGAGTCTCGAAGTGTCGGACGTCGGTCGCAGGTTTTCTTTTTGTTGCAAATGACAAAAAGACAAAGACAAAGAAAAAATCGAAGCACCTGCGGAAATCGTTTTCCCGATCAATCGGATCGTTTGTAGGCAGTTGGGATCGCGTCGCGCTACACATCGACGAGTTGGAGGAATAAAGTATGCGGCGGCGACCGATCGACCGATCGCTCGAAGTGAGTGCACGCGACGTTACGCCTGTAGTACGTATGGTACGTACTTATACCCGATATATCGGAATTCCTATGGCGTGCAATTAGTACGTGGAACAAATCGGCGAACAATCGGTTAAACGAAGAATGGGGTACTACCTGCGTCACCTGAGGAATATATACGCGCGTCAACGACTCCCGCGGATATCAACCGGCAGCCAGCCGACTACCTACCTTCGTTATAAATATTGATATACGAGTAGCCGATTAAATTTTTCTTTTCCAAACGATATTCGATAATTTATTACACATATATCTATACTATGTATATATATATATATACCCGAATCGCTCGATCGCGCTGCACGGTATCAATCTATATCATTGCGGATTTGTTTTTTGGTTTTTCTCTCCTCTTTTTTTCTCGATCTTTGACGATTTTTAGCTCGATTTTTCGTCGCATCTCCTATACCACCGCGATACGTTCGTCTCTAGGTATGCCTACAGATGATAATACATGCAAATGTCCGGTACATGGATGGGATGTACATAAGTAGCGGCGGCGCCACGGAGGCATACAGATAGATTATCGGTCGCTCCGTGAAGCACCGATGGTTCGCTTATTATGCCTCTATGGCAAAACCGAGCTGCTCGATCGGACATGGACACATCTAAAATCGCCTTGGAACTTAGAAATTACCTCGTGTATGTATATAACTTTATATATATATACATGTACACGTTTTAATGGTCGCGATGGTGGTGGGCATGGAAATGCCGAGGGCACTAAACTTCCACGTATCTTTTTTTACTCTCCTCTTTTTCTTTTTCTTTTTTTCATTTTTTTTTTTTTCTTCAGTTTCGTCCGTGTGTGACGTGAGGTATACACACACACACACACGTACACACGTATGTACCCATATCCTCGGATCTCTTATTATAATTCGTATCGCAGGTAGCGTAGGGCATTGCGTCGGTGTTAGTGAGGATAAGATGCGCCTTTGAATTCGTTAACGTTGTGGCATCCTTCGATTTACTCGAGCTGCACCGCGTGACCGCCGAGAAGGGGAGTCGACGATCGTCGCCGATCCGCGCGCGGAAAGAGAATTTATTTCCCTTCGATTTTTTTTTCAACATTTTCAAAAAAAAATTGTTCCAAATCGTCGGCGGATACGAGCGAACGATTTTCGATCGAATTTTGACTCGTTTTTCTCGTGGAAAAAATTTTCTACCCCATAGCAGATGAAAAATCGATTCGCCGAGGGATCGGCAAATTTTCATTTAGCTTCCGTACGGATTTTGCTTCGTTTCTTTTTTTTTTTTTTTTTTTTTTTTTTCAAGCGCCGCGCGGTATCAATTTATGCTAAACTCAGCGCGTGCTCGCTCCTCGCGGGGGACAACGACCCGCGATACGTTTTCATAATTATCATATGCGAGGTACATGTGCGATGGAAACAAAAAATAAAAAATAAATAAATAAATGAATAAAAAAATAAAACGGTTTTCGCAACATTGTTAGAAAATTTTCAAACGCGAACGACCCATACCGTATAAGGATACCGTCTAATCGGATGGAAGTAAACAAGTTCGCGTACGCGGAGTTAAAACTTATCATCTGGGTAGAGTGTAATGCGCTCGGTGTGTAACGTGTACAGGGTATGTACGGTACGTATGTACATTACATGCCGCGTATTTACTGTACGTACCTTCGTACAGATTGCACGCTACGTCAGAATGAGATTGCGGAAGAGAGAGAGAGAGAGAGAGAGGGAGAGAGGTAGGTAACATACGTTGGGAAGGTATAGAAATTTCAGAAGAAGGAGCGAACGAGTTGTACGATCTTTGCTTCGAACGTATCATAGGTATATTATCGTTTCATGTATACGTACGTATACACGGTGCATAGATGGAAAAATAATATCCGTCCACGAGAAACGTTGAAGCTGCAGCGGTGAAAAAATTGTAAAATCTATCGCTCGAGAGATTATATTAACCGATTCCCTGGGTGAAATTCTGCGGCGCGGATGTACTCTGCCCAGGGAAATTGTCTTGAACGTAGATGAGGTACGTAATGAAAGTAAGATCTCGTACGCGGTGCCCGTATAACGCGGATGCTGCGGCTGAGGATTTTTTTCCAATATCCGCAAAAACGAAACTGCGGCGTAGGTACGCCGTGAAATAAAAACGTACGAAATTCCCCGACCAAGCGATTCGACGGAAGATTGTTCGGCGATTTTGAAATGTAATTTTTTTAAATTTTTTTACCCATGATCGATGTCCGACGTAGCGTTCGCCTGGATGGCTGAAGAAAGGCAAACTTGTACCTCCGTAGACATCCTTATTCAAAAATTTCTGCCGTTGGCTCGACGATGACGTTTTTTTGTAACTCGCTTTTCACTGTCCATTTCCGAAGTCCGTCATCGCCGATCGACGACAATGTAACGATTTCCGGGTTTCGGAGGGCGTTTGTTTTTTTTTTTTCTCTTGACATCCGGTATTCAACGGGAGACGAGCCGACGACGGCTTCGCGCGCACGTCGGAGGTCGCGTTCAAGATCCTACGAGGTATGCCGCTGCCCTTTACAGTTATGTCCTCTCTTCAAGCTGCAGGTATAGCGGCGATATGCGGCGGCGGCAGCAGCAGCAGGGGAATCATAGCAGCACGTTACGCGTAGTTACGCCTTTATTTTATCCCTCGTAGCGCGCGTTTCGCATTCGATACGCTAACGACGTCGTCGGTCGTTGAATATTTCGCTCGCATGCTGCCGCACGGATTGCTCCGTTGCTTTCGTTTTTTTTTCTTTTTGTTCTTTTAATTTTTTTTTATTCTTCCGTTCTCTCAACACTTGTGCACCGCAAACTTCGTCGATCACTTTTGTATGGAAACGGCACACTCGTCAAGGCTATCGGTCGGTCGCCCGCCTTATAGCTTTTACGCGCAGTTCTACGGGCGAAAATGAATAATATCGTTGTATGAAATCGCGCCAACCGATCGCAGCCGCGAGACTGAGAAACTCGGAACGCGGTAGCCCCGGAGCACACCTAGCCGGCGCCGCGACCGCAGCAAAATCTGATTCAGAATCGGAATCAGAAGCGATCGTAAAAACCACTCCGACGTCGACGTTCACTATGTGATACCGATATATTCCGCCGCTTGGCGCTTACGATGATGATGATGATGATCGCGATGATCGGGCGAGACGCGTATATGTGTAGTATAATTTTTACGTGTACGTCGAAACACGCCTCGAGGTTATTAGCATTAAGAAAAATCAAAAAAAAAAAAAGAAAACGAAATTCACACACACGGTCACAGACACCAGAGTTCGATCTCTTATCGGAAGATCGGCAGGATTTTATGCGTGATTTTTCGTCACTACGTTTGGAATAATTTTCATTCCAATAAATGGACCGTGTCTCATCGCGAAGCACTTCTCACGGCAACAATTTCGGATGATTTCGTTAGATTTGTTTAATTCTTTTACAGTTTTTTTTTTTCAATCTTTCTTTTACACAAAAGCCGGCCTTCTCGGCGTCCACTTGCGCAGCCTGCCACAGGCTACCTGCCTGGTTACCCGCGTTCGACGTCTGCGGACCTTCGGGCTCCGGAGATACACAGAGACCAACGCAACTCCACCTCGTACCTCTCGGCTCTTTTTTTTAATACCACCAACTCGTATATATTATTTTCTCGTCTTGTCTTACGGGTCTCACCATTCGACGCTGGATTTTCACCCCTTTCCCCCCCTGTTTGATTCGCTTTATCGCAATACCGCGAATTGTAAGACGGGATTTTTTTTCTCTCTCTTTTTCAACTACCAGCCAATCGAGTATCACCTTTAAAACTATCCACACGGGGGACTAACGAAACAATTTTTACCTACCTGTTGCGTGGGCGTGGGGGAAACTCGTTGCTCTTCGCTTGCACCTGCTGTGCGCATGCTCATTTTATGCCCACATTTTATTTTTAATCACACATATGTACCGCTCGACGTATGTACACAGTTTGTATATATTGTACATACTACACGTAAGCGCAAAATTTTTTTTCTCACCTGTAGAATTTTTCCTATGTATTCGTTAATTGCGACTTGGGATACCAGGACTGTCGCTATTACCTTAGGGGTGTAGTTGTTCTTAGAAACGAATGAAATTTTCATACTTTTTTATTAATAATTTTCTTATTTTCTTTTTTTTTTTTTGCAGAATGAAAAGGAGCACGTTCATCTCGACTTCGCGACTACGGTGAGTTTGAGCAAAAAACCAAATGTAATTTTTTTTTTTTTGTGTCAAGAAGAACTTTTTCGGGGAATTTAGGTACTTACAGCAATGTCAGATGCTGTTGAGCTCGAATAAGCTGATCTCGATGAATTACTTCCAATAGAGCTTCTTTTTCCGAATCTGTTAGACAATCGGGATTGGATTCATCCATTAAATGTTCCCACCACAAACGATTATTGTAATTATGATTTAAATAGGCCATTGCGGTTGAAATTCGACGATTTTAATTCGTGAGTTTATAAAGTGATTCCTAAAAGAAAAAATTCTTTCAGGAATTTTACTGTACGTCACGGCCATGCGAAACCGCGCACAATTATACGTATACTGGCAGCAGTCGCTTGATTTAAATCTGATACCGCCGTTTCCTTTTCCCGTTTTATATCATTATCGAGAAAAGCTGCGCGAGAATGTCATTGAAATGGAACGATAACGTACGAATGGATTGTAATTTATTATTAGTCATTCGGGAACACTTCTACGGCGTTTTTTTTTTTTTTTTTTTTTCTCTCTCCTTCATCTCTATTCCATCTAGTTGGCAAACGATTCCTTTTCTACGACTCTTTTATGTATAGAAAAAAATTCATTTAATATTGACCACAAGACGTTACACTTCCATAATACCTAAGTAGTAGTCAGATTAGTACATGATAGATAGGATGAAATATGTAGCTATCTCATAGGTGTTCTTAATGGTTACCACATTTTTTTTTCTTCTTCTTTTTGTTGCATCAATTTCTTTGAATTTTTTATATTTTTCCTCAATTATTAATGTAAGTTTTGGTCACACTCACGTAAAAATATCACATTTATTACGCTATTTATTCATACGTTTTGTTTTTCTTCTTGTTTTTTTTTTTTTTTTTTACCACGAATTCAAAAGTGAGAAAGAGAAATATTGTGAGCGAAAAAGTGAGAGAATATATAGATGAAGCAAAATATTAATTAGACAGCGGTAAATCAATTGGGTATTGAAACTGTAGGAAAATGAAACGAATCGCGAACTGAAGTGTGAAATAAAATTATAGTAACAGAGTTCTAAAGATAAAAAAGAAATCTGAAATGGGAACTTAGGGAAAGTACGCGACGAGACTTTGAACAGGGATGAAAACTTAAGAAGATAATAATTACAAGTCGGTCTAATCGAGAATTTCCCGGTTTGGGGATTTGGTGGGAGTGGGAGGAAGGGGATCCTATCGGAGGGTGAAAAATAAACTGTGAAGAGTGGGAATTAATTATCTAGACTCCGCCTTGGTTTTTGGGGGTTTGAAGGTTTTCATTTTTTTAGGCTTTTTCTGCTTCGTCGCTGACGATGAACCAGATCCTGACTGAAATGCCTTCCAACTGTCGACTCTCGACTGTCTAGATTCTTCGAAATTTCTTTGCCACTCTCTTTCTAGCGCCGCTTGTGCCTCCGCGGATAATTCTTCCTCACGTTTTCGTTTCCGTTGCTCAACGTCACGTGTTGCTAACTCTCTCCTAGAAATTATCACCAGGCATTAGTTACGGATAATCAGGCTGACCCAGTGAACAATACCGATACCGGAAACGAATCATCTCACCTCCTTCTTTCCATGTCCGCGAAAAGTTTCATGGTCATGACCCAAATAGCGTGTCTGTAACCCCCGTCCGTTTCCTCGTCGAGTAAACCCAGCGCTCCCTCGCCAATGGTCTTGCCTTCCTTTTTTAATTTTTTTTTCTTTTCCGTGATCTGGAAAATAGTTAGAATTAAGAGTGAGATGCAACTTGCCAGGGACATCAATGCTCGTAATAATACAGATCGACTCAACAATTACCATGTGATCCGTCCTTGCTTTTGCCTCCTCGATAACATCCATACATTTTGCTCTTGTTTCCTCATTTTCCAACGTCTTCCAGGCCTTGTTCACAACTGAAATTAACCGAGCATATTCTTAGTCTCATCTAGTCTGTTGAAGATTGATGAATCTGTAATAGTTGTTTGATATCTAACTCACTTTCAAAAGCTTGTTGGGCTCTTTCGGCATCTTCTTGATTTTTATCCGGATGCACCAATATGGACATCTGAAAATAGTTATTATAGGTCAACTCAGGTAAATGGAAATATCTCGAGCAAGCGTTGCACAATTAGTTAGATCCTTACCCGGCGGTATTTTTTTTTAACTTCATCGATGGATGTCGCAGGATCTATTTGCAGAACTTCGAACGGGTTCAAATTGAAGTAGGAGGATCCAGGCCGCAGCAGTCTGTCGATTTGTTGTTTAGGTGTTAAAACGGAATCTCTTTTCTCAATTTCTTTAACCTAAAAGCAATAAATAATATAAAATGTTACTAAAATTATTCTAACAACTTAGGGAGACTACAGGCTCTAGATAAAAAATAACACGACTTTATAAATCCAGTTGATCCAATAGAAAGTACAACCGACAACGCGCGAAGCGTGTACGAAGATAATTTTAGGTTAGATGCTTTCAAAGTTTCTCATTTTTTAGCGACATATCAGAGACTTTTTGTAGATATTACTAATCTACATCGAACGGCTGATGAAAGACGTTCGAAAAATCTATCAGAGGTCCTACAAAAGCTCTGCATTTGGCTATGGGCAGCTAATAAACATCACAATGACGTTTCTATCACAAAATCAGATGGAATCCAAGCTCAGTTTCAATCACTTGTAGAATGGGATCGCGGTGTCAAAGCTCGTTGAAAAGGGAAACTTGCATTGATCAATTTATTTAACTGTACAGTTTCACTCACTTCCGTATAAAACTCGTTAAATTCATCCTCTTTTTTGGCCGGAATTTCATTTGGTATACCCGAGTTGGAGGCTGCCATCTTGTTGCTCGTTCATAGCGCCACTCGAAAAAAAAAAAATAAATAACAAAAAGCTTTCGCGACTTCTGGATACCCTTGAGATCCGACAGAGGTCAGCATGGCAGGCGGTTAAAATGTAAAATTTAAAAGGACGAATCGTCGGAGGATATTGTGGAAATTCGCCAGTAAACCGACAGTCCTCGGAGTTAATCTGAAGTGGTGAATCGATTTTCCAGTAATTTTTTTCCACCGAGCTTTTTCCTTCAATTTTTCCCAGGGTAATTCTTCGAAAAGGTATGCAACTTCCTCAGCTTAACTTTAACTGCATATCGCGCCGTACGTCAGACACGAATCTCCGTCGACAGTCTAGCTTCCTCTTGGTCTAGTCTAGGAGCTTCCAGTAGATACCAAAAAGTTTGTCAAACTTTTTAAAGTTTTCAGTACACCACCTACGCATATATACGTTAGCGGTATAGCGTCGGTGAATCTCGCAAGTCGTAACCAATTCGATCTTTCCTCACTCCAACTTTTTCCATTCCCTTCCACCGTCCACCCTTCTTCTCGTATCACCAAACCAAATCTATCCAACGATAAAAGTTTCGTACTTTAGTATCCGACTCACTTTACCTCGTGTCATTCTATATGTACCGCATATGTATATATTACAAACTTTCAAGTATATGCTCAGTTATATAGATTTTAGTACTCAAAAATATTCACCGGAATTATTCGAGGGGATATTTAACCGCGGCTCTTATTTCGACGACGATTCTTAATTTTTTCACACTTCATTTTCTCATCGCCCTGTACGGGAATTCAATTTTATCCTTTCCTAATTCGAAGGGCGATCGGTGTAACTTATCGCCAACACTTAAGTCCGACCCGCGGAAACCGCGCACCTAAATTGGTTAAGGGGTGCCTAGAAATATCGCGTTAGAATTCACACCGGTTCTCTAATTCACGGTGCCGCCGCAGTTAGGAAAAACCACGTGGTATATTCACACGATAAAAATCACCTGACACGGTAAACTTTTACTCTCTAACTTCTTTATAAATCCAGCGATACCTAATTCGATAGCATCGCCTCTCCAATTGGTTTTCTCGAGTGGAAAAAAAAAAAAATATCACACTCTTCTTTTCCTAATTTTAAACTCTTCGATTATATCAATACAGGTGTAGGTATATTATAATCGTTGCGTTCGGATCGGATGAATTTTATGAAACATATCGAGTTCCGAAAAATATAAAACAAATCGAACAAAAAATAATAATTATTAATCATTATTGTTACGATATTAATATAATAAGAAAACATGATCGTTCAGCGGTATATTTGTTTTGTCGTACCGAGATAGAAAGAGATAATTATTTCTGCGCGTTTTATTGATGTACAATGCATACGTGTAGTGTACATTTTAGATATAATATCCATTAAACAATTAATCATCATTCATTAAAAATTATTTCTTCAACTACAACAATAAGTCCCTCGGTATAACGTGTTGTAGGTGTACGTAAAAATTGAGATGAATTCGAAATGCAAAAAAAAAAGAAAATAAAATAAATTACGTTGCTCGTTTCTCAGAAGTAACTCGCGAGCTTTTCAAAGCGTTATAAATAATGTAATGAAACGGGGTGGGGGGGGGAAATGATAGAAGTTATAAAATTTGCAATTAATTATATGTACACACCTGTGTGTGGAAATTAACGGTGAATCCGATAGGTACATTCGCATCTGGGATTCTTGTTCATCCTGTTAACACCGTTTCGCGTTGAATTAAATTCAAATCAAATATAAAACGTTCGAACGATCAATTAACGTATTTATCGTAATGATGTTCGCGTATAACGTAATTATTATATATAGAATTAAGAGACCTGCAGGTTCTGCATCCGATTGTAAATAGAATCTTCAATTGTTGCGTGTTTGTAGTGAGCATAAATCATCGCGTGAAAATAAATTCAAAAGAAAAAAAAACCGAAATAATTTTCGGAAAAGGTAGATAAAGTATATACGGACGGTACAATAATCGAATGAATTTCGTAAGCCGAAATCTCGACATTGTCAGTTTCAATAACGCCTTTGAATACAACAACGACATTTAATTACTCGTTGCTTAAGTTTCTGCAAATATTTCCGATTCGTTTTCGTTATGTATTTGGGTATTAATAACTCGCGGGTTGTGTACATATAATAGTTTTCCTTTTTTCCAATTTCTTTTCTACACGTTGTTTCTAATTCGGTTTTATTTATACGTATTATTGAATCGATGGAAGGCACGTGCACATTAAATTGTACTTATCGATTATTGTAAAATCTGACGAACTTATGACATAGCCGTCACGTTGCAAATGACGGAATTATTGGAATGTCGAAATACGAAAAGTTATGTCACACCGCGTATACCTGCACACCTATGGGATAATAACGTACGGATTTTTCAGGGTGCGGGTACCCGCTGCGAGCCGTTTTATCTTATTCCATTATTTGTAATTATTCAAACGAGAAGAACATCGGTTCACACAACCGTGTTGAAGTTTTTTTCCAAAAATCTCGCTTGATTTTTCTACCGGGGAAAAAAATAAATAAATAAAACTAGGGAAAAATATGAAGAAGATAAGATGCTAAAAACGAACGTTATATTTATTTTCAACGAATTTTTTTATTCATTTTAATTTACAACAATTATATTAAGATATACGACTTCCTATTGTGCGGTATAGGAAGCTGCATATATGAGAATTTAATAATTGAGCATTATAAACGTGAACGTTGCGTATGACGACGATGACGGCGATTCGACCTCATTGAACTTATTGTTAGTCGTTGACCACGACCATGACCACCTTGTCGGTTGACGATGTAGTTTCTTTATTTTCTTCGTTGCTGCAGTAGTGCAGGCGCGATGATAACCGCGCTGCAGCATCATTTTTGCGGCTGCGGTGTCGTTTATTTTTATTTTTTTTTGTTTTCTCTTCATCTCTCTCTCTCTCTCTTTTCTCCTAATCTTTTCTCCGCGCTTCTTCCACGCCACCCCCGTCCCGTTTCGCGTTTATTGGCGCGTACACACCGCATATCTGGAATAATTCTTTATACCCCGAGATTCGTAGTCCGTCTGTTTCCCTTGGTTTTTCTTTTTTTCTTCTTCTCTCTTCTTTTCCTCTCCTCTTCCATTTTATCGTTTTATTATCCTCCGTCTGTTGGTCGCGGTTATCGTATAGGATGTACAGAAATGACACGGCGGGCAATACCGCGGACGCGATTGGGAACGATGTATTTTTACGTCCACGTGTGTAATACATACGTACGTACATACATGCATATGTACGTACGTACGTGTGTGCGCGGGGGGGGGGGCTTCTGTATTGTACGAAATCGTGGAGAGAGAGAGAGATAAATGAAAAAAGTAAAAGAGACGGAAAACGAAGGCGAACGCGTCGAACGGCCGGCCTGCCTCTATCTACCTTTTCCCTCTGTACATATTCTGCCTATTGCCTCGGGGCAAGAGCGCCTCGAATTCAACCCCCACTCTCTACCCGCGAACGTCGTCGTCGTTCACGGTGGTAGCAGAGGCGCCACAATTTCGCTTCTTCGCTCTTTTCGTTCAGTATGCGCCGCGCTGCCTTGCCGGTATGTTCGATTTGTGTTGTTAGGTGAGTTTGCCCTTGCACCGTTTTAAATCGCGCTACCGAGTTTCCTCTTCGTTTCTATCGGTTATTCGCTAATTAACTTCGATACGGGCAGTGTATACGGACACCCGTTTTATCTCGATTAATTTTCGGACGCCTCAATCAACGCGACGATTACGTGTTTTTTTTTTTTTTTTCATTGTTTTTTTTTTCTTCTTTCAAACCAACCAAACGATGTCCAAATTCCAAACGATCGGACGTGTGTAAAGTTTTTAACGAAAACTGCCGAAGAACGGTCAATGTTTGTTGAATTTATATTTTTATCTTCCATTCGTCGATGCTAAAAAAGAAAAATATTCCACGCGTACACAGATCGTCCGCACGATTTTTTTTGTTTTTTTTTTTTGGTTTTTTCGACAACATCACCGAAACGACGACCTGCCGCTGCCGTTGGTATCGCTGTGCTGCCGTTTCTGTTGCTACTGGAAAAATATTGTAGCAAAAAAATTTTTTGAGTGAACGAAAACTAGATAAATGAAAAATCTAAGAAAACGATCAGTGGATGATCGAGGTGTGCAAAAGTTTCAACGGTATCTTTGAAACGGATGAGAAATTTTCGAGTTTTCATTCGGACTGGCTGATTTTGGAAATGAAGTAAAAAATTTTCATAAATTTCTACATTATTTTCGTGTACACCCCGTAGTGCATGTTATACATATATATATATATGTATATATATATATTATTCGCGTAAACGATAACGCGATGATCTGCGCACGCGGTTTTTCGTACTCGTATGTACATGCATCTTGTTTGTTATTTAACAAGTTGTTATAACGAAATCGTTTGTTAATGTTGTTTCTGTCTGCTGCCGCTATTCGACAGTACTTACACGATACACGTTCGCCGCGTACTTATACGTATATCCGCACATCCATCGGCGATCGACGTATTAACGTCGGCGGTGGTTGTTGTTGTTCGCAATTCTCGCGTATCGCGAGTGAATTTTATATTCCAACCACATTACCATGGACAATACTAACGTACATGCATTTGCGACTTTAAATTATTATCAATCTGCGTAACGATCGAAAAACCCTCCCGTTAGGCAAAGATCATCTCGTAATTGATATAACATTCCGTTTCGAATCAACGATCGACCAAAAAAAAAAAATAAATAAAACAAATCTCTTATGGATTTGAGAGAGAAAAAATAAACAACAAATCGCTCCTCACACAACTCAACGCACAACTACGCAGTAGATATCTGCCAACGTAAAGAGACCGAGATATACCTAGGGGGGAGGGGGGAATAAAAAATGTGAATTATTCTAAATAGAAATAATCCGCTATAGAATATATAACTTGCTATACAACGATTACCGCCTAAAACAACCTCGCGCAATCTTGGCACCTCGGTATACGTACAACCGTAAGGTTATTTCTAATCTCTATATATTACACGCGAAAAGCTTTAGCTGGTTGGTTGTTTCTTTTTTTTGTTCTTTTTTCCCCACCTTTTTTTCTTCTTCTTTTCTTTGGTTTTCTTTTTTACAAAAGAACCCCTCACACGTATTCTATTCGCCAAAAAATATACCGAATACTTGAGAAAACTTTTGTCCTACAATTTTTACTACGTATATCGCGACGATCAAAACAAACACTAATAATCACAATCGTAATGATAATAATGATGAATAAAGAAAATATGAATTTATCGAGCTATATACGCTATACATACGTATTAACACAATTAGAACGCGTAAATTTATTACATAATTGACTACTTTTTTTCTCATTATTCTCTATGGCTCGATGGCTGCCGGTATCTTCTATTTCAACATTTATTCTCTCACTATCTGTAGGCTTTTTTTTTTATTTTTTTTTTTTGGACGATTTGCTTTTAGTTAGAAAAAAAAAAAGGAGATGAGGGATGTGAGGGAGTTTTTTTTTTTTCGTATTCGCATGAAAATTAATGGTCGAGGGCAGGAAAAATTAATTAAATAAATTAATGAAGCGGAAATAACTGAAAATATGTAGACGATGTAAATTGAAGTAGTAGTAGTAGCGGCGGTGGTGGTGATAGTAGATATCGGTAAATAAATCGCGAGAAGAGTATAAAACGATGATGATATTAATAATAATGATGAAAAAAAAAAATAAAATAAAAAAATAAACAACAAATACAACAACACTGATAAGAGAGAAACTGCGATCGTGCGTTAAGTAACATATACATAATTATTGATATGTATATATATATACATGTATTACTTAGATATGTATTTCTACTGCGCGGAATTAGATTATAAATATATATGTATATTGAAGTTATTAATTTTTCGTGTATAAATTAAATGAGTTAACGCGTTTGATTGTAAATAAAATGCGGTAGCAGCAGCAGCAACAGCAGGAGCAGCACCAGCAGCAACAGAAACAGTAGCTGTGTGTAATCATCTGTCGCAAAAGTTGTGTGTACATAATATACTGAAAAAGATCTTTAATACTTTGGCCAACTTCCATATAAACCCGCGTTCGTAGCCACTCGGAGTTAAAGCCAGTCACGGCCACCACGTGACCCGCGCGGCAAAGTGCGCGCGAGAAAGAGGTGACGGCAACACCGCTGTAAACACTTTGCCACGTGTTCGGTAGCGTTGGTAGCACACAAAACCAGCGGCAGCAGCAACGGGCCACAGCGGTAACCCGAAGCTCGTATTATTGGTAACATCCGATCGAATCTGCCCGGAAAAATTCGCGGCGTTTTTGTTTTTTTTTTATCCTTTTTTTTTTTTTTGTTTTTTTTATTTCCACTTCACCGCGTACCGGTTGTCGAGGGCTTCGAAATAGGGTGTAAACGTGCAACGAGATCTTGTGAATAAAAATAACAGAAATTACTTTTCACTCGATTACAGCGATCGGGAATAATCGGAGGAAAGGAAAATAAATTAATCGATCGATTAAATAATTCTGAAAATTGAATCGTAGTTTGAACTGTTTGAATATTTTGTGTCGTTACAACGAAGCTGACATAATTATTACGTACAATGACTATAGATATCTTAGCAGCATAATGAAAGTACAAGTCGCTAATTAATCGTTTTTTTCACTGTTTAATAATTACGAAATACACCCACATATATTTATATAAAAACAATCGTTTCGCCGATTATAATAAAACAAAATATATCAAAAATCGTAGCGAGTTGGATGAAATTGTGAAGGACTAAAAGGGACATCTTTTATCGACGAGTATTCGATTTTTGGAAGAAAAAAATAAAAAATAATTCTAACGAAGATAAAATAAAAAGTGTCGATTAAAAAGAAGAACCCTCCGGAATCGTGAAGCAAAGAGAAAGGAAGGGAGAGAATTTTCAAAAATAATCAGTACGATTAAAAGTCTGTCAAAGTGGATTACACGGACGTAACAAATATGATGGATTCCGGTCCCGGAGTCCCCTTCGATCTCGAGGGTGGTTTCGAACCGCAAACCAGGGCGAGATCGAACACTTGGCCTCTGCCGCGTCCCGAGGGATACGTGGACGGTCCGGTCGGGGGTGTAGCCGGCGGTAACGTCGGGGGTGGCGTCGGCGGAGGTAAAGAGGGTGTCGAAGGCGGTACGCCCCCCCAGCAAGGGCCGCTCGGTCAGGGCGGTTTGATGCCGGTCAAGAAAAATTCGTCACGAAGAAACGCCTGGGGGAATCTGAGCTACGCCGATCTAATCACCCAAGCGATCACTAGTGCCGCCGAAAAACGACTCACCTTATCACAGATTTACGAATGGATGGTACAGAACGTTCCTTACTTCAAGGACAAGGGGGACAGTAACAGCAGCGCCGGATGGAAGGTGAGCTTTTCTTCTCTCCTGACTTTGTTTTTTTTTTTTTCTTCTTTTTCTTTTCGTACCACGCCAGCTCGGGGGTTGGTAAAAATCGGTGGAGGGGAAAATATGGGCAGATACGTGTTGAGGTAGTAAAAAAAGAAGAGCATGACGGGATGTATGGAAAAATAGAGTGAGAGAGAGTGAGAGAGAGAGAGAAGGGGGCGGTACTCCGAAGGCAACCCCCTACGAGGTTTGGCGAGAGCGAGAGTGAGAGACGGGGTTTCGAAAGGAAAGAGACGGTAACAGGGAGGTTAGAGGGATGAGAGGAGGAGGTCTCGGGAGGCATTGGAGTGCCTGCCTCGTGGCCTAGCCCTCTCGACTCTTAAAACGGCGACCTTACGGAACTCCGCCCATCAAATAGTTACGCCACGTGCTACTACGGCCGTTACTACGCGTTCCTTCCTTTCCTTCTTCTTCTTCTTCTTCTTCGTCTTCTTCTTCTTCTTCTTTGCCGCCTCGCGTTCCTCTTTATTTTATTATTATTTTTTTTATTCTTCGTCGCCTCGCGTTTGTTGTCTTAGGTCCCGACCGGTAGCGAGAAATCGAGCCTCGAGGTGGACGACACCCGGCGTACGAACGATATCGCGATTTCGGAGATCGTTCGAAAATATACCGCAAGCTCTCCCGATCTCCGTTGAGCCGCTGCCGCTGCCCTCTTCTTCTTCTTCCTCCTCCTCCTCCCCTTCTTCTTCTTCTTCTTCTTCTTCTTCGCTTTTTGACCACGCGGGACACACACGGTCACCTCGTTCCTTAGCGAGTTTTACCGAACCTTCCGCCTTATTTTAGAACGCCCAAGTATCGCGCGCGACGTTGCCACGTCCGTCTCTCGTTCGCCTCTCGCGAACTAACCAACCTGTAACATACCCACGTACTTTTTCCGTGCGCGAATAAAAAATGAAGAATGAAAAAAATCGGACGAACGACCGATGACAAAAAATAAAAATCGCTGCAGCTACCGGTGCGATTTCCGCGTTTTCAAATTTTGGAAAAAAATGATATAATTTGCTCTCCGCGGGGGGGTAACACGCAACGAAAACCAATCGGAATCAATCGCCGCGTGTGTTCCGCGTGAAAAAAACATAAATACCTGGTAGTCAACAGCGCGCCAGAATACTCGGTGCCGTAGAGCAATAGGGCCCGAAAACTTCGTTTGAATTGCAAAGCTGTGTATTATGTATCCAAACCCAACGCGCCTATATATATATATATATTCCACATATGTATTTCACCGTATAGGTGTAAATTATTTATTTATTTATTACACCCCGTTCGGTGTGTGGGAGCTGTTTTTTTTATTTTTTATTTTTTTCCTCACTCCTTTTTTACGTACGTCACGCCGATGGCGAGAAACTAGCGTAGCGTTTTTCAAATTTCTAGTTTGTCCGGTATTTTGGCGGTAAAAATTACCCAAACACATCGCGCAGCGCGGAATTTCGTAGCCTTTGTAAAGTTGGACGAATTTATTCTCTTCGCATACCGCACGCGGTGTACGTACGTACGTACGTGTACGTGTACGGTAGGGTTCGCTTGCGTTCCTGATTCTTCTTTGGCGGGGCTCGAAGACTGCTGTACACCGTACATATATATATATATTTATATATATGTAAAACGTTTACATACCTCTTCGTATACATTTACATACCTCCGTTATTTACTTGGATGTATAGAGAGGCGCGATATATCCACCTTGCCTCCAGCAAGGCCGCGATTTCTTGGCCACAAATTACGAAAGTCTCTCTTAAACAGCCATCGGGTTATACCACTATAGGAGTATAAGGCGGACCACGGTGTAGGCTCGGTACATTATACACGGTGTTTACGCACACCAGCGTTACCCGCGATATACGCACAGGTGATGCGCGGGACACACGAAAATTACACGCGTTAACGTTCGTGTCGTACACGGACAGCGTGTGTGTGTGAAATTTGGTAGAAATGTGCGCGAGCGAGGAAAATAAAAAAAACGTATTCAAATACATACAAATAAACGTAATAATTTTTCCATCGCGCTTCTTTTTCCATTTTTTCATTTTATCTTCTTCTTCTTTGAGAGAGAGAGAGAGAGAGAGAGAGAGAGAGAGAGTGAGAGAGGGAGGTGTGCCGGGTATGTGTTCGGAGTTGTACGTTGTGCACGTATATTATATATGTATATATATATATATACTTTTGAACACCTGTAAGTATATAAGTAAAAATAAAATGTGAAGAAAAAAAAAATATATTGGAAAGAGATGAAGAAGAAAAAAGAAAGATATATAATACGAGAGGTGGTGGGGGAAGGCCGCGGGGACCGGTCCTGAACGGGTGGGCAATCGGGTCTGGGCACAAGACGACACACGACGCACTATATGCGAACGACGCGTTTGTACGTACGTACGTATCGTACACGCACATATATATATATACGAGCGATAGGCGTGCACACCTTTCTCCCGCAACAATTTCTCGCCCTGAGCAATTTGGAACTTTCAACTTTGTCGAGTTGCACGCATAGCTCGTGAGAGAGAGAGCGAGAGAGAGAGATAGATTTTCGAAAACTGACACATTCTGACGCCGCCACGTACACACGTCGCAATTTTTCGCCTCGGGTACAACCTGTGCGAATGTCTTATCGTCGGTCGGTGCCGATGAATAAAAATCGTTCGTCGATTTGGGCGGGAAAAAGGAGAAAAAAAAGCGTGGCTGTTTCAACGCGCGTTACACACACCGTCCTTCGTGTTCGTAGCTTGCTTTATATTTCGTACACAGATTCGATCTCGGATGAAAAAAATGAAGTAAAATTTAATAGCCGCGTAATTAGAAGAGAAAAATTGATCGTCAAGTTCGAGCGTGTTGTGTGTGTGTACGGTGTGACGTGTGTGACGTTGCGTCGTCGTCGATGCCGTTTTTAACAGTCGGTGGTTCGAATATGGAGGTTTAAAAGGGTCAAGAGAGACAAGTAAAGAATTAGCTCAAGACGAAGTAACGAAGTAACCACGCTCTCGGCGACTTGTTGCTTTTGTTGCCGATGCTGTATGGCTGCTGCTGATGCTGCTGCTGATGCTGCTGCTGCTGCACCGCCACCGCCGTCGCTGCCGCGTGTACGGTATATCGAATGTAAGGGAGGGGGGAGGGGCCGGCATCTCTGACTCTCGGCAGCAGTCGCGTTCGGAGTTGCGTTTTATGCGGCGAACCCCCTTAAAATCGCTATCGATTTATCGTCGTTATTAAAGAACGGCGATTTTTCTCTATTTCTCAATTTCGTTATATTTCTTTTCCAAAATCGCTAATTTTTTCCAAACGGTACAGATGTCACACACGTTCGAATATCCTTGAGGTGTGAAAAATTATGTCACGATATTAGGTAAATTTTTTTTTTTTTTTTTTTTTCGTCGCCTGTAATCGCCGATCGGATCCGGATCCGGATGCGCGGTGTGACGACGTCGTACCGGGGGGTCCCCAGGTAATCGTAGGAGAGGTCGCGACAAAACGGTCGTCGCTTCGAAACGTCGTTTGGCGTCGCGTTTAAAAATGTGTCGTACCTATTCTCTTCCTCCCAGATATGTAGTTCGTTCGTCGGTTCGTTCGCTGCTCGGAGTGTCCAGCGTAAAGAGGAGGAGGAGGAGGAGAAGGAGGAGGAGGAGAAGGAGGAGGAGGACGCTGCGATCCGGCCCGATCCGACGATCCGATTCGAGGCAATATTATACTCGCGAGGCAATGACCTCGCGTGCCATTTATCCCCCCCCTTATCCCTTCCACTTCATCTCTCCTTACTTCATCTTCTCGGTATTTTTTTTTTCTTTTTCTTTTTCTTTTTTTTTTACTGTTTCTCCCGTCTTCTGCCGCTGCTTCTTCTTTTTCTTCCTCTTCTTCTTCTTCTTCTTATTCTTCTTGTTCTTCTTTGCGCCCCGCGCTTCGCCCTCGCACATGTGTGCGAAAGGGAATTCCGGGCAGCGTGCGGATATACATCTCTCGGTATCTCGACTCCCGCCTTTATTTTTTTTTCTTCCGTTTTTCTGTTTTTTTTTTTTTTTCTTTTTTTCCCATCACCGTCTCATCTCATTCTTCTCTCTCCCCTTATCGTCGTTCTTCCGATTCGACTACACGGCGCGTGCAATTTTTGCATCGGAATATCGAAAACTGGAATGTATCGAAAATTCGCCGCATGATCCTTACAGTGTATAAGCGCAGCGGAGTGTCGAATACCTCGGAAGTCTTGACCCTTGGGCAGATTACGATACTTTTTTTTTTCTTTTTTTTATTTGTTTGTTTGTTTGTTTTTTTCTTTCTTTTATTCGGATCGATGTATCCGTTACGATGCTGCGCCGCATCGTCGCGAACCGCACACGACACATATTCAAATACACGTATATATGTATATATCTATTTACGATATAATTTACATAGGAGTATGCGCTGCACTCTCGTATACGTATAGGTTACTGCTGCTACACGTAGCCTATTATGCGCACGTAGCAACGTGTACGTTACGGTTTCACTACTTCAATTCTTTCAATTCACTCAATTGGACGAACCTGCACCACCGACGTCGATCGCATTTTACGCGTCACACTGTACCACCTACTATCGTCTAATAAGTCCTAATAACTCGCGTACATGTAAATGGGGTTTTGTGACGTTCGCGCGGATGCGTACACCGAATATGTTATGTGGATATACCCACGCCGCGTCCTCACTTTTCCTTCTTTCGCGATCTCGGTTTTCTTCTTTTTTTCTTTTTTTCTTTTCCATTTTTTGTCTCATCGCCTCCGTTTCGAAAATGAATCCCAAGTTTCATTTTATTTTTCCTTTTTTTTAATCGGTCCTCAATCGGTCGAGGTGAGAAAGCAGGGGACGGAGGGTCGGGGGAAAAATTCGGACGGAGTTTACGCGTAGGTTAAAAGTGCACTCGGTTTTTTTTGGGGCGGAGAAACAAGGCGAGGATCCTATCCACGCGCGACATCGACCCGGAGACCTCTTTATACGTTGGTGCGACGGTGTTGGTGCGTTACCACCATTACTACCGCCGTTACTTTGCGATAGAAGCAACAGGTCGAGCCTACGGGCTGTGTAAAAGCTGTGTGTATATACCTATATACATGGGATATCGTATACGGGATGAGAACGACCCACGTGGCCTTGCCCATTTGCCCACTTGTCACTTTGCCACTACTACCACTACTACTACTACTACTTCTATTGCTACTACTACTACCGGATTACGTTCCACGCTACACGCTACGCACGGTTCGTCTCTATAGTTTGTAGTAATTTTTCATTTTTACTTTTCTTCCTTTCGACGGAAAGGTGTGGAATCCAGAGAGAGAGATTGGAAAAATTCGGCAATCAGTTTTGAATTAATGTATTCGGAAAATCGTGTTCGTGTTCTGTATCGCAGAGGCGAGAGAGTGGGATTTTTATTTTCTCGTTACGCCTGGCGATAGTCTCCCTTTTTTTTGTTTTTTTCAGAGTCCGACTTTGCATCGTACTACGCGTGAAAAGATTAGACCAAAAAATCAACTCTCGCACGTTTCGTCGTCTTATATTTTTACCTCTGGAGACGTTTACCTTTGTCCTAAATCGTTTCTTTTTCTTCTCCCTTTTTTTTTTTCTCCTTCCACCTCTAATCTTCGTCGAATATACAACAATGTGTGTATATCGAATCTTTGTCAAACGTTCTTTCAGTTTTTTATTCGTCCATTTTTTTTTTTCTCTCACCTTCTCTTTCTTCGTTTTTCGCGTTAGTCTATATTCCACCGTTTCCGTGTAGTTTTTTTTAAACGTATATTACGTTCGAAACGCGAAGAAATAATGGCAAAGTGTTTTTTCGGTTCAACTTGTACTTTTCAACGTCTTTTACCGCCCTCTACTCTATTCTTGTAATTTTTTATTATTTCTTCCATTTCTTCCATTTCTTCCATTTTTTTTCGTTTCTCTCGTCGATCCTGCGCTTTTTTGCCTCGGCTAAAATCCTCGCAGGTTTTATTTTCCTAAATCGTTCGACGGTTGTAACGGCCAAATTTTCGAAACTCACGTATCCGCAGCAGGGGGGGGGGGGGGGGAGGAAAAAAGAAAAACAACTTTCGGATATCGCATACACCGTGCAAATGAAAATCACATTAGGTAGCGACGCTGAAATCCAAGAGTCTGTACAGGTAATATGTAACCGCTCTGAACGTAATAACGAGTAAACACGTGATCTGGGTTAAACAAACCCAATGAGATTCGCGACGACCTATTACGATAATTTACTTATATATATATATAGACACGTACCGATGCTGATTCCGCTGAATGCACCGCAGGTAGAGATACCTACATCACACGTGCGTGTATATCTATCTCAACCGTAAACGCCACTTACGTAAATCTTTCCCGATGAAAAATTTACCTACTCTCCTTTTTTTTTTTTTTTTCTCTTCCCATTTTCCGTCGTCGGCCACTGATCTCCGTACACGGCGTTTAATTTTCTTCTCTGTATACGCCGAGTTTCGTCGGCTGAATAATTCGGATTATTTTTTCAATTAGTTCTTTTCCCTCCCCCTTTGGTTTCTCGCTAGTGTTTCTCGCGTGTGCGTCGCGCGCGTTGAAATCCCCGAAGGAATTCGAAACACGCGAAATATACATATGTATACACGTACCTGTATAACCCGAGGGAAACTCGATCGCTTCTGATATACACCGTACATACATATACATAGGTGTGTATGCGCGAGATGACGCGAGGGGTGGTGTTGTAAAAAAACCGAGTCGAGGAACAACGAGACGGAGTGAGAGAGATTGAAAAAAAAAAAAAAAAATGATGCGAAAAAGAGAAAGAATAATCGCTGAATTCCTGCGTACGAAATTTAACCGCGACCTATCTACAATTATTATAAATGTGCATACGATACTGTACGCTGCGAAAAAAATTCAAGCAATGAAAAAAAAAAAATATATAGATACGCGAGGCGGAACGTGAATGAAATTAAATCAAATAAATTTATGCACTCGCTCAGTTTTTTTTTTTTGCCATTATTTTTTTTCTCCTTTTTTTTTTTTCGTTAAGGTAAGAAATATCGTCATAGTCCGTCGATTTTTATGTGTCGCGTTTGCATATAAATTTTGTGCTTATTTACGAGAGTTTACGACGTCGAGGAGGAGGTGTTCGGCTATACATATAATATCTACGATATATCATAGTAACGGCGTAGTTTTATCGCCTTATCTTTTCCAATCGGCTTCATCATCGTAATCATGATCACGACGGAGATAATAATGATACAACGATAATAATAATATTGTAGTAATAAGAATAATTATGATATTCTTCTTATCGGCTCCATCAACTTCAAGTTTTGCAAGCACATGTGGTGTATACGGTACAGGCGCAGGTATACAAGAAAATTTAATAAACGTAATTGCGTTATGTGCCGTTGTAAAATTGTTGAAAACTTTTGTCGATTCGATCGACGTGAAAAAAAAACAAAAAAAAAAATCGATAACATGGAATCAACGTTGACACGGCCACTTGCAGTTTCGAAAAAGAAAAAAAAAAGAAAAGAAAAAAAGTAACGTAGATAAACCGCTAGTTTTTTTTTTTCTTTCTCTTTTTCTTTTGCGTATAACAAACTTTTTTTTCATTCTCTCACACCGACTCCATAGTCGCATACTTTATTTTCCGTCGCGTCACACGTCGTGTACATGTACATATTTGTACATGCTCGTAGTCGTCGTTGAGTACGTGTACGTGTACACGTGTACGTGGAGCAATAAAAATGTTGTAAGCGAAGTTGCGCGAATCGCGGCGATGTCCACTCCGTCAACTGCGTAGTTTTAGCCGTTCGACCAATCGGAGAAGGATCTCCGAGGGGGCTCGTCGCGTCGAGTGTACATTTATTTGATTCCTCTACACACTATGTGTTATTATATTACGTATTACACCAGCGTCGGACGTACGCTGTGTACTCGATATACTTATCCGCGCGCAATTTTTTTTAGTGTCCGGCGTGTTACTCCGTAGTAACGCCTTTCGTTTCGTTATCGGTCGCGCATTGTTCAAAATTTCTTTCGTTCCCATGTTTTGAGGAATTTTTTTTTTTTTTTTCAAAATTTAGTACAACCCAATCGATCCATCCGACGAACCCTGTAGAACGAAATCAACCGGAGTGCGAAAAAATTCAAACCTCGATGGGATGTTTTTTTTTTTTTGAAGCTCGATTTACTCGACGGATTCGCGTTTATGAGGTTGAACCTGGAGAACGGGTTAACCGAACGTTTTTGGCGATTTTTGATTTTTGGAAAATCGCAAAAAAAATTCAAAGACTGAAGCAAAAAACGATCATAACGCTTTGAATTTGTCAGATGCAAGTTGTACGTCTATAAGTATACAATGCTCAAGTTTTTGCAAATTTTGTTTTCCTATTCCTATACCTTTTTTTTTTTTATTTTTCACGACGCCGATTCGCAATTGTTCGCTGATTTAATTAATCAAGAGTTAAGTATTATATGCTAAACGTACAGGTCAATCCAATGAAACGATGGGAGGAACTTTGACCCATATTATTGGCGGTCATGAGGCGTTGGGAAATAAGAAATAAGAAAAAAAAAAAAAAGGAAAAATCGAAGAAAATTGCGACGCGGTCTCACGTTATACCTAAATATTGAATTATCCCATGTATACCGCGATTACAACGATAATTAGTTCCCTATGAGTAAAATCATGACGTTATTTAGCGAAATTCTTAATTAGCCCTTATAGGTATGTTTCTATACGATGTCCCATTAAAATGGGGAAAAGTGATCGGTACGAATTTAATACACACCTATTACTTAATTGACCCGAATATGTACGTATACGCCATTTCTGGGAAACACATTTGGAAAGCTCGTAAAATTTTTAGGTAGACGAGCGCCGTTAATTACACCTGCTCATACGGGGTGTCCTATCCGGTCTCAAAATTGAGGCGCTCCTAAACCGAACTGCAATGTTCATAAATATATATTGAAAAAAAAAAAAGAAAAAACAAGAAACTTTTCTCTCCCGCCCTTTTTCTTTAATCGTGCCCTCCGACCCCCTTTCGACCGAAAAAGTGCGTGGTGCCCGAAATGGCGCGCGAAACTAGAATCCTGCCGGTACAGAAGCGATTTTTCTCACGTTTCGTGACTTTACGAAAATCGTCCCGGCACGCGCTACTTCGCTGTATACCTGACAGAAGAGAGACCACGTACGCTCCACACGCACACGTGTATTCAGAGGAAAATAAGGAAGCGATGAATTTTACTCCAAGAGATACTAACTATAGGTGGTGAACGCGGAGGAGGAGGAGGAAGAGAAGGAGGAGGAGGAGGAGGAAGAGAAGGAGGAGGAGGAGGAGGACTTGGTCAAAGTTATAACTTGTCCTTGGCTCGAGGCGTCTACTGCACGCGCTCGACGTCGTCTAGTAATTACCGATATACATGTATATCGTTGTACTGTACGCTTCCATGTCTCCTCCTCCTCCTCGTGTAAAGAATTCACCGCGCACACACGCACACGTTCAACTTTACGTGTATTTCGAAGCGCACGTCGATGACGCGTTGTTGCGTATTATACACGCTGCACTTTCCAACAGATTCGTTACAAGTACTGTATATATATCGTAATAAACTTCCATTTGTAAACGATATTTTGTGAGCACGGCGGAGAAAAAATCGTATCAAGAAAATAATTGTATTTTTATTTTCAAATTTTTCACTTCGACTTTTATTTCAACGTCGATCGGTGTATACGTATAGGTGCGGGCAGGTGTGTTACGAAGCGCGCGATGCAGTAATAACGTTGCGGCATATATTACGAGCGAATGCGAATTGCGTAATCGCGTGTATCGCACGGCGACGCGACGTTACAGGTATGCGTGCTGCTGCTGCTTCTTGCGATACGCGTTCCGCGATTCCTGCGGTGCGTAGGATTCGCGAATACGCAGCCTGTGATCGAATCGCATTTTTCGATTCGCTTGCGCGTACGCGGCGATTGAACTGTGGGATTGCGGTTTGGTGAACAGAAAAAAAATTTAGGAAATTTGCGAAGATCGCACGCAGAGCGTAACGAGGCGACCGTTTTTTTTTCTTATCGGGATTTTGGGCTTACGTGTGGAAATTATGTAAAACTTTCTTCTTCTTCTTCTATTTTTTATTTCTATTTTACGATTGCTCGTATATGATGTACTCGTGTATACGTACCTACTCCAGATTTCATTCATTTCGTTTCGCTCCGCTCGCCTCGGCTATACACGTCTCATACTCGGCTGCACCTTTAACTCACCTTAACAAGCTGCGCTCGTACACGAGCACTTTTATTAATTATAATAATAATTTATTCATCTCGCTGACGTTTAACGAGATAATATGTATATTATATGTACATAATTTTATATCCACAACGTGTATATATATATATATATATATATAGTATTCTATATTGCGCACTTATGTAGCATTCACCGACCCAACACGAGTTTATTGTGTACTGCGTCCAAAAAAATTCGACAATTTTTATTCAAAACTCGCTGCGATTTTCTCATTCGCCGTAGCAATCTTGAATAGGTTTTTTTCCAACGAAAATAGTCGAGTTTCAGAAATTTCGCTCACATAAAGTGGCTTTTATTTTTTATTTTTTTGCTTTTGCTTTTGCTTTTGCTTTTGCTTTTTCTTTACCCATCGGCCAGCACGTCGACGATATGTAAATTTCGCGCTCTGTACGACAGATGCACCGATGCACTTTGTACTCTTAGCGCATACGCGCGTGATCGCGGCGGACGAGAGACGGGGAACCACACGCATCACGATATATATATATGTGTGTGTGTGCGGTGCTACGTGTAGGCGGTACCACACGTTTACGCGAATCAAAAAAAAAATAAGTAAATAAAAATAAAAATTAAAAAAATTAAAATAAATAAATCGAAATAAATTTAAAACGGTATGCTGCAGCGCGTTTATGCGAATGTAAAATTCCGGCCGCTTTGGGATAATTCCATTCCGTTGTAGGAATAAAATTTTTCATAATAAGATTGTTACAAACGTAGGCAAAAAAAAGGGGAATAAATTCTTACGAGCGTATAATGTGCACTGTATATGTACGGTATATCACGCCGCACCGTTTGATAGTCTTATGGGAGGTATGTAGATACATATGTATGTATATATATTATACATATGTGCACATACGTGTACATATGGTTGATATTCTATATACCTTAGCTACCTGGTTGCGCACGTCTAAACCTACGAGACGCGCTCAGCGGCTAGAAAACGAAGGCCGAATATTAGAATATTGTATATAATAAACATACACATATATATACATAGATATATACATGCACACACGTAGGTGCGATTCATGCACACACTTATCTATGTATGTATCTTTATACTAATTATAGCGACGGATTGAAAATTCAAAGTAAATTTAGACACTTATGTACCTGTACGTATATTCCGTACGAGTGTATATAATTAATAACTTCACACACGTGTGTTAACGAATTCGTATATATGTACATACGTGTACATACGTGTACATATATGTACAAAACGTATACGTGTCATACATATCGCTATCGTATTTTCGTATACGTGCATTTGATATACATAACGAATTATGATGTAAATTATTTTTACGTATATTAATTTCATTTCATATACATACGCAAATATATCTTGATACGTACATACAGATATATATATATGTATGTGTATAAGACACGCGTGCAGCACGCAAGGATTCGGATGACCTTAAGCTCGTATATACATATACTTCACGTACGTACATACGTAAGGAGATACATAACGTTGTAGTGGCCCTGAACTTCGCGTTTCCACACCTTGTATGTATCGTACATAGGTGGTATACGGACGTGTATATAAACTCGATAGAAAAAAGGAGAAAAAAGAAAGAGAAGAAAAAGAAAAAAAAAAGTGGAAAAAAACGTTGCAACGTGTGCAGTTTCTCGTTTCATGAGCTGCTGCTTGCTGCTGCTGCAGCATGCAGGCAACTTAAGCATGCCGCAGAATTCTTAGAGATGTGGGTTATAATAACGTAGAGATTGTCGTCCCCCTTTCCCCCTCCCCCCTCCCGCCCACCTATAGATGATGGGAAATAGGACACTCCCGGTGTAAAGATTACCTATATCGTTTCAACGATACCCACAGGTATCGCGAGCAACACGTGGTTCTTAAATCCTGATTGTATACACGCGCTCGCGGTTAGCTGTGTAGTCCGTGCGGCGCGCTTTTCGAATTTTCTCAATTTTTTCTTTACTCCGCTTTTCGCATTTCGAGTTTTCAGTTTTCTCATGCGTATCAGCGTTTTTCGATATCCTCCCCGTGTGCGCGTCCAATTGGCGTAATTTCCTTTTCAACAAAATTTTCTACGCACGTATCGTCCACGCACCTCCGTATATATATACATATATATATATATACACGGAGGCGCGTGACGCAACGTGCCTATAAATGTGGTGTAGTGGGATCGCCGCGTCGTCGTCGTCGTCGTCGCCGAGTGGAGTCTCTCTTGTGAGTCGAGTCGCGCCGAAGTTTTATAAACGTGCGTCGAGCCTCGTGTGCCCGTGTGTGTGCGCGTGTGCGTGTGCGTGTGCGTGTGTGTGAATTTATTTATGAACACACGCGTCCCAGCGTCGAGAATGTGTGAGAGGAATGAAGGAGGCGCCATCATTTCCTCCGGCCTTGTCATTTTCTTTGCTTTTATACCGGGTGACCGTAACCGCCGATCGGTTTTATCGGGCTCTCATGCACCGTTTCAACGCATAACTCGCAATGCGTGCGCGTTCAACGCGTACACATACGCATACACCGTACATTCGAATACTCGCGTATATTTTTAATAACGCTTATGTACCACACCGCTGGTAAATACGGTCACTACTGGATTATATGTACATACCTCTGCTATAACTGCAAACGAGCTATAACGCCTCGAATATGCGTTTTAACGTAGGTATGCTCATATGTAGATTGACATGCGTATGTATTTAAAATGAAAGGTACATATACATATGTACATTTATGCGAGCTGCGTGTGTATATTATTATGTACGAGTATGACGTGCATACATATATCGTCGCGAACGGAGAGAGAGAGAGAAAGAGAGAGGAGGAAGCGAAAAGTAGAGTAAAATTAAAAGTAAAAAAATAGTAAAAATCAGAAAAACTACGGCGGGAGAAAGAGAGGAGGTCATTTTAAAAATAAATTGAGAACCACGCGGTACGTAACGCATAACGCATATATATATATATACATATCGTTGAACCGACGAACCGTCTTCATAGAGCGTCGTCATAATGGCGAAACGTACGAAATATATTCGCATCAATTTTTTTCCAAATTTTCCAATAAAAATTTCCTTCTTCGAGGCAAAAAAATTATCGTCGAACCGATCGACCGTTTTTTTCATGTAACCTAATTTTTGTTCATCACATTCGGATTCTCGTCGAAATTCTTGCGAAGAAAAAGAGAAAAAAGATAGAGAAATATGAATGAGATAAAAAATGGAGAAAAAAAAAAAGTGAAAAAAAGTCATACGTGCACGCGTGATTCGTACATCCAGTACTTTCCGCGGCGGGGTATTGAGCTATACGTATAGGTAACGTACATCAAGCTCGGAAGATTTGCATTTAAATTTTTTGGGATGCATACATACGAGTTTAGGGAGCAAAAACAGAGATATTTCAACGCCAGATATTGGCTGCTCAGATTTCTATGAATTTTCTATCCGTAGGTAGCTCGGTACAGAGAGATGAGGGAATGCCGCAGGAGAGGGGGGGGGGGGGGGAAAGGAAAAGAATATTACGATGACGATGATAATAATAAAAAATCAATAATAATAGTAACAGTAATACCGATAGAGAATAGGAAATTTTTTGATCCCACGCAGGGGGCCTAGCCTGTACTATCTCAAATCTGACAGGCGGCAATCACTTTGTTTTCCTCGACTGACACACGTGCGATATATATTGTACCTATCGTGTACGATATTACGTGTACCTACGTTCGGATTCGGAAAAATTGAAATATTTTCTATCGAAATTTATATATATATATTTGAAAAATTTATTCAATTTTTATTACGATCCCTCTGCATGTGCAACGTGTACGAATATCAAAGGTATACGAATAGACCGATTTGTACTTTACGTACAAACATTTTTTGTCGTCGATCAATCTATCCTAGGTGTTTTTTTTTTTTTTTTTAAATAAAATTTATCTACAATATTTAAATTAGGGTCTGTTCTTTCATTGCCTGTAAATTTCGAAGGTTTTCACGTACAACCATTTCTACGATGGAGTGCAGATTATAGAAATTAATTACGATGCGTTGATTGATTGGGAAATGAAATTGAATTTTTTCTCCATTCTTTTTCATACGGTTGAATTCAGCGATACGTCGAGAATATCGGGATGCATAAATGGAAAAAAATGTATGCACTTGTATCGGTTATCTGTATTACCGTTCGTTTGTACGCTGCAGCTGTGTAATGTCTGTTCAAATTTTAAATATTTATTTTTAAAATATGATCTCGTATCCTTGCGTGAGGATCATGAATTTTTTTTTATTTGTTGCAACCGATGCGGTGCGGATACCGAAGAATCGTGTACGACGCGGTGATAACGACGTTCGAAAAATTGATACTTGAGAAACGCGTACCCCTACACCCTATAGTTACGATACGGTGATTCGTTTAATTAGTTTTTATGTTTATCTCAGTATGAAATGAAATCGAATTAACCGCGGGGGATATTAAAATGATTTTCTCATAACAAGATCATCGAATTTGATTTTCGTAAAAATATTATCAAATCTACAACGGTTGTTTGAAAATAATAACTAGCCGCTGAAAACATATTTTTCTATTCGACGACATGAGCTACGATCGACTCGTTGTAACGCTTCGGTAATTAAGTTTAAGTACCGTAATAATAGGGGAATTTAATTATCGAAGTACACGCTTTATTGCCATATCCACGTATTCCACGTGTCACATATTTTTTGTTATCGATTTTTTTTTTTTTGCGCGCGATCCATTTTTGCGAAATCTGGAAGATACCTGCAATCGACGCACGTACACATCCTGCTTCACGCCTATTTATGTGGAAAATGAAAAGAAAGGAGAAAAAAAAAATAAATAAATAAATATCTATCGATACGATTACCCTTCGATCAGCCTTCGTTTGACATTGATATCACCCAATATGCAGCGGATCTTATCGCGGAATATAATGCACGTGTGTAGGTATATAATATATGCACAAATGCGCGACTCATTATTTTCAGGTGTATAAAATTCGACGATAAAATTTCATCGATTTTTTTTTTATCGTAATCGAAATACTAGCAATGCACTCGAGAAAGTGCACATTATCTTCTCTCTCTCTCTCTCTTTCTTTCCATCCACTCCAAATCGAAATTTTATCTTTTTTTTTCCCTCCTTCTTTTTCCTTGAAATATCCTCTACTAATTATCATCTGATTCCAAAGCGATGAAAATTGAACAATCGTCTAAAATTAGCGTATATGCAGATACGGTATATATGCGTTGTACTCGAATGCTTCTCATTTGCGGTTCGCGTTCTCTCTTGGAGACAAAAAAAAAAGAAGAAAGAAAAAAAAAAGAAAACCCTGTTGATACACCTCTGCAAATATTCGTACAATTGCGCCCCCCGGTCGCGTTTTCTTTCGATATTTCCTTTCTTTTCATTTTTTTATTTCAGTTTTGTCTTTCTCTCGTGCGTCCGTTACTGTACTGTATAGGTACGTTACGTGTGACCGATCGACGTCAATTTTAGTCTGCGTCGATGTCTGCGAAAATTATTCAACTTCTGCACGACTCCGTTGATTCAATCGAGCCACCAATTTTTCTCATCGACATATCTCAATTCTCTCAATTTTATAGATGGAGCAGTTTGGCCTCAGGATTCGGATTCCTGAGATCGAAATACATTGGAATAGCATTGGGAAGCGAATTAAAAAAAAATATCGATTTTTGGGCCAAAAATAAAGTATTTAAAAAATTGGTTGTAGGATACTTTTCTAACGTAATTTGACCTGAGGAACTCGAATCCGTTGATTAAATTGACCTACGAATTTTTTCCATCGAGGTATCTCAATTTTTCCGCTTCGAATAGCGAAAAATTGGATCAATTTCACAGATAGATTAATTTGGTTTCCAAATTGGGATTTCTGAGATCGAAATATTCCATTTTGAAAATCCAGCATAACTGCAGTATAGCTGGCTAGCACGCCCCTAACACGTGTGCTGCATTCGTCGATGTAATTACACCGATTGATAAATCGTGTCGTTTTTTTTTTTTTTTGCTTTTAAATAATTTCTCCACGCATCAATTACGCCCGAATTCCTTCGCGTAATTTTCGCCGTCCGTCGAATTTCAGATTTTTCGAATACCTCCGATTTTTCGGATCGGGTAATCACGTTACAGCGTGTACAGTTATAGTTTCCATCTCAATTGTAAGTTTTAAGTTTAGAAAAATAATCTTGGCGCTGGAGAATCGCGCTTGTGATATCGGTATACCTATACAACGGTCACAAGACAGAAGTTTATCGCGCGAACCGTTATCATTCTTATCAACGCTCTCTGTTTGACGTGGCCTATGCGACGACTGACTTAACTTCGCCTCGTTTCAATTTCGTTTCGGTTTCACTTTATTTCGTCCCGTTTTGACCGACTTTACTCGATCGTTGAACGGAACCCCCCCCACCGACTCGGCGAAATATCGAACACGTGCGATTTTTTCGTGCATCGCGAAAACGACGCTCCAAAATTGCCGCAGATATGGATTATTTTTTTTTTTTTTATTTATGTTTTTTTTTTTGTTCACTCGCAATTTCACCGCTAATTACATTATACCGAAAGGATAGATTTAACTCTTTATTACCGCGATACGTTATCGGCGAAACATATCTGCTTGATTAATTGGCGTAATTATTATTGATGATTATCGGAAATAGCACCTCGAACACGCGTTCACGCCCATTCATTGATCGGAATTATGTATACATACGTACGTACGTAATGTGCATCTCGGAATCTGCAGTATATTGACTTATTGTATACGTGACACGTGACAAAAACCCTCGCCGATTATTGTCAGCACGCTTCCATTTGTTCTATTTAATTTCGTTTGACAATTTTTCCATAGAATTTCGATCTGTCGGGCACCTTCGCTATAAGTTTTATTCCCCGTATGTTTCTTTCTTCTGTTATTCGATTGGTTGATATTTTTCAATGATTCGAAAAATGGATGAAAAAGGATGAAGAACCATTTCCAGTTTATTTCCGATACACATAGAACGAATGATGAATACCGGCTCATCGTTTAAATCGTCATTCTACCGCCGCAGTGACACTGCGTTTTATTTATACAACCAGGTACCTACACATTGTATAAATATGAGGTAATAATAATCATTAAATTATTCAAACATATTTGCAAAACGTTGCAGAACTCGTATATTAGAATACCGCGCGGGAGCTGGGATAGGAAAACAAAAAAAAAATAATAGAAATAATGAAACAGAGATCAATCTCTTTCCTGCATTTTTTTTTTTTTTTTTTTTCTTTCTTTGTCTCTCTCTCTCTCTCTCTCTGTACATAACGTGATCTGTTCCTATGTACGGTTGGAATAGATGAAAAAAAAGAAGAAGTAAAAAAAAAAAAAAATAATAAATCAGATAAAGGACAGAGCAATTCACGTTGCATAAAACTGTAAGCGATTATAGCCGCATTACTCTGTCCGCTCTACATTATCCGTAGTGGTGTAGAAAAAAAAAAGGACGACAGAAAAAAAAAGAAGTTTATGTGTTCATCATCGGTTATCTAATATTTATTTTATCCTATTATTAATACATATTTGATATCTAATGTTCTCTTCCTCAATGTTTTTCACAACTAATCGACCTCGTTTTAAGCGTTGTGTGCGGAGAAAAAAAAAAAAAAAAATAGCGAAAGAATAAGAAAAAGTATCGATCACATTACGCTCGATAATTCTTTTGATCCTACTTTTTTTCATCGTGCAGTTGTTATACGCGAGATTTTATAGATTTGGTGATTTTTATTTCTCGCGCGCAGATTAAATTTCATCCACACGTTTCATAGATATAAAACAATAATCGTAACTCTCGGTGTGGACAGATATATATATATATATATATATAAGTATATATGTGGTATAGGCGCAGTGTTATCGGTGGGGTAAATTAACGTTACATAATAATTCTTACATTGAATTTATATAAGTATCATTATACACGTGTGACGTACGTACGTATACGTACGTATGTATAACAGCGCATCGAGTTCCGCTGGCAGATGTACGCGAAAAAGTAGAATTTTCTGAAAATTTTGAAAATTTCATTCCGTTGACGTGATACGCCTGCAGTGCGGCGTGGATTCGACGCGATTTTAAAAAAAAAAAAAAAAAAATGTTTTTTTCTAGCGTAGATGCTGCCCGTGATGGGATAGAAAATGATCGATTTGACGATTCGTTTACCTCGCGGTATGTATTTTGGCAATAAATGAAATCTCTTTGGGGAGAAAGAGGAAGAGAAAGAGGGAGAGAGAGAGCAGATGAGCACGATGTGTGCGTAACGGAGAGAACGGGGGGGGGATTTTTTTTTTTCTCTCCGAGGGGCGTTGAAGGGTGTTCGGGTATGCGGGCGGAGGAGGAGGTTTCTCTACTCTTAGATAAGTGTTATCACTCGAAACTCCAGAAGGGGTTATCATCGAGTGGTATGCCATCGTTGCCACATCATCGTCATCATCGTCATCATCATCATCATCACCATGATCATCATCTTATTGTATACGTATGTATTTCAATAACGTTTTTTCCGCATTATATTCTAAGGGGATGCACATTTTCCGTACAAGGTTAGAAGAAGAAAGCCACGCGCGTATGACAGGCAATTGCAAAATAAATGTAAATAAATAAAGAAGAGTATTTCTAATTTTTGCCAAAGTGGCAAACATGCACTTTTGCCAACGGTTCAAGTGTCAGTAGCTTATTCACCCATGCGTATCATATCGTAGCGAAGGAAAAAAAAAAAAAAAAAAAGTCTGGGGAGGGAAAAAAAAAAATAATTAAAAATAATTTCCGTAAGGTTGACGCCGTTATGTGTGTGCGTGTGCGTGCGTGTGTGTAGGATGTAATAAATCGATTAGCGCGTGTACATGTATCGATACGGGTATATATCTTATTTTTAATTTATAATACCTTACATATATGTCGTATACAGATATATATATATGCGCATGTAATTTCGATCTGTTCTTGGAATTTGGGTCAATTATAATAATTATTAGTTGTTGTCGTTAATTTTCCTACGTTGGCAGTATATATATATATGTGATGTATGTACTATGTAGTATTTTAGGTACAGCCAACGACTTGATAATATATATGTACACATAATTACATAATCTAAATGGAACTAAACGTCGCTTCGGGCTCTTCTGCATTGCTGTATCATATATAATTTATGGATTTTCTTCTACCTTTTTTTTTTTTTGTTTTCTCTCGAATTTGAATTTGGTTTCATATCACTCTGGAAAATATTACACAGGTAACAGTGATATTTATTGTTGAATAGTTGTTTTTTTTTTTACCCCACATTGAATTTTTGAGAGGACCTCATTCGGTTCAACTTGAGTATATGAGGAAAGTTAAATTGTACGATTTACTTTTGGAGTTTAATTATAAGAATTTTGCGAAACTTGTGTGACATATAAACGCGATCTTACACATACATAAGTACACGTCGTACGTGTAGCCTGGAAATTAGTACGTATTTTAGAAGTACCTTCGTGTACATAGGGGTATAGACTTTGGCACAAAGATGGGTGCATAGGTAGCGAAAGTTTCCCTTTAAAATCTAATTTTCTAAGTTCAGTTTCTGCGAACTTGTGTCAAGTTTTCGTACACTTCGTCTTGACGCCGGTCGGTCGGTCGGTCGGTCGGTAGTCATGACTACGTAATTAATGCCAACTCGAGTTTCTCATCCCTTTCCCCTAGTTTTCCTTTTTTTTTTTTTTTCTATTTTACAATGTTCCTCCATTTTCTTTAATTTTTTTTTGCTAGCTCTCATAATTCATTGTGCTCGGGACGCGTCGTCCAAGGTTTGCCGAGGTTACTTCGTTTGATTTCGATCAGTTTTTATTTTTATTTTTTTTTCTTTCGATTTTTCTTTCGGATGCGGTACGCAACCGATTCGGGATAATTTGTTCACCGCACGTGTCGTAGATTGAGAAGGAATGGAAAAATACTCGAAGGGATAATGTTGGGTTTCGAAAGGATAATATTGGTTTCCTATTCCGTTCGATAGGTTTTGACTGTTTCCGGTTCTTTCAAGGTTTCCCTCCCTCGTTGTTTTCTCTGTTTCGAATAGATAAGGGGCATAAAAATCTTGCGGATTACCACAATTTTCGGTTATCACGAATTCTCCATGGAAAAATTATTTTTTTTTTCCTTTTTTCAAAATTTCACACGATATAAACGAATTTTCGCTTCAACTTCTTACCGCAAGAGAATTTTTTTTACCAATTTTATGACCGTTGAAAAAAGTTTCCTGCAATTTTTATTTTTTTATTCATTTTTATTTTTTTTGGCTCTTTCGTTCGGTAAATTATGCGCGGTGATATTCGTATTTATTTGTGTGTACGTATATATATATATATATATACGCGTAATGCGACAGGGTGTCGCGCTTCGAATGGGCAACTTGTTGCATTCGCCCTTGATTCCCACGTTATACAAAAGTCCTCTGTATTACGTATACACACACCTATACGTGTATATCCTATGTATTATATATTACGTGTATTTTCCACGTTATGTGCTTACCTATGGCGTAATGAACGTACACGTATAGCACGGTCATCCACCCACGTGTATAGGTGGAAACGATTCAACCTAATTTACGCGCTTTGCGATCGAATGATTATTAATATATTTTTTTTTTTTTTGTCTGACGTGCGATTGAAATTCGAAATTTATATATATATGCATTCCTTTTCTCTCTATTTTTTGACGTCTCCGTGCGTGTGAAAAAAAGAGAGGAGAAAAAAAAAAAAAGCATATCGAAGGTCGCGAAGTGGCCCTTCCTTTTTCCCTCACTCCTCGTAGGTCGTTGTGGTTGTATAATACCTTTTTAACCGTGCACATATTTCTAGTCTTTGTAGTTAAAATTTATTATTTTCATTATAATATTTTTATAGCACTTCCGCGTTCAAAGTATACGACCGTCTAGATTCGTCTATTATCATAATATATCTATATAATCTGATGGGTTATAAATTACTTAACAGTGGTCGGTACCTATTCGAAGGTGAATTATTATACTCCGTCGACTTTTAACCTTGTTGATTTTTTTTCCTTTTTTCAATTTTTGTCGGTCTTACTTTTGCTCTTTCTTCTCCATTTATTCAGTCGTTTATTTTATTATCGTTATTGTTGATGCGATTTGTTGAAAACTGGAAAATTTCGTCGGAAATATTGAGATCAAAATTTAGATTTCCTCGTAACGAGCATACTATAAATAATCGATACGGTTGTACGTAGGATAGGAAATACAATAGATAATCATTTATCACACGTAACAATTCCAATGAATATTTGATGAAATTATGAGCTTTTGGAAAATCTGCTTGTCAAAGTACAAGAAAAGAAAAATAAACGGTTCCAGATGATTTCATGATTTCAAGTTTCGATTTTACTCTTCTGATTCTGGTTATTGGGAAATTTGTTGAATCGCAAGTTTGATTGAAAAAAAGATGCGAATATTCGTTTAATCAATTTTTCTTTTTTTCTGTTTCAGGTAAGTTTCTTCAATAACTACGCAATTATCGTATGTATCCATCCGTAATTTCTCCGATGTGCGACGAAAAAATTTTTGGAAAACCCTTTACTTTCACACGTTACGCGTACCAAAGGTAAAATATATTCAATGTTTATACGTGAACACCCGGTATACGAGAAATAGAAAAAATTAAGGAATATCATCGTAACAAGAGCGCAACTTTTAACACACCGCGTAACTTGAGCCTATCTGCTTCGGACAATTCGTCGCGTAATTTAAATTTTTTATTCAATATTTTATTTTATTTATTTTTTTCTTTTTCTTATTCGGGAGGGACACGCATACCTATGCACGCACACCTGTGGTATGTGAGGTACGCCGCGAGGGTTCCGCAGCTTTTTCGGTCCACGTTGAAATATAAATATGCGACCATCTAGCGCGTTGAACGTTTCTCACATGTGATGCGCGTAAGTGTGCGTCCGCGTAAGTGTGTAATATTAATAACAAACACACGCACGTTGTCGTCGTCTGCTGCGGATCGTATATACGCGTACACGGTGTAGATATACACACATGTGTGTATATATAGATATATATATATCCTAAGTTTGCGAGTAAATTTTACAGCCGCGCGCCACTGCGCAGAGAAAATCTTGTTGGCCGCCAACCGGCTGTTATAAAGTTGCCTTGATATCTGTGTGTGTGGAATGGGTGTCTGTTATGCTCCTAATATAATATACTGCAGCGAATGTTATACGTATACCCACCTCGGTGAAAAAGTATGTACATATATAACGATATCGGTCATACGTGCAACGTTCTCTGTATTAGCGAGAAATGCGCGGGAAGAAAAATTTCGCAAGAACCAAGCGGGGGATCATCCCCTTATCCCCTTATCCCCTTATCCCCCTACGTGTAACTGAGCATAGGATAATTTTCACGGAAAAAAATACAGACGTAGAAAAAGAAAAATTGCGAAATTTAGCTCGTCATTGATTCAATTTGAAAATCAAATGAAAAATACAATCGGACGAATGAAATTTGAACGGAAATTAAAGACTGGATCTTTCGCTTTCGGAATCGTCTGATTCCAGAAATGCAAATAAACTTTTCAGAAAAATTTCAAACGAGTCGTTGACGAGGTCTTGTGACAAAAACTGATCAAAAAATCAAGATATACATTTCTTCCATTCATTACACATAGGGGAAAAGTAAGTTTTCCGTGTACATTTTTTTGAGGGGGGCGGGGTGGGGTGGGGGGAAATACCGGGGTCGGAGGTTTTCGGTGCGGTTCGAGAGAGAGACACACAGAGGTAGAAAATAATGGAAGTAAAAAAAAGAGCGGATGATCGTCGAAGAGGAGTGGGAATTGTGCCTCCGACGTCATCTCGCGGTATGATCAGTAGCGGGGCTCAGAGGTTCTCCGTTTTGTTTATACACAATTTTTTTCACCGTCTCTTTTACACTTTACTTTATTGCGAGGTCGGTAGCTGCGAGCGAGCGAGCGAAAAAAAAAAAAAAATCGCGCATCTTATTCCTTATCATTATCATCGGTGTCGTCGTTTGCATACGCGTTGCACACGTACGATCGTCGCGCGCTTTGTGGTACACACAGATGCGCGCAGTACCGGCGTGTGTCTCTAGCGGTCCTGAAGGATGTGGTGTTTGTCGTAGGTCACGATTCGAGGCGATTTTTAAACGTTTTCTCCCACCCGTTTTCGCTCCCCCTTCGCCCCGCTTCCCCCCCCCCCCCCCCTTTCCTTCCCTCTCCTCTTTTCTCTCATCTTCCGTCTCGTCTCTTCGTTTTATTTGATTTTATTTTCTTTGAAACGTTTTTTTTTTCTTTTTTATCTCGACGCTACCGCGTGCTCAATACGTCGCGTTCCCGGCTTACTCCCCTCGTTCGCTTTTTTCGCCCCTTCTGATACCAATCCCGACCCCCCCCCCCCACCCACCCACCAACTTCGTCTTTTCCGAACAATTATTTGCGAATGAGGAGTATCTGCAGCACCAAGCGGATTATTTTTGCGGTTTATCGTACAATTTTCTACGGACGTGTGTAACGCGTCGTAACGCCGGCCACCGAATAGCTCGGAAAGAGAACCCGATGTGATTCATATTCGCGACTAAATATTAACCGCGCGCATTCGAGCCATTCCGCTGAGGGGAAACGAGGGGCAACGGTAGTTGTCAGCCTCGTGTTTGGCACGCTGTATTTTCAAGGTCTAATCTCCCTTCCCTCTTCGTTATTTTTTCATCTCTCTCGTCTCTCTCGTCTCTCTCTCTCTCTCGCTCTCTGTATTTTTTTCTCTCTCTAGAGATTGTTTAGAGTTCAGACGGTCATTTTTTGGGAAGCTGTCTCCCCGTAAATACGAACACGCCTTATTCTACATATATCGACGTGTGATAATATCGTGATCATATTTAGATATTTTTTTTTTTTTTTCCTCCACTTGCACTACGTTCATATGCACGCTTCGATCAATTAATTCTCAACCTTGCGAATGCTTAAAATTATAGAATCGAGAGAGAAGAAAAAAAAAATTCAGAATTTCCTCGAATATCGATCGATTAATTAAATCGTTCGTTTTTTTTTTCTTATCAATTCCACGGGTAATGAGGGAAGAAACAGAATTATGGAAAAGAAAGATGCGACATTGAAGAAAAATAAAAAAAAAACTTTATATGGAAAGAAGCGAGAGGGATAATTTTCTTCCTCTTCTCGTAACGTATTTTTTACAATAAATTTTCTCTCTTTTTTTTCTCTCTCCATTGTATCATATCGGTAACTGTGTATAAAATTATACGGCGGGGAGCGTTCCGTCGGTGCACGACCTACGCCAACCGAAGGTGATATTTCAGATGAACTCGCTTTATTGTAGCTGCGCGGTCGAAAAATACTCGAATCGAACGAACGGGTCCCGAAAAGGAGAGCGAGAATTTTTCCGTCCGAATAATTTCGAAAAATCTCGTAATCCGACAAGGTGTAAAATGACGTAGTGGGGAAAAAAAGACACCGGTCCTAACACCTTCGGTTCTCCGAGGGGAGTGGGAAGGGAGAAGAAATTTATCTCGTAGAAAATAGTTCGAACGAAAGGAGAGAAACAGAAAAAAAAAAAATCATTTTTTTTTTCTTTTTTGATACATCCACCGAATAAAATGAAACAAAATCGAATTGAAACGAAAAGAAAGAGCTGTGGCTGAAGCCGTTATCATTCGCCGATTATGGCCTATAATATCCTATCGGCAGGTTTTGCGCGCCAAACAAACATTCGACGATTTTATTTTATACATAGTCGGTACGTATAACATACACGTATGTACGCTCCTCCTTCTCATCCTATTTATCTAGTACGATACCTATACGTTTTTAATATAAAAAGAGCGTCTATATATATATTTACACATATACCACCTACGTGTTATGTATGTGGGCTCCTCGTACGATACGTATTCGTATACGTATTCGTATACGAATGTGTGGTGTATGAAGAATATTTATAAAACGATCAAGTGCGTTCGCGAAGCGACCGCGGTTTCTGTATTTCAGGGAATTTTTACATCTCTCTTCTCTTTTTTTCTCCTTTGCCATTTTTTTCTCTCTTTTTTTTCTTTCGAATCCATTCCGCACAGTTGATTACACACACGACGACGACGACGACGACGATTTCTGTTGAAAAAACGTGTAATTTATTTTCTATACGCACACACGTTTCGCGTCCCCACGAATTTCGCGTTTACGGACGACAATCGAACGATGGCGAATTAAATCGAAAATTTACAAAAATTTTTTTTTTTTTAATTAAATGAAAAAGAAGAGAGAGAGAGAGAGAGAGAAAAAAAAAAGAAGATTTTCGTACGATATCGCGCCTAGTCTGTACCGCTGCTGCGCCACGAGCCGGATATCCAACCGTTCTCTCGTTCCCGGGGTCACTTTCAGAGTTTATTAGCTTTGCTTAGACGACTCGCGTTTATACATATACATATATATACGTGATCCATATACCTACGTGTGTTAGGTACTATGTACGCTCGTATCGTAGTGGTACGTGAGAGAGGTACGTACGCTACGTGTGTGTACGTACGTACGAGACGATGCGGCTACGAAATATAAAAATTGTGTACGTACGCGAAGGTGGTGGTGGTGGTGGTGGTGGTGGTGGTTCATCGCCGCGTCGTAGATCGACGAATAATAATTGGTAGGTTTGATCTCCGCGATGACACCGAGGCGAAACTCTCTCCTCCCGTGTTCCTCTACGGTGCGAGGGTATGCGACTGCGATTATTGTATAATTTTTTAATAATCGCTGACGCGTCAAGCGCGCAACAGACGTCTGCAGGTGCAAAAATTGACGACGAAAAAAAGTCTCGGAAAAGAATGAACGAAAAAAAGAGTAGAAAAAAAAAAGAAATAATTACCGACACCGGGAACGAAAAAGACCGAAGAGAAGGGATTTTCCGACCTACCCGATTTTTAAATCGACTACAAAATGCTTGACGCGTACGAGTGTCGCGTATGTGTATATGTATATGTATCGCACCTACGCGTACAGGTGCGCGCAACGTCTGCGAAGTGTCTACCCGTCGCGTTTTGTTGTCTGTTGTCGACGATTGTGCTTCGGAGATAACAATGATAATAATAATAATAATAACAATAACGGTGATAATAATTTCCCCGTGCAGGTCGAACGAGAAGGGAACGTATGAAAAATGATAAAAAGAAAAAATTTAAATAAAAATTCGCTCAATTTTCGTATAGGTGCAAGACAGAAGTGTACATAAAACTTCTTCTTTTCTTCGTTGAAACTTTTTTTTATTCTACCATTCATTTAGTTGTTTAATTTTTGTCTTTTTCTTTTTTTTTTTTTCCAATATGCATTTCGCACGACGTCTGAAGGTGACGATGATACTGTAGTACAGACAATATGTATACCTGTGCGCAATTAGGGCGTGGGAAATCGAAACGGATTTAGGGAGAGAGAGAAAAAAATGAAAAGAGATAAGAGGAGAACGTTTAAATCGACGGAATAAAAAAGAAACCACGAAAAAATGCACATTTATACGTACGGTACATTAAATAAAAAGTATAAGTACATTACGCAGCGACTGACTGGCCACGACCTACGCCAACGAAATTCAAGGTGACAAGCTACAGGCACCGCGACGTCGCGAGAATTCCCCTACCTATACATGCAATATGCGTATATATATTTTATATATATATATATATATATATATTTACAGTTTTTTTATTTATATAGTATATAAAATAAATACGCAGACGTGTCGTGTATGACTACATTTCCCACCACTCTCTTTTTCAATCCATGTGGAATAAGAAAAAGAAAAAAAAAAAAAAAACCGAGAAAAATGAAACGAAGAATTCGTAAAAATGAAAAAATAAAAATGATGCATACCTATAGAGGGGGCAAAGAGGGGGGAAAGGTGAGGGGAAGAGGGGTACCCACCGTTTATCGAACAGCGCAATTTTTATCAGAACAAATATATGATATATGAACGCATATCGAAAGTTTATTATATATATGTACGTATATATATAATAATATAACGTTAATACATAGACTGCAGCGATTGGAATTTTTAATCATGAAATTTTTCTTGCCTTCTTATTCTTTCTTTTTGTTTCTTTTTCCTCTTTTCTTTTCTTCTTCTTCTTCTTCTTCTTCTTCTTCTTCTTCTTGTTTTACGTTCTCTTATAAATTTCTTTATTTTACTTCTTCTTTTCCCTTCCTTTATTAGTTTCGCCACTTATTTACTGCACTTTGTTTTAATTATACAAATGCACGATAATGTGTAACGTACAGTTTGCGAATCGTTTAGAGCTGCACATGCACATGTCTACGTAGGTAATTAATGAGTACGATATTTCTCCCTACCCTCACCTCCCTCCCCTCGAGATTAGACGGTGCAGCGACTCGGTGCGCAGCAGCCCGTTTTGGAAATATTTCCTTCTCATTATTATTTCTTTTATTTATTTATTTATTTATTTTTTTTTCTTTTGGTTTTAATTTTATTCTTACTCCCATGTTTCGCCAGAATTATCCAGCTTTCGAAACCGTACAAAGAAATTATATTGGATTGGACGTACGTGTAATATCACAGATTATAACCGAACGTCTAATGAGTGAATTATTTATTTTTGTTTTTTTTTCTTTTTTCTTCAATTTTTGTTTCATTTACATTGTTTTCCCTGAGTTTTTTTTTTTCGGCGGTCATTTTTTATTCCGTTTTCAAAACTGCCATTTAATTTTCGTACGCGCTCAGGTATGTGATCATGTAGGTATGTTATCGAGACGTGTACGTATAGGTATTATTATAGCGGTGACTAACGAAAATCTGTATTATAGACACATGGGTATGTGTACAGGTCGCGTCGTTATGTATCACATAGTCTGCGCGGTATATAATAATTACGTACATATAGATATTTTTTTTTTCCGTTCGTACGTACGTAAGGATATGGACATACGTGTGTGTATACACAGTCACTCGGTGTGTATGCAAGACTCGCCAAATGTAACAATTTGCATTTCATAATTATTCAAGTGTATTGTCTCTGCGATCCTTATTTACTTATATGTTATATACTCCTGCTGGTATGTAATATATTTTAGAATCTACATACACGGAGTGCAGTTGACAAAAGTATATTCTTCTATTTTACACACCTCGCAATTATGACGCGTCCAGACATTTTTATATAATTCTTTTCTTCTTCCTTTTCCAATTAATTTATTTTTCTTTTTTTTATTCATTTTTTTTTTGGGATTTTTCTACTCTTTCAAATTTTATTCTCCAACGACTCATCTCCGCTTCAACGCAATCGTCTCGCGACCACGTAATTATTATATATAGAGAAAAAAACAAAAAAAAAAAAAAATCACAGACATGCAAAATCACCGTACATGCGTCAACCACATTTACTTGAGATTACAACAAAAACTGGAAAAAAACAAAAACAAAAAGAAAAACGTGTACAAAACCAGAAATAACCAAAATCGCGCATAGCTTCTCTCCACATGTATACACAATTTTTCCATGTATCGTGTACAGGATAATAAAATACAGAAATGCGTTTAATTCTCTGGTGCAATTAATCGGCGAGCGGTTACACGTGCGTGCTTGCTTGTGTGTTTCTAAATCCATGTGCAGGAGATGAGCGTTGGAGGAAAAGAGGACGGGAGGGAGGGAGAGATCTCCGGAGATGGAAAGGAGAGACGCGTTAACTCGCGCGCATGTCGCCGCCGCCGCCGCCGCCGCGTTGTCCGGTAGTTCGGGGTACCCACGCCGTCGTAGGAAAAATGGTGGGATGAGGCCAGAAATTGGGGCGGGGCAGGGAGGGATGGATGGACGAACGGACGGACGGACGGACGGACGGACGGATGGTCACGGGCGACGGGAGAGGAGAGAGGGAGAGGGAGAGAGGGAGAGGAGCCGCACACGTTCGCCAGGCGCGTTGTCCGAGGTCGGTGCTCAAGGTTGTAGATGACGTCACGAGTTATTTCGCCGCCGACACTGCGATCACCTCCATCCACCTCCATCCACCTCTCCGACTCCCATCATCTACGCGCGATACATACCACCGTATCGATATATCGTATATGTACTTTACATGTATATAAATATATACATACATACATACGTTCGAAATGTTTGACCATCGTCCGTCCGCTGCACATGATTCCGGAGATGAGAGGGAGAGAGAGAGAGAGAGAGAGAGGGAGAGAAAAAAAAAAGTTTGAGACTTTTGAACGACTGATTTGAAAAAAAGAAAGAAAAAAAAAAGTCTTATCGAAATAAATCGAATCGCGATTCCGCGTTGAACGATGTATAATTGCGTTTGGATTATGGTATTTTAATTGATTATTTTTTTGATCTTAGTTTTCCTTTTTTTTTTTTCTTCTTTTCGTTTAGCTGAATCGATGTGTCATTATTGGAACTATATTATATCTCGTATCGTGGCCACAATTTTTCGAGAAACGACGCACGTCTTTTTAACGAAGGTGATTTATGTTGAACATTTAATAATTTAAAGTTGTTACAGTTTTTGCAATCGTTGACGGTACAGTGCGATCGAAATTTCGATAATTCAATCGCAATTATTCGCTATTTTTGAATATAATTGTACGTTGGAAAAATGAAAAGTCTAATTATCGTCGCAGTGGAGGAAAACGGAAAAAAAATTAATAAATCAAAGTAAAGATTTTCAATCGCATCGCGCTATGCCCATGGCCCACGAAATTATTCATCGCAAGTATAGACTCAGGGTACATACACAACTTGGGTATTATAGATATTTTTCGTTTCTTGGGAATGTTCAATATTTGTTAATTTTCGTTTGCGCGCGGTCATCATCGGTATTAGGTATACCCGAAGATAATTTCGGTGATAACGAGGATGCTTGTACTAAATTTTCGAGAGGTCGTTATAGATTTCTTCTCTCTCCCTTTTTTTTTTCTTCTTTTTCTTTTTTCTCTTTCTCTACTCCTAGTTCAAGTTAAATGGAATTTTATTCGTCGCTATTATATCGATATGCATGTGCGCCGCAGCTTGTGCAGTTTTTTTTTGTTTCTTTTTCAACGATCGAAAGAAGAGAGAAGTAAAAAAAAAAAAAAAAAAAGATGCGTTATACGCGATCTACATAATATCCGTGTGCACATAATACTAGAACTTAATTTTCCAGTTATATCACAAGTAAATGGAGATTCTAGTCGCGATCGTATGTTACAACCAATCACGGTATTACTACCGGTAGCAATTATTAACATGCGTATACACGTGTGTATCGTTGCGTAAGATTATCCGTGTATATATATATATATATATATATATATTATGGCCACATAATGTGGAGTCTCTAGTTAGTGCTATCTATACGTCTATTTTATCGCGAGCGATCCCAGCGAGGTCTGCTCTACCTTTTCTATGCATTTTCCTATCGTTCGCCTAATTGTATTCCGCGTATGTTTCGTGTATATTCGCATTATTTCTCACGCCCGAATTTCATCCCCCGGATCCGTAATTACGGACTTGCGGCGGATCATGAGACGGAAATGTGGGTGTTTTTCGCGACGATATTGTCCAGCGGTGCGTGAATTGTATAACCCTTTTGGTCCGCTACGAAGGGCGAGGAAAATTGATCGATGATCGATACACGCGATTTTCCGACAACACGCGGTATTTAGAAATATGGAATAAGTAAGATATTGCAATAAATAGAGTGTACATAGTTCTATATATATATATATATACACTATATTACATGTACATATATATACATACACCAGGATTATCGAGGGATTCGATTGTCATGGGAGGAAACGTGTCGTCCAGCGGCTGCGGTTACCGTAGCGCACGCGGTGCACACCGACCGTCCGAAATCCATTCAATCCTTTTCTCCCCATTTTTCTTTCCGTTTTCCCACAGGACCTTGTGTACGATCTACGGTATACGCGTATTGCCGTTCGCCGCTACCGCTGTACATTATTATTATCCGGTGCATGGCCAAAAATTTTCCAAGTACAAGATGAGAGAGATTTGTAGCCAGAGTTGTAACCCACCGGGAAATATGTATAGTTCGAAAGGGTATAAAACGCTGGAAAATTCTCTTTATGCCTATTGTGCGCCATTCGTGCATAGGGATATCGGTAACTAGCCGCCCCGCTACGTCGAAAAGGATTTTTTTTTTTTTACACCAAAATCTGTAGAATCGCTCGCAAATACCCAGTCTATATGTATATCTTGGGACGAATATCTCTGCTCCATATATTTTTTTCTTCCTGCCTTATTTTTATTTTTTTCTTCTTTCTTCTCGTGGAAACATCTGTCGTGGCGCGATCGGTAGATTCGTTCGTTCGGATTCACTTAATTGATTAAATACAATCACCTTGTATCGTAATTGATTTTTAAAAAAACTTATTCAACTTACACCGCAGGATTGGGTTAGAAATTTTGGCGATGATGGGATGTCAGTTTCATTTGATCTTATGTATTCGTATGTACGGACG